>NC_138560.1:15636182-15739361 GCF_964273705.1 Natrix helvetica
TCTGCACATTCTAATAGTTTCCTAATCACCTTCTTGTCAGTAGGGATCTCTTCACTTTTTCAATGTTGTGCAAATACAATTCTAGCTGCGGTTAATATATGAATATTTAAATATGTGTTCTCTTTACTATAAGTTTCAGGTAAAATCCCCAACAGGAATATTTCTGGTTTTAAATCAATGTGCTGTTTTATCATCTTTTCCAGCCATGGATGTATTTTTGTCCAATATTTTTTTGCTTCTACACATGTCCACCACATATGATAATAAGACCCAGGTATCTGGTGGCATTTCCAACATTTGGCTGACTTATTTTTAAACATCTTTGCCAACCTCACCAGTGCAAAGTGCCATCTATAAAACATCTTGCACAAATTTTCTTTATATGCAATTGACATCGTTAATTTATAATCCCTATCCCACAGTTTCAGCCATTTGTCTAGTTCTATTGTGTGACCATTTTTTTGCCCATGCTATCATTGTCTCCTTTACTTGTTTGTTTTCAAATTTTATACCCTGTACAGTTTCTTTATCAATCTTTCTTCTGTTCCTGTTAGTATCTTATCTAATTCTATTAATTCTTTATAAAAACCATATGATTTAACATCTTTCTCTAGAATAGAATATCTAGAATGGATCTGCACTTGTGAATACCATGCCATATCGATCCCTTGTTCATGTAGTTCTTGTTTGGTTTTGAGTTCCCCCTTTTCGTTCAAGATATCTTTGAAAAGAAAGACCAGGGGAGACATGATAGCAGTGTTCCAATATCTCAGGGGTTGCTACAAAGAAGAGGGAGTCAAACTATTCTCCAGGGCACCTGAGTGTAGAACAAGAAGCAATGGGTGGAAATTAATCAAGGAGAGAAGCAACTTAGAACTGAGGAGAAATTTCCTGACAGTTAGAACAATTAATCAGTGGAATAGCTTGCCTCCAGAAGTTGTGAATGCCCCAACACTGAAAGTCTTTAAGAAGATGTTGGATAGCCATTTGTCTGAAACTGTATAGGGTTTCCTGCCTAGGCAGGGGGTTGGACTAGAAGACCTCCAAGGTCCCTTCCAACTCTGCTATTGTATTGTATTATTGTATTATATCTAACAATATTTCCCATGTTGATAACATTTGGGTGAATCAGTGCTTCCAATGTTGAAAGCCAAGCTGGTATCCTCAAATAATGTGCTCTTTAATTTTTTTCCTATACTAACATTAATGCATTTCTTAAATAATTTATTTGAAAGTAACCATGTATCTTATTTTTTCCCATACCACAAGAAGGCATGCCAACCCAATTGCAGGTCATGTCCTTCCAAAGTCAGCAGTCTTGTGTGTCGCAATAAAATCCATTCTTTCATCCACGTTAATACTGCGGCCTGATAATACAACCCTCCCCCCAAATCATACATACATACAGAGAGGATTATACAAATTGTAAATAATTAGGTGTGTAAGTGTAAATATGCACATGTTCCTATAGTTCCAAAAATCCAATTAGGTGCATCCTGTTGCAAAATGTGGTCTAAAACAGATTTGATGTAGTATAAAAAGGAAACTCCTTTCCTCAATCCATCAATCACTCCCAAACCTCAGGAGGAAACAATAACCCAGATGTTTCCAGCTGGTCAGTCCCTGCCAGGTAGGCCAGGTAGGAAACTGGCTCTCCAAAGTTTGACTAGCAGTATAATAGGCTGTACAGTAACAGAATCTTGAAAGCCTGACTGTGTTTTCCCTTCTCTCCCTCTAATCTCCTAGAGAATGCGGGTGGAGCCAATCTGAGTTCCTTCCTAGGGTTTGATTTGTTTCCCAGGATTAGAACATGTTTTTATACATGTTGGTGCAACCACCTGTGTTTAATTTCTCCAAGGTCATCTGTGGCTCTCTGCACATCTGCTGACAGTCCTCATTCCTTCTCTGTGATTGGGATGCAAAAATTGAGACAAACAAAAAGAACCAAGTTGGTATAAAGTAATGGTTTAAGGCAGCAGACGTGAGTGACATCACTGGAAGTTTTTTAAGAAGAGATTGGACAATCATTTGTCTAAAATGGTATAAGTCTGAGCAAGGGGTTGGCCTAGAAGACCTCCAAGGTCCCTTCCAAGTCTGTTATTCTATTCTATTCTATTCTATTCTATTCTATTCTATTCTATTCTATAAATTATGGTCCCCATTGTGGTCATAAGCTGAGGATTACCTGTACAACCTCCAAGTCAAAAGGAAAGTATGAACAGGGTTAGCAAATATTGTCCCAGACAACAAAGAATGCTGCATTCCACAACACTCACATCGCAGTGCAGAGATCACAGTATTCAATGATAACGCATCATTGTCCAGGCACAACAATGTTGGGGTTTTAGTCACTCTCGTGGAAACTGGTGAGTCTGATAGGAGGAGATCCTGTGCAACTCCCTTCTCAAAGCTGCAGGCACGCACATGTTAATATGCTTAAGAGAAAGATATTTGCACACCATCAATAGCCGAAGCCAATATAAATATTTATAGTCCTGTCGGGAGTACAACTTTCAGAATGACTGACCCAGGATTGGCTCTGTGACATATTCATAAAAAACAGAGTATTGTGCACGGGAAACACTGATGTGAACGTGTTTTTCTTAACTTTTATTTTTATCTTATTTATTTATTTTCATCAAGCATCAATTAGATAACGGATATAAGCATAGACATGATTATGAATACATGAATGAATACAAATACAAGGGAATATTAGGACAGGGACGGTAGGGACACTGGGGCGTTTATGCACGCCCCTTAAAGACCTCTTAGGAATGGGGTGAGGTCAACAGTAGACAGGCTAAGTTTAAAGTTTTGGGGGTTTGGGGAAGAAACCACAGTGTCCAATGTATTCCAGGCATTGACAACTCTGTTACTGGAGTCGTATTTTCTGCAGTCGAGTTTGGAGCAGTTTACCATAAGTTTGTATCTATTGTGTGCTCGTGTTTTGTTGTGGTTGAAGCTGAAATAGTCATTGACAGGTAGAACATTGTAGCAGATAATTTTATGTACTACGCTTAGGTGGGATTGAAGACGGCAAAGTTCTAAGTTGTCTAAGCCCAAAGTTTCAAGTCTGGTGGCATAAGGTATTCTGTTGCGAATATGATATTGTTGTTGTGTTAACCACCACAAGGGGGAAACAGAAAAAGCAGAAAAGAATGCCATACCTAACCCATGCATGATCATCTCTGGTGGGGCAAGGAACTGTCACTGGGCAATGGTAGAATAACGAGAGGCCCTTAAGAGCCACTCCAGGAGTTGTGTGCCTATCAGTTTAGAAACGAATCAAGGATGGTCAAAAAGAAAAGCTGAAAATCTTTCTGCACATTTCAGACGCACAGAGGTTGATACAGGTAGTCCTCAACGTAACACCCCAATTCAACCCAAAATGCATATTGCTAAGTTAAAAATTTATTAAATGAATTTTGCCCCCTTTTACGACTTTTCTTGCCGCATTTGTTAAGTGAATCCCTGCCGCTGTTAAATTAGCAACACAATTATTCAGTGAATATGATTCCCCCATTGACGTTGCTTGTCAAAAGATTGCAAAAAAGTGATCCCATGATCCTGGGACACAGCAATCATCATAAAGATGAGTCAGGTTGTCAAGCATCCAAATATAAATCACAAGGCTGCAATGGTCATAAGTGTGAAAAATGGTTATAAGTCACTTTTTTCAGTGCCGTTGTAACTTTGAGCAGTCACTAAGCGAACTGTTGTAAGTCGAGGATAACTGTAATGCAAAGAAAGATAGGGAAGCCGAATGCAGAAGAAGCTTCCATAGCTGAAGAATTCTATAGCCATAAATACTTGAAATTTCTAATTCAGCTTCTTCCTCGGATAGAGTCCTTCAGAGTTAATTTAGACCCCAAAGGCAAGACATTCTGACTTTCCTGGCAGTTTTTAACTTTGGATTCATATTGTTGTTGTTAGTTGTGAAGTCATGTCCGACCCATCACAACCCCATGGACAACATTCCTCCAGACCTTCCTGTTCTCTACCATCCTCTGGAGTCCATTTAAGCTCACGCCAGCTGTTCGGTGACTCCATCCAGCCACCTCATTCTCTGTCATCCCCTTCTTCTTTTGCCCTCCATCGTTCCCAGCATGAGGCTCTTCTCCAGGGAGTCCTTCCTTCTCATCAGGTGGCCAGAGTCTTTGAGTTTCCTCTTCAGGATCTGGCCTTCTAAAGAGCAGCCAGGGTTGATCTCCTCTAGGACTGACTGGTTGGATGGCCTTGCAGTCCAAGGGACTCAATGCAGGAGTCTTCTCCAGCACCAGAGTTCAAAGGCCTCCATTCTTTGGCCCCCAGCCTTTCTTATGGTCCAACTTTCACAGCCATACATTGCAACATTTAATGCTGTTGTTGCATTAATTCATATCTGAGGATTATGCCCAACATTGAACCCTGAAGAAACCAAAGAGGCTTTGTACAATATTATATAAGCTACTAAAAACAAATTAATAAAAAGTAATTGCTTTGCCGTTTTAATTATTTAACTGACTTAGATGGGCGGGGTTGAGAAAGACACCATTGCGTGCTCTCTCCTGCATACCTAGATCAGACCAGGCTGCCTTCACGCTTGGGGGAATCTCTCTCTGTAATTTCAAATTACACCCATTTATTACAGGCATATTTTTACAACTCCAAAAATTTTGAGCCCAAGCTCAGCTTACAAAGTGCATCACAGCAAGCGCCAACAACTTGGAGAGTCACAAAATTGGGAAAGGAATACTCTGGGAAAGTGATTGTTTTGGACCAGAATGTTCTGACCCAGGCTTCCCAAGAGCATGAAGCAAACTCCTTGTCCCGACAAAAATTCCTTTTATTAATTTACTGTGAATTCTTCTCCTTCGCATCCCGCGAACTCTTTCAAGGGAGGATTTACAGTCACAGACCTTATCTGGCTTGGAGAGCTGCCAGGCCGATATCTGCAGAACTTGGCAACAGAGAGTCACGAACCAATTAAGTGAAATAATCGTTTCCTGCAAACTCCACTCCCCTTTTATTTGCTCTGGGCGGGGCCATTCATTATCTACCTGTGGCCTTACTCCCAAGTTGACCCCTGTTCTTTAGCTGTTTCCTTCGTCTGGCAACTCTGCGCATGCACACACTGGGAACAGGCTCCAGCTGTTCTTCTGCCTCACTGATGTCTGACTCTGAAGGCAGCTGATAACTGGCATACGACTCTGGTCCCCTCTCTGCCTCCGACACAGAGCCCTCATCAGAGCCTTCCCCAGACTCCAGGACTGCCCATGTTCCTCCCCAACTTCCTCACTGTCTGAATCTGCTGCCAGCTCTGCTGGTGGGCCACAACACAGAATTCACACAGACACACATACACACATACACACACACACACAAAATCGATTACCCCAACCTAGCTCTTGGCAGGATAAGGATCTATGCATCCAGATCATTGTTTCTTAACCTTGGAAACAGAAAGATATGTGGATTTAAACTCCTGGAATTCTCCAACTATAATAATAATAATAATAATAATATATTTATTTCTTAGCCGCACCCTCTCCCGAAGGACTCGGGGCGGCGTACAACGAAACATTCGAAATAAATATGTAAACAAAACAAACATATAACAAAGGTACACTAAAACATACATACATACATAAGGAGGAGATCGATTGATAAAAACAATTAAAATACTGTATTTAAAACCCCTAGAAATTAAATGTAATTAAAATACCCAGTTAAAAACCCGTCAGGAGCGATATGGTTAAATCAAAGTTGAGCCAGGCCAGCTGCTTGGAATAGGTGGGTCTTAAGCTTAATACGGAAGGAGCGGAGGTCAGAGGTATTCCTAATATCCGGAGGGAGGTCATTCCACAGGGCTGGGCCCGCCACAGAGAAGGCTCTACTCCTAGGCGCCGCCCCACGACATTGTCTAGCGGACGGCACCTGGAGGAGCCCCTCTCTGTGCGAGCGAATTGGTCGCAGGGATGTATGGGGCAGAATACGATCCCGCAAGTAACTAGGTCCTAAGCCATGGAGCGCTTTAAAGATAGTTATCAAAACCTTGAAACGCACCCGATAGACCACAGGAAGCCAGTGCAGCTCGCGCAGGAGCGGTGTCACGTGGGAGTACCTAGTACTCCCCATAATTACCCGCGCGGCTGCGTTCTGGACCAACTGCAGCCTCCGGGTGCATTTCAAGGGAAGCCCCATGTAGAGAGCGTTACAGTAGTCCAAGCGAGATGTCACCAGCGCATGAGTGACTGTGCGCAAGGCATCCCGGTCCAGTAGGGGGCGCAATTGGCGCACCAGGCGAACCTGGTGGAACGCCCCCCTTGCCACGGCTGTCACATGGTCATCCATGGACAGCCGGGCATCTAGGAGGACGCCCAAATTGTGCGCCCGCTCCACGGGGGCAAGATGGATGCCCCCAATGGCCAATGATGGAATTAATTGGCTGAACCGGGGGGCTGGTACCCACAGCCACTCCGTCTTGGAAGGGTTGAGCTTGAGTCGGTTGTCATCCATCCAGATCCGTACGGCTTCCACACACCGGGACATCACTTCGATGGCCTCGTTGGGGTGGTTCGGGGTGGAAAAGTACAGCTGAGTATCATCAGCGTACAGATGGTATCCCACCCCGAAACCACGGATGATCTCACCCAGCGGCTTCATATATGTGTTGAACAGGAGTGGCGAGAGGACCGACCCCTGTGGCACCCCACAAGTAAGGGGGCGTAGGGTCGACCTCTCTTCTCCTGTCAACACACGCTGCGTCCGGTCAGAAAGGTAGGAGCCGAACCACCGCAAAACGGTGCCCCGGACCCCCAACCCCTCCAGCCGGCGCAGCAGGATACCATGGTCGATGGTATCAAAAGCCGCCGAGAGGTCTAATAGGACCAGGATAGAGGAACAACCTCAGGATAGAGGAACAACTAGCTTTCTGGCTGAAGAATTCTGGGAGTTGAAGTCTGCACCTCTTCAAGTTTCCAATGTTGAGAAACACTGACCTAAAAGTTAAGAACCCCTGAGGATTCAAGATGATTGAAAAAAGTGCTGGGGAGGAAAGCAAACTGTATCCAAGCAGTGGAACTCACATGAGAAAACTTTATAACAAAGAGTCCCAATTAGGACCCAGTGATCCTCCATGAAGATGACTGCTGGTACAGCCACTTTATGCATCTAATACAGGAAGTCCTTGATTTATGACCACAATTGGGATTAGAACTCTCATCACTCAGTGATGTAGTTGTTAAGGGAGTCATCATGTGATAGATGCCCAATTTGGGCACATCAATATCTTTTGCAGAGGATAAAATTTTGGTCTTTTGTATTAAATACATTAGATATTTGGATTTCATTTTGGGAACCTGTACACATCATTCACAATAGCAATATTACTTAGACTTATATACTGCTTCACAGTGCTTTGTAGCCCTCTCTAAGCGGTTTACAGAGTCGGCATATCACCCCCAACAATCTGGGTCCTCACTTTACCCACCTCGGAAGGATGCATCATGGAAGGCTGGATAAGGAAGATAGGTTAACTTGGTTAAATAAATGGTATGATTATTACTGTTATTAGTATTAATATAATGGATATCAATGCAATGAATATTGTTGTAAACACTTTGATTATTATTTCCTAAAATGATTTGTACCCAGTCAACACACGGTTCAATTGAAATTGGAATTTTTGTATGTTAAAAAATAAAATGAAAAGTTTTTACAAAAAAAAATCCAATATCTATACCAAGACTTATGCACGATCACTATAAAATTCATTTAAGAAAGAGACATAATAGTACAATTTGTGGCAAGTGATAACCATTTGTGACCTTCCCAGATGGCTTCTGACAAGCAAAGTCAAAGGGAGAAACTGGATTGAGTTATTGTGTGATTTACTGAACAACTCTAGGGATTTGTTTCACAACTCTGGCAGAAAAGGTGGTCAAATTGGGCGTGACTCACTTCCCAATCACCTTGCTTAGCAACAGAACAACTAATCAGTGGAACAACTTGCCTCCAGAAGTTGTGAATGCTCCAACACTGGAATTTTTTAAAGGAGAAATTGGACAATCATTTGTCTGAAATGGTATAGGCCTGAGCAGGGTGTTGGACTAGAAGATCCCTTCCAACTCTGTTATCCTATCCTAGCCTATCCTATCCTATCCTATCCTATTAACTTTGAGCCGGTGAAAACCGAACTGCAAACTGCTGGCAGTCGTCAGTCAGCAGAAGTAGCCTGTAATATTGCATTGTAACCACTGTGCCATCACGACTCATTAGAGATGGAGGACACATGTACTATGTGGATTAATGCATTGATGATGTTACCTAGTCAGGTAATGACATATCTTCAAGTCAACAACCAAGTTTGGAGAGCCCCAAGGATACCACCATTCAACTATGACCTACAGAGTTTCTCTCATATTTGAACATGTATCTGCAGATGATCCATTGCCAAACTCTGGTTTATGCTGTGGTCAAAAGCATCCGATGAGAAGGTTGTGGTTCAGATGAAGAAGAAGAAAGAAGGAACCGCTGCCTTTTAACTTTTGAAGAATGTTAAATGAGAAATAGAAAGAAAAGAGGAGGGAGATATGATGCAGGGATAAATAATGCATGATAATGGAAAACATGGATGGAAAAAGGCTTTCTCCATTTCACATGAAACCAATGAAGCTGAACAGTGGGAAGGCCAGGGCAGAAAAACAGAAAATTCCTGTACATAATTAAACTTGGTAATTCGGTGATGTAAGATAGGCTGATCTCAGTTTGGATGGCTTTTAATGAAAGTTAGACAAGAGAATAAAAAATATAGAGGATAAAAAATAAAATGGGGGTAAAGCTTAGTGGAAAATAAACCCAGAGAAAGAGAAATGGTTTTAAAGAAAGCTTTAAAATACTTTATTAGTACTGATGTATAGAGAGGCTAAAATATAGAGAGAGGAGGGAGAGAGGGTGGGAGGGACGGTGGGAGGAAGGAAGGAAGATTGTAAACAACTAAAAATATAGAATTATTTAAAAACAAGAATAAGTTCACTGACCTCACCATTAGCTTTACTGATAAATTCTTTTTATTTCATGGATAAATACAGCACGAAAAATCAAATCACTTATGTCAGTATGGTACATAAGAGTCAGAAAATAGATTAAACAAATAGCAAGGACTGCTTAGTTAAAGTAGGAATTTACCACAATGTACAATATTTACAAATTGCTCAAGAATAAAATGTGGTATCAAAAAAAGAGGGATTTTGGAAGGATGACAAAATTCAAAATACTTTTACAAGAGGTTTTTTATTACGAGAGATTACATATATATGTAAATTGTTATTATAAGTATAATCTTTATTGTCATTGTACTTAAATACAACAAAATTGGTTTGAAATATTGAATATTGAAATAGCACATGAAGATGGAACAAATTAAAAGTTACTGGTATATGATGAAGTCGATGCAAAACGAACAAGTAATCAGAGCACAACAATGGAAAATACCATGGAAAAGGTTAATAAAATATGCTCCGTTACAATTTAAAGGAAAAATGGTATAAAATGTATTCTAGAAAATAACCCCATCAATAATTGCCAAGATAGGCAAATCATATTACAATAAAAGTTGGAAATGCTACAACAAAAAAGGAACACTTTATCATAAGTGGTGGACATGTAAAAGAAACTCAAAAGTACAGAGAAAAATACATTATTCAGAAAATTTTTAAAATAAAATTTGAACTGAACCTATAAAGATTTTATTAGCTATAATTTCAGAACATCCCAATTTGAGGAGTCCTTGGTGCTCTCTGAGCTTGCTTTGTTTTCTTGCAGATGTTTCATTAGTTAGGGCAATGAAACATCTGGAACAAAACAAGCAAGCTCAGAAAACACCAAGGACCCTTCATTTCAACCCTGAGCTACAAACATTCTCCTTTATTGGTACATCCCAATTTACCCAAAGATATGCTGACAGCTGCAAGAACAAATTTGACACAACAATGGAAAAGATAAATTTTACGGAGAATACAAAAATGGGAGACCCAAAGGGGAGAAAATTGCAGCAATGGTTAAACTAGTATTCTGTAATAAAAAATCTAGCCAAATTTAAGCACGAATGGCAGCCTTATATACTACACCTCACACAGCAAGGTAACTTTAGAAATTGGGAATTTGGTTTGTAGGGGGAAAAATGAGACAAAAGAATAAGATGAAATCACTTAAAAACAGAGATTTGAAGCACCTGTTTGATCTCATGGTTAAGACACGAGACTAGAAAGCAAGGGACCGTGAGTTCTAGTCCCGCCTTAGACATGAAAGCTGGCTGGGTGACTTTGGACCAGTCGCTCTCTGTCACCCCAACTCACTGCATGGAGTTGCTGTTGTGGGGTAAACAGGAGGAGGAGGAAGGAGTACTAGGTGAGGTTGCCACTTTGGGTTATTTATAAAAATAATAAAGATGGGATGTAAACAAATAAATAACAGATACCAGCAATAACCTTCAGTGTAGAGTACAAATATTTAAGTTGCGGTTAGTTGTGAAAACAAACGGAGAATACATTGCTAAAAAGTTTTTCCATAATGCCTTATCAAGTAAAGGAAAAATAAAGCATTATGGAAAAACTTTTTAGCAATGTATTCTCCGTTTGTTTTCACAACTAACCACAACTTAAATATTTTTTTTAAATTGTTGTTGTTTTAATCTTTATTTTGATGTAACATTCTTTAAAAATTGTTAAAAGCTTAATGAAAAGAAAGAAAAGAGCTGCATCTTTTCCTATAATTAATCTTTGCATATCTTACCTAAAGTTGCATATCTAGAAATTATCATTATGGAAAAACTTTTTAGCAATGTATTCTCCGTTTGTTTTCACAACTAACCACAACTTAAATATTTTTTTTAAATTGTTGTTGTTGTTTTAATCTTTATTTTGATGTAACATTCTTTAAAAATTGTTAAAAGCTTAATGAAAAGAAAGAAAAGAAATGCACTGCTATAGGGGAAAGGACCAAAAATTGATGTAAAATAACTAGGGGATGATCTGTCTAGGATTATACCTCATACTTATGCCTGTTTTGTAAAATAAATCACAGTTAGCATAGTATATAAGCAATGTGTTATTGTTTGATTACCACAAGGGTTGCATTGGGGTTTGGTCGGCCAAACCCGATCAAAGTATGCCCCAATTTCCTGTGAGAGTGTACTCCAGATATATTGCGTGAAATCTGAGTCTAAGCTACTCCAGGTAGCAAGTAGGAAACCCCTGGAAGCAGAATTGGGAAAATGTCCTTCTACAAAACAGAAGCTGAATCAACTTCTTTCCCTGAATCATTCTGAAATTATTGCTTGTTTTTGAACAGCGATTGACAATGTTTTCCAAATACTTTTTCCATGGTATTTTTTTAAAAAAAGAGCTGCATCTTTTCCTATAATTAATCTTTGCATATCTTACCTAGAGTTGCATATCTAGAAATTATCATTTAATCAAGGTACTTTACTGCTCACCATGGTGGACCTTCAAATGAACATCAGCAGCTGAATTTTAGTTATTGGGCTTCGGTTCCCACCTTACCCAATCATTGATCTGGTTGGTTGGGTTGATGGGATCATCATCATCATCATCCCACATATTTATGGTGGACTTGGAGTGAAAGACTCTTCCAGTGATGGATTGTCCTCTGCGATCTAGAACACCTGGTACTCCATGAAGGTTTGTTTCACACCGTCACGGTGGAAGCTGGTTCTCAGAGGTTCTCATGATGTACATTGCTCCCAAATTTTGTTTCCCCAATAAAAGCCCAGGGGAAAAAATTCTCTTGATGCGTGGATCGCGTGCGGTCAGCGGAGCAGGGAGTGCTGATTCCTTGTGACAGCTGCTGCTAAGGCAAGCAGTGGCAGGCTCATCATTGGGCAGGAAAGGAGGAGGGCAAAATGAAAAAAAAACACATCTCTTCTTGCACACAGCCGACCAACATTATTGCTGGGAGATGATACGCAAGGACCAGGATCTTGAGCCCCCTAAGCGGTATGTGCATTTACATCCATTGTCTTAGCATCGGAGGAAGACATGAAGAGAGAGAAGATAGCAGGTTGGAGAACGCTGAAGTTGGTTGAAAATGCTAGGGAACCAGGGAATGTGAAAGTGATGGCGGCATTTCACATACCACACATTTCAGGGAGTTGCCCTGTTGTAGACAAGGATGAGCCTGAGATGATCATTAAATTAATGAGTAACTCAAACAACAACCCCATGCAATTAGCGCCACGTCTTTTGCCAGAAGAACTTTGGGGTCACAAGAACAGTGGTCTACGGTCAAGTCCTGCAAACCATTTCGCTGCTAGATATCAAAGAAAGTTCACTGCGGTTCCCTTCCTCCTGTTGTATCCTAAGCTTTTCCTTTTCCTTCTACAGCTTCATTCTCGCCTAAATAACTTGAAAACCCACAAGAAGAGAGTTAGGAAGGGGAGTTCTCTCCCTCTCTCTTTTCTTCTGCTATGATCTTCCGCCTCCGACGTCTGACCCCAGGATACTTTCGACTGTTGCAGGTAAGCAGAATCTCCTCCTGTTTTAAAGACCAGAGTGACAGAAGGACAGACAGGCAGATAGGAATGATCTTGCTGGAAAGTCCTGAATAGTGTATTCAAGTATCAGAAGCTGCAGATCAAAGGGATCTTAGTAATCCAGGAAAAAGACAACAGAGAAAAAAATTAGCAGGTTTCCCTCTTTTTCTTGTGTTCAGGCTGTGAGGGCAAGACCCCAAGGTAGCCCTAAACATTCATGAAGAAGAAGAAAGCCTTCAAACCTATGGAAAGATCAAGGTTTGCAGCACGGCATACTGATTAAGTCCTCACTTAGGAAGAAACTATCTTCAAGTACGGCTGTGGGGAGAGATGGGGAAGAAAGCAATTATGATATAGTACTGAAGGAAGGTTAACATCTGAAAGTGGAATGAAAATCTTATGAAAAGAGGGGCACGTTGGAATCCCTGGAACTCAAAACAGGGACTTCTCTGCACCGCAATATTTTGTTATGGACTCTGCCAATATGTGTTGTTTTATGGGAAAAAACCACTTTGCTATTAGATAGAATTCTCTATTTACCGGTAAATCAAATCTAAGTCCAGTTTGAAGATAAGCAGAGCAGAGGTTCAGACACAAATCTCCAGACATATCAGCGTCTGGGTGAGGATCGGACAGAGATAAAAGCCACCTCGTTCGTGTCTTTCAACTAGGAAGTATAATGTGTTTCTGTTTCAGTTACTGTATTTCAGTCATTTCTGCATGGACCTGTCTGGGTGTCCTCTTTTAAGATGATGCCTACAAACATGTGGTTTTAAAAAAGTCAAACGATAGCCACAACTATGAGATCAACGTTCTTTGTGTCTTTTTTAGGAATCATCACATTGTCATGGCTGACTGACATCTTGATTTTGTGGGCTATACCCTGCCAATATCCTCAAAGTTGAGGTGGTCAATTTATGATACTCTTGTTATTTATTTGTGACGGGATACTCTTCTGTGTTGTGTTGGATTACATCCAGGTCTGGAATGGCCAAGAAGCACACACATATGTATTGGTAGTCCTTAACTTACGATAGAATAGAATTCTTTATTGGCCAAGTGTGATTGGACACACAAGGAATTTGTCTTTGGTGCAGATGCTCTCAGTGTACATAAGATAATAAAATACATTCATGAAGAAGAATAGAATAGAATAGAATAGAATTCTTTATTGGCCAAGTGTGATTGGACACACAAGGAATTTGTCTTTGGTGCAGATGCTCTCAGTGTACATAAGGAGAAAAAAATACATTCATCAAGAATAAAAAGATACAACACTAAGTGATAGTCAGGGTTACTAATGAGCTATCAAATTGTACTAGTAAACACATAAAACTATATAAATTGAAAGATACAAGCAACATGGTTATAGTCATAAGTAGGAAGAGATAAATACTAGGAAGGATTAGAAGAATAATAGTAATACAATCTTAGTAAATTATTTGACAGTGTTGTGGGAATTAGTTGTTTAGCAGAGTGATGGCATTCAGGGGAAAACTGTCCTTGTGTCTAGTTGTTCTGGTGTGCAGTGCCCTATAGCATCATTTTGAGGTTGGGAGTTGAAACAATTTATGTCCAGGATGTGAGGGCTCTGTAGATATTTTCACAGTCCTCTTTTTGACTCGTGCAGAGTACAGGTCCTCAATGGAAGGCAGATGGGTTGCTTAACGACTATTCAAAGTTACCACAGATCTCCACAGGGGAGTTTATTACTCAGTTCTGAAGTCTGTTCCCCCCCCCATTGGGGGTCACATGACAGCATTTTGGGTGTTCGGTAACTGGCACATATTTACAGCTGTTTGCAGGAGTCTGTGCTCAGGAGATCACATTTCATGTTTTTACCAAAAACTAGCATTTACTTCTGGTTTTCAGCAAAACTAGCCCATAGCAAACAATTGATTTGTTTAACCACAAGTTATGTTTGCTTAATGACTGCCACAGAAAATGCCCTGAAATTGGGTCAGTCACATGCAGGGGTGGGTTCCTGCCACTTCTAACCGTTCCACAAATCTACGGTGCCATTTAGAACCAGTTCCAGCTCCCTCCCCCCGCCCGTCCGCACAGCATCAAGATGAAGAGCGAGAGGAGGAATTCTGGGAGTTGAAGTCCACAAGTCTTAAAGCTGTCAAGTTTGAACACCCCTGGGGTTTTTTTCTAAAGGGTTACAGGTGCAAGGGCCTTGTAACTTGACAGCTTTAAGACTTGCACACTTCAATGCCAGAGTTTCTGAGCCAACGTTTTGGTTGCTAAGCAAGAGCGTTGTTGTGAGTTTCACCACATTTTACAAGTTGGCCATGCCCACCCAGTCACATGGCCAGCAAGCCACTCCCACCCAGTCACATGGCCAGCAAGCCACTCCCACAAAGCAGGCCCACCTACAGAAGACTTTCTTTAAAAATTTGAAACCCACCACTGGTCACATGTATGATCAAATTGATGACTGTCACCTGTTATGACCATTATAGTTGTAAATCAAGGGCTACCTGCCTTTTGTCCTTTCCATTCCAGATTCGTTTTGCATGGTTCACCTTAACAAGTGGATTTGGGCAGCCTTCAAAATTAAAGTAAAAACAGTTGCAACAATACAAAAATTAAAACACATGGCAGTCAAGAAAATATCATATCCCATAAACCAGAGGTGGTATTCAGCCAGTTCTGACCAGTTCTGGCAAACTGGTAGTGGAAATTTTGAGTAGTTTGGAGAATCAGCAAATACCATTTTTGGCTGGCCCCGCCCCGAGTCTATTTGCTGCTTCCCGAGTCCCAGCTGATCAGCTGGGTCTTCTTTTGTTGCCCTGCACAGGAGAATGGAGCTGGAAAGCAGGTTAGTGGGGTGGGGAGGGAATGGGGATTTTGCAGTAACCTTCCCCCAGGAGTGGGGAGTGAATGGGGATATTGCAGTATCCCCTGCCATGCCCACAAAGTCACACTCATCAAGCCATGCCACGCCCGCCAAGCCACACCCACAGAACTGGTAGTAAAAACAATTTGAATCCCACCACTGCCATAAACGATAATATAAGCAAGAAGTGGGTCCCTGCACACTCTTGGATCCAGTTCTTTTGGACCTTCTAAAAGGCTACCAGAGTTGGGGCCATCCAGATTGCTAGAGGGAGAATGTTCCATAAAGGTACTGTATGTCGTGGGAGAAAAGCTATGGGCATCCTGCTGATCCTTGCAGAAGGGAGTCCATGGGCAATGCAAACCTGAGTGGATTTTCTTCTGAGCAGGTTCCCCTGATTACAGTAAAACCTCTTCCCCTACTAGGGAGGAGGCAAAACTCGCTTGTTTGCATTTTAATGCAAAGGTCCTAAAATCATAATTGCTAAAGCTTTAGGCAATTTGGAAGGCAATTATTCCAATTATTATTATTATTATTATTGGTGTAATGGTTTAAGGCGCCAGGTTAGAACCTGGGAGACCATGAGTTCTACTCCTGCCTTAGGCACAAAGCCAGTTGCATCACCTTGAACCAGTTCCTTAGATCTCAGAAGGCGGCAATGATCTTCTTGGCAATGGTCATCATCATCAAGAAGACAATGGTCATCAAAAAAGCACAACAAAGAATGTTCTTTCTGCGCCAACTCAGGAAGCTCAAACTGCCCAAAGAGCTGCTGATTCTGTTCTACAGAGGAATTATTGTGTCTGTCATCTCCACCTCCATAACTGTCTGGTTTGGCTCTGCAACCCAACAAGGCACAGTCTTCAGAAGATAATTAGAACTGCAGAAAAAACAATTGCTACCAACCTGCCTTCTATCGAGGACCTGTATACTGCATGAGTCAAAAAGAGGGCTGCGAAAATAACTACAGACCCCTCGCATCCTGGACATAAATTGTTTCAACTCCCACCCTCAAAATGACGCTATAGGGCACTGCACACCAGAACAATTAGACACAAAGAAAGTTGCTCCCCAAATGCCATCACTCTGCTAAACAACTAATTCCCACAACACTGTCAAATAATTTACTAAGACTGTATTAATATTCTTCTTCTTCCTAGTATCTATCTCTTCCCTCTTATGACTATAACCATGTGGCTTGTATGTTTCAATTTATATTGTTTTATTTGTTTACTAGTACGATTTGGTAGCTTATTAGTATCCTATGACTATCACTAAATATTGTTTCTTTTTATTCTTGATTAATGTATTTTTAGTCTCCTTATGTACACTGAGAGCATTTGCACCAAAGACAAATTCCTTGTGTGTCCAATCACACTTGGCCAATAAAGATTTCTATTCTATTCTATTCTATTCTATTCTATTCTATTCTATTCTATTCTATTCTATTCTATTCTACTTCTGAAAATTGCAGTAACTAGTTCAAGCATTCATCAGAAGTCAACACGGACTCAAAGGTATATGCATACACTCATACAAACACATGTACACCATGACAGTTTCTGGAAGAGTATACCTATCACGTGCTTTCTCAAAATCCAAAAGGTATTTTGGGTCACCAGGTAGGTTCAGCTCCTCCCCCCCCCAATGGTTGCATCCCTCCGTTTAAAATGTTTAAAGTATTTTCCTTTAATGCATTTTCCAACAGATGCAGCTGGCCAGTGGGTCTGAATCAGAGCCTGAAAACCGGCTGGTGAATCACTTGGCCCTGATCTTAGCCATTATGGGGCTGAGCCTGTCCTACTACAGCGTCCGGCAGCTGTCTGAAGAGATCAAACCTCCTCCAGAACCTTTAGGGCCACCTACCGAACAGGAGTGATCCAGACCAAAGAAGATGGCAGAAGTTCTGGTACTGTATTCAACCTGTGGACTCATGAACGTATTTCTGGTGGCGTTTGAATGCAGCCTTTAGTCGCGCACATTACAAGGTGCATTGCCTTTGATGTTCTTCTCCTATTATGGAAGGGTAGTTCTCGAAACTCTTTTCATCTGTGCTTGTTTTGCTTTTCTGGATTCTCACCAAAAATGATAGATGGACCCCAATGTTTTCAAACCTACATCGTTTCTCTTTAGTGGTGCCCTCATCTACAACAGGGGTCTCCAAACTTGGCAACTTTAAGACTTGTGGACTTCAACTCCCAGAATTCTTCAGCCACAAGTCTTAAAGTCGCCAAGGTTGGAGACCCCTGACCTACAAGCTGGCAGGGTTTCATACAACTATCTTAGCTGAAAATCTGGTTGATTCACAAGTCTCTCCTTGGATCTCAGCCTTTCTTGGTTCATAAAGAGCCTTTTGTGTGGCTGTGTCACCTTTCAGGTACTCTAATCCCTAGGGAACTTTTTTAAAAAAAGAACCCAGGATGAGGGCAATAGAGTTGAATAGTTTGAGGAAATCCAGTGATTGTCTTAGCATGTTGCATGATATGAACAGTGGAATTGTTGTATAGTAATCTGGAGTTAGGGTTTAGCATCTTGTTTGAGTCTCATAAAGAGAAGAAGAAGGGCCTTGCGGTTATGGGAGGTTAACATTCCACAGAAATAATCTGATGCTGATATAGAAAAGATAAATGGATGCAAACTGATGTAGAAAGTGGATCCCTGTCTTGCATTGGAACTGGAATTTTAAAATCCCTATGACGCTCTAGTCAGGACACTCTATGACTTTTAGAGAAGGGTAAATTTACTTTACTTTACTCGTGGTGGCTCAGTGGCTGACACTGAGCTTGTTAATCAGAAAGGTCAGCAGTTCGGCAGTTCCAATCCCTGGCACTGCGTAACGGAGTGAGCTCCCGCTACTTGTCCCACCTTCTGCCAACCTAGCAGTTCGAAAATATGTAAAAATGCAAGTAGAAAAATAGGGACCACCTTTGGTGGGAAGGTAACAGCGTTCTGCGAGCCTTCAGCATTTAGCCATGCCGGCCACATGACCACAGAGACATCTTTGGACAGCGCTGTCTCTTCGGCTTTGAAACAGAGATGAGCACCGCCTACTAGAGTCGGAGACGACTAGCACGCATGTGTGAGCGGCACCTTTACCTTAACCTTAGTTCAAGGAAGGACCATTTTCCCAGGTAGAGCCTGGGCAACTTATTCCTGGAAAGCTAGAAAGTCAAGTCATTGGAAAGGCATTGGAGCAATTTGTTTTGTATTTCTGAAGGCTGGAAATCAGGATATCTTTCGCGAGTGTCTGTGTGTGTCTGTGTGTGTCAAAAAGTCAATATGGGGATTGAGCAGTTTAAGCCCTACCCATTTTTCACAGGCATTGAAGGTGCAATACTCATTTTTTTAAAAAGGGTCAGGGCTTTGATCACAGAGTCATAGTCCTCACCTGACCTTGGACACTACTGGTGGAAATCAGAAGCCCTTAAGAAGCAAACCACTTTCCCATTTGCCCTCGTAATGAATTCCCATCTCAAATTCCCTGTTACTCCAGATCACAGGGACATGTTATACAGCACAAGTGTCAAACTCGCTGCATCATGTTGCTATCATGTGAGGTATCACAATGTTTTTCCCCCCTTCAAGGACCTGGAGTGGGCTTGGCCTGTGCCTGACGCATTGGACCGCGTGCCGCCCGTATGGCACCATTGTTACGGGCACAATATACTGACAGTTTCATTAACATCTTTCTAAGCAGTGACTTAGACACACTGGATCATTTTGCTGCTTTACTGTATTAGTCTTCAGTGGGTGGATTGGGAACGGCCTCTCCACCCAGTGAATGGCAGCATGGCCAAAATTATGCTTCTTGGTTTCTCTTGAGATTGTTTGGAGGTGGCTTCACTTGTGATTTCTTGTCCCCAGAGGTTGTGGCCCACCAGTGGCCAGCGGAGCTGCCAGCAGATTCAGACAGTGAGGAGGTTGGGGAGGAACATGGGCCAGTCCTGGAGTCTGGGAAGGCTCTGACGAGGGCTCTGTGCCCGAGGCAGAGATGGGGCCAGAGCCATATGTCAGTTATCAGCTGCCTTCAGAGTCCAACATCAGTGAGGCAAACAGCTGGAGTCTGTTCCCAGTGTGCGCATGTGCAGAGTTGCCAGATGAAGGGAACAGCTAAAGAACAGGGGTCGACTTGGGACTAAGGCCACAGGTGGACATTGAATGGCCCCTCCCAGAGGAAATAAAAGAGGAGCGAAAGGGGAGTGGAGTTTGCAGGAGACAATTAGTTCGCTTAATTGTTTTGTGACTCCCTGGATGCCTTGCCAAGTTTTGCCAGTACCGACCTGTCAGCTCTCCAAGCCAGATAAGGTCTGTGACTGTAAATCCTCCCTTGAAAGATTTTGCTAGATGTTGTAAATTAATAGAAGGGGTTTTTTGGTCGGGACAAGGAGTTTGCTTCATGCTCTTGGGAAGCCTCGGTCAGAACACCAGGTCCATTTTTTCTTCATTTTCTAGCCAAGGTGCATGGCTAACTTAAAAGGCAAAGGGTCGTGAAACATTATCCAATGTGCACTGAGGAGGGAGAGGGGAAAAGATGGACAATTAGAAAATAAAAGCAGATCATCCCTGGGTTCCGCGTTACAGATGGAAACAGAGAACTCTTAAGGAAAAACCTCTTTGTGGCGTTCTAAAGAAATAGGTGTCCAACGGGGTCGTTTCCTTCCTTCTAATCTGCGATGATGGGAAAATTTTGGGGAGAAGGGAAAGAGGGTTAGAACGGCAGAGCAAGTGATTGTGTAATGTCCCTGCGCCTTTAGGCAGAAAAGCTGCTTTATGGGAAACTGCAGCCTGCCAGGATTGCATAAGAGAACATGAGTCCAGACATCTGTGACCTAAATAACATTAAATGGGTGATTAGAATGGAGGCTGGGGATTCAGAACATTCTTTTTTCGATTAGAATAATGCATCAACAGGGCAAAGGGGGAGGGGGAATGAACAGAAGGTTGGATGGCTTTATATTTCTCTTCCTATAACGCATTTTTAAAAACAACCCTCCCTTAGCAAGACAATCGCATCCAAGGTCAGCTATGATCGAATCAGTCCCGGCCCAGTGGTGGGATTCAGCTATTTCGCACCTATTTTGGAGAAGCAGTTGTTAACTTTCTAAGCCAGTGTTTCTCAACCTTGGCAACTTGAAGATGTCCAGACTTCAACTCCCAGAATTCCCCAGCCAACTGGCTGGGGAATTCTGGGAGTTGAAATCCAGACATCTTCAAGTTGCCAAGGTTGAGAAACACTGTTCTAAGCAGTTCGGAGAACCGGTTGTTGGAAGAAATCTCATTTTTGTGTTTTTCCCACTTTACAGGGCTAATCCTGTAAAGAAGGGCAGGAAGGAAACATTCTGGCGTTGTTTCTAGCCTAATCTTTATGGCCCTACTTAGAGAAACTGCTTCTCTGGTTAACCCTGATTACTTTATAACAGCTAAGGAGAAGCGCCCATCGACCTGAGTGACGTTGAGTTGGCCACGCCCACACGGTCACATGACCACCGAGCCACACCTACCCAGCTGGTCATTAGGGCAGAGAACCGGTTGTTAAATTATTTGAATCCCACCGCTGGATCCAGCCATACCAGAGATCTTTGCAAATATTACACAGAAGTTTATTTTACCAGCAATTATTGGCTACCTTTCCATAGGTAACTGCTGGGGAACTGAGTCTATCTCCATGGCAGGCAATGCAATGGCTTTCTCATCAATTTTATAATCGCTTCCTAAATGCAGGATCTCCTGTTGTTATCTTTCCATCTCGGGCTCCTACTATTCATACCAAAATTCTAAAGAACCGACAGCCCCAACTGCTCCACTTGCTTACTGCATACAATATCAGTAAGCTGAATGGAACACTTTGCACCTGCTTGCAGTAAGGGGTCTTTACCCCTTTATTTTACAAAAAAAAACCTGTTTTAAATATTCTGTGTCATTTGGGGACCCCTCCAAAGCTAATCCAGCCTTTGTTGCATGTTTGACCACAATCAACAAATGTTGATTCGTGTCCCTAAGAATTGCAGTTGCTCAAAGCTATTTTAATATATTTTTTTCTATCTTACGTGAGTACAAAGTAACGTTTGAAATGCCTAATAAAATATTTCAAAGCAGAGGCTAGCACCAAGGATTCTGTCTTGCGTAATTCCTTGCCTAATTCATGACTCACCCCCCCAAAACAAATTACATCTAATGGGACACGTGGGAAGAAAGCTTATGTAACTTTGCATGCTTTATACAGGCTGCTGGGTTCTTCTGTTGTACAGCTAAAATGCTAAATATTTTACTTGGAACAAAAGCTATGTGGAGTGGAAAACTGGAACACCCTTGTTTTTCTGAGTTTGCACCAAACAAAAACAAAAATCAAGAGCAAACAACGTTTCAAACATTACGGTACATTCCAAGAGTTCAATTATGCATTAATCTGGTGCTGCAGGGCAAACCCCAGTATTTAGAGCATATTATAATTGTCTGTCTGGTCTCAATTCCACAACAAGGAACATGCCTGAAATTTGCATAGATCATACCCAGCTGTCAAGTGCAGGAAAATCAGAAGTCCAGGCAGTTCCAAGGAATATAAAGATTTATTGAAAAATCTTTTTCGTTTTTCTGCAAGAACCTGAACTGCTAATGCTCAAAGCAAATTGGTGGTAGATAAGAGTCAATGGAATTCAAGGTGGGCTGAAATTACCGTATTTTTCGCCCTATAAGGCGCTCCGGAATATAAGACGCACCCAATTTTAAAGGAGGAAAATCTAGAAAAAAAAGATTCTGAACCAAATACTGTAGTAAAATATTTTATATCAACTGTATAAAGTTAACAGCAGTTTAAGAACAATTTTATGTCAACCATGTAACATATTAAGAACTATCTTTACTCTCATTAACAGTCAGTAGTCAGTAAACAGTGAAAGTAACAAAAATAAGGCTGTAATGTTTTTATTCGAACCCCAAGAATTCCTCTTCTTCGCTGCTATCAGAAATGAGGAAGGACAGATCCACGCAGTCAGTCATCACTTTCTTCCTCACTGGTGTCAAATAAGACGTCGTCTTCTGTTCCATCCAAGGCATTACTAATGCCACACTTCTTGAAGGATTTTACAACAATGTCCTCCTTCACGGAGTCCCATGACCTTTTAACCCATTCACACACTTGTGTGATAGTGGGCCTCTTCATCCGCCCAGTAGACGTCAGATCATGGTTCCCAGCTGCCATCCAGGTGTTCCACTCCTCTCGCATCAGAACGTTGAACGGTTTGTTAATGGAAACATTAAACATTCGGCGTATAAAACGCACCCAGATTTTCACCCTCTTTTTTGGAGTAAAAAAGTGTGTCTTATAGGGCGAAAAGTACGGTAGATCTTTTGTAGGTGCTAAGGAACTCAATGATGTCTTTGATCCCGTCCCTCGGGCTCAGCTTGGTCATCTCCTCCATCAGCATTTATACATAACTGGCCAATCTGTAATATTAAGACTACATCCTACTGAAAAAAGAAAAGAATCTTTTGAGCCAAACAGGATTCTTTTTCTTTCTTTTTTTAAGTTTTTTTATTTTTCAACATATAAACATTTCATCTTTCTTTAAACAGTGTGCCGTCTGGGTACAAACCATTAATATTAGTTCTTTAATCTTAAAATGGCAACATATTAAGCAATTGAACATTATTAACCAATTCATTTTCCTCTTAACGTATCTTCTAATAAGTGCCACCAGATACCTGGATCTTACTAGGCGGACATGTGGCGGACATGTGTAGAAGCAAAAACATAGACACAAATAAAGACATGGTTGGAGAAGATGATAAAACAACGGATTGAGTTAAAGCCAGAAATATTTTTGCTGGGGATTTTACCTGAACTTTATAATAAAGAGAATACCTACTTAATTATCCATGTATTAACGGCATCTAGAATTGTATTTGCACCACATTGGAAGAGTGACGAGATTCCTACTGATGAGAAGGTGATCAGGAAAATATTAGAATGTGCAGAAATGAATAGATTAACATTAATAATTAAAGAGAAAGAGCAAACTGAATATTATAAGATGTGGGAAGTATTTTATCAATGGTTAAGAGGGAAAAAAGGGAAATTGGAAATGAGGGAAGAAGACTAAAGAAGAGCAGAAAATATGTTAAGATAGAGATATAAACAGGATGATAATTGTAAGTATTATGATGAGGAAGATAATTATGATCAATGTTAGTATTGTATTTTTATTAGAAGAAACTGGATTCTTGATGATTTAATAATCATGTTTTAAGGCATCATACTAGAAACCTGGAGAGTGTGAATTCTAATTTTGCCCTAGACATGAAAACTGGCTCAGTGACCTTGGCCTAATCGGTCTCTTTCACCCTAACCTCACAGGCTTGTTTGTAAGGAAAATAGGAGGAAGAGGGTGTTAGATATGTTTGTCATTTTGAGTCACTTATACAAATAATGAAGGTGGGATATAAAATAATTAAATAAACAAAGAAATACCCGGTTGAATTCTCAAATTGGTGATCCATTCACCCTGATGAATACTATGAAATTTGGGATAATTTATATAAATGGTTGCATAACAGGAATAACGTTAATTCAGCCAAGAAACAATAGAGAAATGTATAGAACTGTAGATGAACGTATATAAATATAGAAGTGATATAAGATTGATATATACAGGCATGATGACACCACAATGTTAATGTGATGATTGTAAGATGTTATATAGAGAGAAAAAACAATAAAATTTTGATCAACAAGGAAAAAAAACAACAACCCCTGATGGATTTCTAACCAGGTTAAAATCTGTTTAGCAGTTTGAGAACCACCAGGCTTCATTGCTGCCATCTAGTCGAGTGTCTTATGCTGCCATTTCCTCAAGAATAATGTTCATTAATAAGTTAATTAAAATTGACATTATTGTGTGGCCTTTAATTGAATTCTACTTTTCCTCTTCATGCCATCAGATTAAAGTCCTGTCTCTTGTAACCAAAACTTTGTATCTCAGAAACGGGGTCCCCAAATAGATTTTGGGTCTTCCCCTCCCATTGCTTGCTTCAGCTTTACTTTCAAGGCACCCTCTAACACAGTGCTTCTCAACTTTCCCAATGCCATGACCCTTTAATACAGTTCCTCATGTTGTGGTGACCCCCAACCATAAAATTGGTGTCTCAGTTCCTAAGACCATCGAAAATGTGTGTTTTCCGATGGTCTTAGGCAACCCTTGTGAAAGGGTTGTTCAATCCCCAAAGGGGTCCCGACCCACAGGTTGAGAACCACTGCTCTAACCAATTTTTCACTTAGTTTAATTAAAAAAAAGGACCCATATAAATCTGCCTATAACAGCCGTCAAGAGAAAAGCTGTACTCATTATTTATGCAATGCCAGATTAACCTAAGAAATTTAAATAGATTTGCCTTAGCATGTTGTGTCATCAAGGAAAGCCATAAATGCTTGGCTTGAGCATAGCATGTTATGTGAACATAATTATGTGCTCTGAACCCATATTTAGGGTTACAAAATTTCCCAACATCACCAAGCCAGTTTTCATGTCTAGGGCACGATTAGAATCTCATGCAATAAGTTGGTGTATTTACCCCAAAGCACTGTGATTTTGCAAGATAAGGCCATCTTCAGTTTTATTATCCAGTCATTCAATTTAAAGGCGTTTCAAGTAGCATTTGATGGTAATGACAGACAAAAAAAATTCTTTCCTAGGCACAACGTTGCTATTCTTTAAATCCATCCTAATACTCCTTGTGATATATTTGATTATTTCAACTATCAATACCTTCATCTCTGAAATAATACCCCCTAACCATGATTAGAAAATGCAGAACCTTGGAGTGTAGAGGGAGGTAACAGAATTAATCACAATTAATAAACAAAATTCAATTTAGCGCTTTGTCTCTACCACACAGCAAAGGGAGAGTGCGGTTATGATGAAAAACATTTTTTTCTTTCTTCTTCCAAAGAAGAAAGCTTTTAGCTTTGCTGATTCAGAGCTAACAATGCTGCTTCAGCAGATGTCAACGGCTAAATGTGCACCCTGGGATATGTTTGACTAATGTAGCAAAGGATTAATTCTGTTCCCAGTGTGCTGTTTAGATCATCTAAATATTTTAATGGAACAAATCCTCCATTCAATGGGAATGTGAGATGTGATTTAATTCACTCATCTAAACTATAATTTGGTTTGTTTTTGGCTTACGCAAATCCATTCCTCTGGCTTTGTGTTATTTGAAAACTATCTTAAGAGTGCTCAACATATCACAGCAGAAAACGTCAATGCAGTTATCTGTGAATAACCATGGTAATACAACTAGCACAAGAATTGTAGAAAAAAATAGCTATAATATTTCCACATGGCCTAGAATGTGAATGAATAGAAAAAAAATGTCCTGGGGAAATGGGGAGGGGGGAATATGTGGAATCTTTGATTTTTTTTTATTTTTCCTTGGATGCTGTTAGTTCTTTGAGCTAGGACAGGCTAAGTGTCAGACACGAATAATCAGCATTCGTTGAGTTCAAAGCCCGGAAGAGTTTATTACTGCTACCTCTATATAGGAATTTAGTGGCAATGAAATGACTCCAAACTGATAACATGTTTAACCCCACTTTCCAGCTCAGCCTGCTCTTCTCCTACAGCAGAGGTCTCCAAACTTGGCAACTTGGGGACTTCAATTCCCAGAATTCCCCAGTCGGCATGTAAGAAACAGAGGAATCGTGGAATGTTACTGTATCACTGAAAGGTTTACCAACAGAATCTTGAAAGCCAGTCCAAGAATATCTCTGTCTTATATCAAACAAAATCCAAGTTTGGCTGAGTTTCTTTCTCATCATTTCTTCATGCTCTGGGTTGTTCAATCACTGAGTCCTCCTTAATGGTTTGCTGATTCCTTCGAAATTCCTTTACAAATCCCAAAATTGTCTAACCTGATATAAAATCAAGGCAACAGATGCTAGATATGAAATGCTGAACAACACAATTATTTACACAAATCATAAACCACAGGCTGCAGTTATCAGAGAAAGCTTCATGTGAGTCACTTATGGATTGCAAATTTAATACTAATTTATCAACAGACTATAGAACAACTTTATGAAGGGAAAGTTTGGTAATGGCTGATCTCCACATCCCACAATTCTGAAAATAGCACTAGAACTTAGCAATAGCATTTAGACTTATATACCACTTCATAGTGCTTTAAAGCACTCTCTAAGCAGTTTACAAAGTTAGCATATTGCGCCCAATAACCTGGCTTCTCATTTTATCAACCTTGGAAGGATGGAAAGCTGAGTGAACCTTGAGCCAATCAGGACCGAACTGCTCGCTGAGGGCTGAGTTAACATGCATTCTAACCACTGCACCACCACATCTCCTTGCCACTTGCAGTCAGGAAATCAACTCAATATATTGCAAAGGTGCAAGTACATCCCAGAATATACCTTCCCTACTCCAGGTTGGCATTGTCTTTCTCCTCTTTGTAAAAGAAATTTCAAAATACATTCTCCAAATATTTCACTTCCACAAAACTTAGAACATTGATTTTGGTAGAAAATGTTACGAGGAAAAATGATATAGAATTACCAAATTGCAAAAGCTATGTAAATTAAAATCTAAATTTCCTTTGGCATGAAAATATGTTTGCGTAGGTGAAGGGTGATCAAAGTGTGTGACCCGTAACACTGAACTAGAAATAAATATGGTTCAAAACAAGATAATTTGCTTTGCTAAAGTTATAATTGTAGCCTATTAATCCTAAACTAAATTGTGTGGTCATGTATCCATGCTTGTTATCTCTAGCCATGATGCACTGTGCCTTCTTAAATTGTTTCCAAGGAGGAATCTCATGTACTGCCTACTTCCAAATAACTTTGCTTTGCTATTTACTTCCAAATAACTTTGCTCTGGTTTCAAAGATTAGATTGGAAATTGGGATCTAGCACATTTCCCTGCTCTAAGTAAAAACAATGATTTTAATACATCATGGAGGGAAGCAACAAAGAGAGATTGCAAGAGAACATGTTTCACAGCTGGTTGGGGAATTCTGGGAATTGAAGTCCACACATCTTAAAAGTTCCCCCAGTTGAGAAACATCCTTTTAGTCATTTGAATCAGGTCCATTTACTGTGTTTTAACCTTAGTACGGGAATGAGGAATTGGTTTGCTTAGAGTACTTGTTAATAGGAGTGGTGTACAAGTCTCAGGAAGTAACTAAGGGACGGAAATTCTGACATGACCTGCCCTCTCGGTTCACACCATCTGCAGGGCTCTTGACTTCTCCCGGGTATTAATCATGGCTACCCAGCCATCAAGACATGGTTCACTTCTACCATTATGTTTCTGTTCTTAACCAACATTCTATCTCTGAACTAAACTAGAATTTGTCTTCCTCTCCCAGGGATTCATCAGTGGCATACACTTGTAATGCTTCAATTTAAGAGAATTTCCTCTATTGAATAACCTGTCTCTACTTTCAATGTGCAGATTAAACCAGGGAAAGAAAATACACCCATTTTCAATTTCTAGGCATGCTTAATGAGAGATCCTGATCCGTGCCATTGATGTGATTTTTAAAAGCTCAAACCCCCCAAAAGCTCAAAATGGATTCAGTTGCTCCTCTTCTTACAAGTTACAAGAAAACATCCTTCAACACACATTCAAATCAAACCCCAAAGCAAAATAGGCAAGGATTAGCCAACCAGATTGTCAGCTCATTTATTAAGTGGGCTCAATGGAAGAGTGGAACATTAAGAGCAGAAAGCTGAAAGTGTACAGTAACATTTAAAACCATTGTAAGAGAGAATCAAAAACAAGTTCATTGGAGCAGGGTGGCTCCTGCCTCTGACTTGCTACTGAACTCTAATTCATACCAAACAAGGAGGGGGTAAAATGATCTTTTCTCCATCCAAGAGGGTTGATCTTTCTCATCTGCATATACCGTATTTTCTGGACTATAAGACGCACTGTGGTTTTGAAGAGGTAATTTTTTTAAAAAAAAAAGTGTTTGCACTCTGCAGACCTCCCAAACCCTCCGCACGCCAAAAGGGGAGGGGGCATGCAGAGCTTTGGGAGGCTTGTAGAATGCTCCTAGGGGCTTGGGGGGGAGGAAATGAGCAAAAAACGGCCTTTTATTTGCAAAAATGGGCTGTTTTTTGCAAAAAAAGGGGGGCATGCAGAGCTTTGGGATGCTTGTAGAATGCTTCTGGGGGCTGCCCCCCAGAAAAACGAGCAAAAATGGCCAATTTTTTGCTCGGTTTTGCTCTCCCCAGCCTCCAGGAGCACTTTGTAAGCCTCCCAAACCCTCTGCACGCCCATTTTTGCAAAGGGGGGCGGAGTTTCGGGAGGCCAAAAATGCTCTATTCAGTTTATAAGTCAGATTTTCACCCTCTTTTTGGGAGGAAAAAGGTGCGTCTTATACTCTGAAAAATACAGTACATTTCAGTATAAATACTGCAGCATACTGCAATAAATAATAGTACAACTTTGAAAATAGCATACGCCAAACCATCTAGTTAGACCAATGCTTTTACTATCTTAGTTATCTCCAGATTTTTCAGATGGGGAAAAAATAGTCCTTGTGCTTTAGCTGGATTCATCCATCTCATCAAGAGGTTGGGTGTGGACTTCAATTTTCTTGGGAGGAATGTAAGATCCCATTCCGGCAGCCCTCTCAGCTTCCTCCTGGGTGTAGGGCTCCTCACTTAGCTCTTTCAGTCTTAAAAAAAAAAAAACAGAAACAAATGGAAAAGTTTTGCAAATGCTGATATCCCTTTTGGGAGAGGGGGCGGTCTAGAAATACGAAATAAAGTAAAGTAAAGTAAAGATATGAGCCACGGTGGCGCAGTGGTTAGAATGCAGTACTGCAAGCTACTTCTGCTGATCATCGGCTGCCAGCAGTTTGGCAGATCGAATCTCACCAGGCTTAAGGTTGACTCAGCCTTCCGTCCTTCCGAGGTTGGCATAATGAGGAGCCAGACTCTTGGGGGCAACAGGCTGACTCTGTAAACCGCTTAGAGAGTAAAGCACTGGGAAGCGGTACGTAAGTCTAAGTGCTATTGCTATATGCCAGTTGATGAAGGACACAAAATCTGAATGGAATCCCATCTTCTTTGCCACTGGCAAACATTTCGATTATATGTTTGCTAGATAAATGTGACAGGCAGGCCATTCAGAAGAGACAATTCAGGTTCAAGAAAATGGACTGATAATAGGTACTCCCCCGCCCCCACCCCCTGCCACCCAATTGAATGAAGTTAATTACCTCTTTTTGTGAACTTTTGATCTGAAATGAGCCTTCATACTTTTTAAATCAATGAAGTATCGCCTAAGAAGACAGAAGAAACAAACAAGCTGTAAGCTGATGGGAAGCCAGTTGGGCCTCGCGATTAAGCTGTTGGGCTACGGGCAGGGAAAGCTGAATTCTAGTCTTTAGGAGCAAACAATACCCCAATCAAGGAACCTGCCACATAAACCAACAGTAAACAGCCCAATCAAAGAACCTCCACCACTGACAAGGCAAGCCATTAGAATATAAAATGAGAGCAAACCCCACTGCCTACTAGCTCTGATGATGTTACCTAGTTTGGGAAATGGAATGTCTGCCAATATCAAAGAGCACTAAGGACCCCTCGTGCTTGTCTTTCTTTAGTGCATGACTTTGGGCCACTCTCTTTTAGCTGCAGGAAGAAGGCAAGGACGAGACATTTTTGAAAAATGCTGCTTTTAATACCTGCATGAAGTTGTGAGGAGTCAAGGCTGGTTTGAAAATAATGAATCAATCAATATCCCAGGATATATTTTGCTCCAAAGCGGTTACTATCCAGTTAGGCCAAAGATAACTACAGACCACTCCTTGATATTTCACTTTCTAAAATGTCCTCATCTTCTCAAGGGCAGACTCTATTTACAGATAAACAGGAAAAAGTGCACTCTGCTTGGAATACTGGTAGTTCCATTCCCTACCACTAACATCGAAGCCTAACATCAAAGCTGCATCAGCAAATTTTTAATAATATCTAACACTAACCCATTTTCACCATTGATGTTTAAATCTTGGGTTTCAGATCCAAACTAACAAGCCTAGGTTAGAAAGAACCCCAGACAGCATTAAATGTAGTTAAGATTTGTGGCAGTAAACTGTTCAAATCAGGTTAGAGCTGTAGGCACTCAGAGTCCGCAAAATAGGAGGACATAGTAGTAGTATGCATTATTATTTATAAAAATTAAAGGATAAAAATCTAAAAGAATGAATGGGAATAACATTTTCTCTGGGATTGGAAGGAGCTGTTTGAAAGCAGTAAAAAATGATGGGTGACTTGCCTCTGACCTCTTTCTCAAATTTAAGCTCATTGGATTGGCTGAGTAGCAGAAAAACCAAATTAATTTGAAGACTTACACCTTTTGAACCTTAAAAGAGAACTGTGCTACTGGACTATCATAAGCTGTTCTCCATTACATGCCCTTCCCTAAAATGGAAATAATGAGCTGTACAGGATTATCAAATAAAGTTTTAAAAATAGTGATCAGATTTGGGCTGCAGTTTAAGAAACAACTTCAGTTATCTTTTCTCTCCTTCCACACCCCAAAAATTGAAAGGAAACGTAAGAGCCCGACTTCACCTTTGCTCTCTTTGTCTACAATTAGGGCTCCAGGTTTGGACTGCAAAAATCTGGATGGGATGGCAAAAATAATGCAGAAATCGCTGACTCTTTCTTACCACTTAGCAACTGCCTAAGTGTTGGGTGTGTGTGTGTGTGTGTGTTTTGCATCCTAATTAGTTTAAATTTTTTAAAACCCATAAAATAGGACTTCTTCAGCCCTTTCTTTGAAAAAGGAAAAAAGCAGCTTTTTTAGCTTTCCTGCATGCATTCTGCAGCTGACATCTTACATTTTGATAGGCAACTCTCATTTATGTCTAAAAGTAGCATTTTTCAAAATTGGCTGTCTGGGGAATTCTGGGAGTTGAAGTCTACAAGTCTTAAAAGTTGCAGAGTTTGGAGACTTCTGTCTTAAAGGCATATAAAGTTTTCTATCCCACAACCGAGGAAGTTGGTCAGGTCTAATTCTTATCTCTATATGCAAGGGGTATTCCATGGGGACCAATCCCTTCTCTCCCCCTCCCCCCGCCTCTCGACGCACGCGCAATGCAGGCAGTAGTGCTGGGCATTGCCAGGCAGGTCGGGATCCAGTTCTTGGCGCAGCAGCTTCGTCGCGTTCTCAGGCAACATGTCGTGGTGGATCTGATCCAGATCTCGCCGCCGCCGTTTCGTTTTCCACTGGCGGGCCAAAGAATGCGTCTTATGCGAACCCGTTCGACGGGAGCTCTTGGGAGCCATGTTCCAATTCCGAACCTCGCCGGAGAAAGAAAGGAAGCTTCACTTCCGCTTCTGATAGGCGCACTTGACGTCATCTCATGGCGCCATCCCGAGCGTTTCCCAATTGATTTGAATATGAATGAGATGAAGTCCCGTAGCCAATCGTGGTTATGAATGAAATGATCAATGGAAGCGCCAAGGAAACATAACTTCTATGAATATATTTCTAGATATTTAATATGTATCTCCAATTTTGGGAGTTAAAGTGCACATATCTTAAAGTTGCGGAAATTGAAAAACACTGAACTATCCTAACATCAAATATTAATTGCGCAGTTTAGTTCAGAAGATGATGTTAAGTATTGTTATTACACTATTATATTGTTATATTATTAATATTGTGATGAATACCACAACAAATATGTGGAGTATGGCTGTTCAAAAATATCTGTACCCAGATCACCCAGTTTGATGGAAATTGAAAGTAATATAAATAAAACAAATAAAACATTTTTTAAAAAGTTGCCGAATTTGAAAAACACTGAACTATCCTAACATCAAATATTAATGGCGCAGTTCAAGCCCTCATTTACAAAGATACAAAAGTTTACAATTACAGTAAATCAAATTTAGGGGATAGCTGTTATGGTTGATTAACAAACAAGCAACATGACCTGAAATTCATTAAAGGACTTTTCAAATTAACCAAGCATACTTATTTGTTGAATTTATAGCATGTACTGTATTTCTGCTACAGAACAACATTCAAAGCTGCTGGCAATTGCATAATAATTTATTTAACATAGTGTTGTAATTGGGAATATTGGTGTGATCCTAAACATAAAAGTGCCATCTTGGCTTTAGTGACGGCATCTGTGTGTGGTTTCCTTGGTAAAAATCATGGCTTTGCATTGCCTTTTTCCAGGATATTTTAATATGAACCCTCTTCTCCCAATGCTGGAGTATTTCCACAGCACAAGCATCTCCAAATTCCTCATAAAACCATTTGAAGCCCACTTATAATCGTTCACTTTTTTAGATTCAGAATACATGATGTGGAAAATATCCTAGAGGTAATCTATTCCAATGTCTTGCTCAGGGCAATAATCTATTACTAACCCCTGAAGTTCCATTGTTTCCAATAGAAGAAGGCAAGGAAGAATATTCAATCAGCATCCTGTCCAAAAAAACACTACCAAAAATCTGACCTCTATTCTACATAAAAAGATCTGTTTCTAATTCCTCCATTCATTTATCGATAGAGATGTCTGTGTGCCTTTCTGAGTGTTTAGTGCATTTATTACATTTATATCCTTTTCACCTTTTGTTCGTTGGTTGTTTCAAAAATATTATTTTTTAAACTGATACTAGGCAGATTTTTTTTTACTTCTGTTGTTTGTTAAACTTCCTGTTCTTTATTGTAATACTTCTGTTGTTAGCAACTATGTATTATATGTAATGCAATAGAGGGTTTTGTTAAAAAAATAAAACTAATACAGTTTCAGTCTCTATTTCTTGATCTGATTTGCAGGTCTGAATATACCATTCTTTGAAAAGAAAAGCCATCTTTCAGTGACTTGCCAATTTTAGCCTTTCTTGGAATCCCACTTTAAACCTTTAAGATGAACATAACTAGAATGTAATTCCATTCCATTAAAAGGCTGTGCTGCACTTCACATCTTAATGCTGAGTCACAAAAAGTGACCCTTTGACCTAAGGCACTGTTGTGGTTTTTGTGTGTGCGGGCACTTTCCTGCTGTCCAGCTGATCCTCTGTTTCATTCAAAGGTCATTACATTGTATTGATCTACATTTCTCTTGCTTTCAAAATCGATCACAATATTCTGTTTCCTGTTCTATAATGTTAATACATAACAAGCATACATGAACACTGCCTTATGTTACAGCAGGTGACAACTCTCTGGGAAAGGAGTCTGCATGTCAGAGTCATGAAAGATGATCTAACTGCAAAATTATGAGTAGCATTTCCCTTTTGGATGGAATGATGAAAAAGTTTCTTGGGAGATTTAGGCTTAATGGCTTTGGGTCTTCTTGATTCAAATCTGCAACAAAACCTCACTCATTTTTCCAACCCTCATTCTTTAAAGTACGAATAAAAAATCTCCATGATATACAAAAAGATAAAAACAACTTGTATGGGAAAATGCATTTTTCCTTCTTAAGAATCTATAAATTTTAGCTATTTAAATAATCCAAACATTATAAATAATACTATTACATTAGTTACAGGGTGCAAACAATGGGGTGTAATGCATCAACTCAAGATGTGACATTTTGACCCCACAAGCTCTGGGTGAGTGAACTTAAAATTATTTATTAATAGATTTGCACGAACACTTAAATCTAGTGGCTTTTTATGCCCTACTTTTTCATCAAGTCAATAGCTTGCCACGGGCTGACTAGCCTGACTGTTTATCCCTATAGGACAGGGGTGTCCAAACTTGGGAACTTTAAGACTTGTGGACTTCAACTCCCAGAATTCCCCAGCCAGCTGCTGGCTGGGGAATTCTAGGAGTTGAAGTCCACAAGTCTTAAAGTTCCCAAGTTTGGACACCCCTGTCCTATAGGAGAAGTGGATAGCTTTCTGAAGCTGGAGTATAGCATACAGATGTGCTCATGTGCGTGCACACATTTGGTCTCCAGTGGTTGAGCTATATATGGCAGTATGCAATGAAGGGGTAGAATTCCGGTTTTGGGGTGATTTGGGACAGAGGGTAGATTGAGAAGAAGGTCTTCCCTTCTCACACATCAATTCATTAGAAAAATAATTGTTTTCTCTCCTCTTCCCCATCTCCAAACAAGCATCAGAATTTCTCAATGCTGTGATTTCCAGTGTTCCTGATGTCCTTTTGAGCCACCGTCACCCTCATTGAATGACATGAGTCGATAAATTGATCCCAAGTTTAAGTTTGGGTGTCAGACCTGGGAGCCATCTTTTGCATTGGGCCTTCAGACCTGCTACATTTTCTATTGTGGGAAAATGGGAGGTGGGATTATATGGAGTATGAGAGAGATATAGTCAAAATAACATTCCTTTCTCAGAGAGTCAAAGTCATCTTGCCCGGCAGCTGTGAGGAGGTGACTAGGAGGCATCTCCAGTTTGGATGGTGCCTGATTGGACCGTGTGATGGACATGTGGGTGCTGGGTAGGGACTTGAACTTTCGTTTGGGTGGGGAAAACCTGGAAGCTTTCAGATTCGGGTTTTCCCAGATGTGCCAATAGGACATCTCTAATAAAATGGAATTTTGAGGAAACTCAAGCCTTCTTTCATTGAGGGTGTTACTTGGAACCCTGGCAAAATTCACTTGACAACTCTTGGATCTAAACACACTTCCCAAGAGACTTCAGTTTTGTGAGAAGCCCATTTTTGATGTAGAATGGCTATGAGAAGCATAGCACAAATGTGTCTATGGCATTAGCATCTGGTTGTCAGCACAAGACAAAGGAATAGCCAGTTTGTTAACAATTTGTCATCAAGTTGCTGCGCCAGGCTGAGAAATAATAAGACATTTACTGATATGGAAAGGCAGTGGACAGGCATCTTTCATTAGCTAAGGGGAGAAGGGCCCCAGCAGAAGCAAATTGGGTGATGGAAAGAGAACACCTCCCTGTCTTCTCTTCAACAGTTAGAGGTTGGTTCCCACTCGCACATATGTGCTAGTCATTCCCGACTCAAGAGGACAAAGCTCATCTCCGTTTCAAAGCCAAAGAGCAAGCGCTCTCCAAAGACGTCTACGTGGTCATGTGGCCGGCTTGAGTAAATGCCGAAGGCACAAGGAATGCTGTTACCCTCCCACCAAAGTGCTTCCTATTTTTCTACTTGCATTTTTACATGCTTTTGAACTGCTAAGTTGGCAGAAGCTGGGACAAGTAACAGGAGCTCACTCCGTTATGCAGCACTAGGAATTTGAACCACCGAACTGTCGATCTTTCTGATCCACAAGCTCAGCATCTTAGCCACTGAGCCACCCTTAGTTAGAGCATAATCTGGACAGGGACAGGCAACCCAGCTTCCTTGCAGGTTTTAAGATACCATTTGGATTGGCATTCGTCTTTGGCAGAATGGGGAGGAGAGATTGGCATTCTGCCTAAAGCAGAAACTAAATCCAGGAAGGAGAAGACGCCGGTCTGCAGGGCTATCAGCCCTACAAAATAATTTATCTGTCAGCGGCTATTTTAAGCCCGCTGCCCAGCTCCTACATTCCAAAGCCTGTTCTTGCGGGAGATCAGTTACAGGGTGCAGACAATGGGGTGTAAAGCAGCAACTTAGGAACGCTTTCCTTTACAGTTTCCTTGTGATTCCAAAGTGGGAGAAACAGTCATCTTGGGAGAAGGGAACTTTTGAAGTGGCACATTCTGAAGATAAGGGGGATTGCTACATAGAAAGGGTGTTGGCCCATAAAGAAAAGTTTAATGGACAAGGGTAGCCTAGAAGGATTAATTTTCCATGTGTGAGATGAAGAAGACAACCATATTTTTTGCAGAACTTATCTGGGGGAGTGGGGTGGGGTGGGTTGCCTGATTTTTTCCAAGAGCTGTCATCCATTATTATTCTGGGTCAGCCATGTATCTGATTCTACTTTGTTCTTTGAGATGAATGCTGAATGCTTCTGAATTGTTAATGAAGACACCAGATCTAAGGAGGAGGCAGCTAGAAACAGGTGTGAAGTAGCAGGACACACTAGCTTCTAGCTGAGCTACTGATACCCCGCAGAGAGCCTCCAGAGTGCCATGGCTCAATGGCCACTGGAACTTAACTTGCCTAGCGCTCGACACAAAAACTGAAAAAGGAAGTGTAAAGCCTAAAGCTTCTCTTGCAGAAACCAAGACCACAAAAGCTGAACTGCCTGTTGCAACGATGACTCAGGGATTCTGGAGAGTCTACAAGACAAAAGTAATGCAAGCCCTTGGTGGAGAGCTCCAGGAAGAGGATCTCCAAGATGAGGTAGAGCAATCCATGATCAAACCTTTTCTTTTTCCTTGGTCATGGAACATGGGCTTTGTTAGCTTTCCCACCCATTCCAGGTGGATGGACCTTCACTCTTACTATTTTTCAGCTGGCAAAGCCATTGGCAAAAATTCTGGGGGTTAAAGGTCACACATCTGGAAGGCAGTGGGGAAGAACCCAGATCAAAGTAGAGTAGAATAGAGTAGAGTAGAGTAGAATACAACCGAACAAAGAATAGAATAGAATAGAATAGAATAACAGAGTTGGACGGGACCTTGGAGGTCTTCTAGTCTTTGGGATGGGGGAAGGAAGATGTTGGAAGATGATTTGCAACACTTCATTTCCAAATGGAGTAAGGCCGCTCAGCTGCCTTTATTCTGCTCTCTCTACTGAATGGAGCCACAGATTCCTGTAGAAGCAAAAGGCCACCGTTGCCTATTCTTGCACCAACAATTCTCAAAAGATGATTTCTTATTTCAGAGCGAGAATCCTCAGCTGGTGGAAACCACAGACTCCATAATGCTGTCAGAGGAGGGACTGAACTCCGTTTCTCAGTTGGCTCAGCGGGTAAGAACAGTCACTGTCCTCATCCAAAGAGATAAAGCCTCTTTTAGATTTCTGAAGTTACGGTTGCATTACAGAAAAAATGGCTGCGCAACCTTTGAGGCCCAAATGAAAAGCAACCCCTGACTAAGGTTATGATCACGCGGGAATAAAATGGCTGGCTCAGCCTCTGAGAGGAGGGGAATTTGAGGGGAGGGGAATCTGTGAACTCTAAGTTTATAAGTAACAATAATGCATCAATATCTTTCCAAAGTCAGCGGGGCTTTCAAAAAGATTGTGCAGAAATATTTAAATTGTAAATGAAAAGTTGCTAGCTGGGCCAATAGGAGATAGCCACCCTATGGTGTGAAAATATATCAGTCTGAGCATGTTAGAAGAAGGAATAAGTAAATTTTAAGTGAAAATTAAGTGTTCATCCAAATGACAGGTTGTTAATTGAATTGGATTGGATTAGATACTTTATTTGGCCAAGTGTGATTATACACATAAGGAATCTGTTTCTGGTGCAGATTTGTATTGACATAAAGGACATTTCAGAACTGAACCCATAAAATAAAGGGATGTCCTCTACTTGAAAAGAAACAGTATTACAAATCTATTCAAAACATTAAAAGGCAGAGATATTGCAATGATTACAAAGGTGGATATTATCAATGCCACGGTAATCCCAGTTGTAACAGATTTTGTGATAGCTACACCATCAGAAAGGCAGAATGAAATAAACTGGATGCCTTTGAATTTGTGGTGCTGGAGAAAACTGATGAGAATACCTTGAATTGCAAAAATAGGTCATTATTTAGTTAACCCAATGAAAGCACCAATAATGAAAAAAACATGGAGCACATAATGCAAAAAGGCAAAAATCACTAAAGAACACCAATGTCTCTACTGAGTTTGAATAGCCCTGGAGAACACCCTTTTTTAAATCTTGTTTTCAGAAGATCTTGGGGGACTTTGAGGCCAAAAAAAAAAAGGAGGGATAGAGAAACCACTTTGTGGTCCAAAAAGGTCAGCCACATCTGACCTAGAAATTATCCATCATCTAAGAGATTTCTACTCAGCCCAAAGAAAATGATTCCTCTCTCTTATTGAGCATCCCAAAGCTTTTTCAAAAGGGAACTGGACTTCCTTGCTTTTTCATGGAAGAAATTTCACTTCTCATCCAAGGAACTTCTTCAGTTCTGACATTTTCAAGGAAAAAACAAGAAAGTCCAGTTGCCTTTTGAAAAAAGCACCTTTGGGACAACCCTAACCTGGGTGGCTGAGAATCTCCATATAGACTCTTACTGAGCAGTTGGGTTGAAAGGTTCCAGCACACATTATCCATTACAACTCCAGAAAGGAAAACCATCATACAAATGCTTGATTTGAAAGGAAATTGCATTGAGGAAAAGGCTCTGAAGTTTGTCTGAGGAAGACTCTTGCTAGGATGTCTACCAACAACCCAATTGTCTGATTTTGGTATGTAGGTCCAGGGAGCTGGAGTCAAAGGCTGGAGGACCATGTCATCTTTGTTCAGTCGGGAGGATGAAGATCAGTTGCTGGCTCCTGAACCAGCTGCAGACCAGTAAGAGATACAATAATACAATAATACAATAGTAGAGTTGGAAGGGACCTTGGAGGCCTTCTAGTCCAACCCCCTGCCTAGGCAGGAAACCCTATACCGTTTCAGACAGATGGCTATCCAATATCTTCTTAAAGACTTCCAGTGTTGGGGCATTCACAACTTCTGGAGGCAATTTCCGTTCCACTGTTTAATTGTTCTAACTGTCAGAAAGTTTCTCCTCAGTTCTAAATTGCTTCTCTCCTTGATTAGTTTCCACCCATTGCTTCTTGTTCTACCCTCAGGTGCCTTGGAGAATAGTTTGGCTCCCTCTTCTTTGTGGCAACCCCTGAGATATTGGAACACTGCTATCATGTCTCCCCTAGTCCTTCTTTCTCTTAAGCTAAACATACCCACTTCCTGCAACCGTTCTTCCTATGTTTTAGCCTCCAGTCTCCTTTGTTGCTCTTCTCTGCACTCTTTCTAGAGTCTCCACATCTTTTTTACATCGTGGCGACCAGAACTGAATGCAGTATTCCAAGTGTGGCCTTACCAAGGCATTATAAAGTGGTATTAACACTTCACGTGATCTTGATTCTATCCCTCTGTTGATGCAGCCTAGAACTGTGTTGGCTTTTTTGGCAGCTGCTGCACACTGCTGGCTCATATTTAAATGGTTGTCCACTAGAACTCCAAGATCCCTCTCACAGTTACTACTACTGAGTAAGGTATCACCTATACTGTACCTGTGCATTCCGTTTTTGTTGCCTAAATGTAGAACCTTACTCTTTTCACCATTGAATTTCATTTTATTAGATAGTGCCCAATGTTCAAGTTTGTCAAGATCCTTTTGTATCTTAAGACTAGTTGTAATTAGTTAAGATACTAACTAATTACAATTCTCAAATTGTCTTTTTTTAAAATAAAATTTTTCATTTTATTTTGATTTGAACATCATCTTCCATTAAACAGTGTGTCATCTGGGTAAAAATATTTTGTGCAAATATTTTATACAATAACCATTACAATTTACAGCCATATTTATTATTTTACCTATTCTTAATACTAATACTAATATATACCATACCTAATACTATAACAATCCTCTTCTTAACTTAACTTCATGAAAACATTTTCTCTATTTCACTCATCTGCTTTTTTCCACTTTTCATATTTATTCTGTAACCATTGATAAAATAATCCCCATGTGTTATAATAATCGGATTGTTCTTTTTCTTTAATTTCAAGTGTTAACCTATTCATTTCTGCACATTCTAATATTTTCCTAATCACATTCTCATCCGTAGGAATCTCTTCATTTTTCCAATTTTGTGCAAACACAATCCCATTTCTCAAATTGTCTGAATAGGGCAGATATACACCTTCATTCAATCACTTTTTATCCTCTTTGCTGTGATCTTCAACTTTCAGAACTTGTAAGATATGTGGACTTCAACTCCCACAATTCTCCAGCCAGCCAGACAAATATAAGAGAGTTGAAGTCCCCATATCTTAAAAGTTGTCAAGGTTGAGAAACACTGTTTTAGAGGGATAGCATATACACAGAACTATCCCTTTAACCAGAATGCCTGTTCATTTTTTATAGTCATAACAGGAACTTATGGAGGAGAACTCCTCCCTCCAAACACAGAGCGCTCCAGATTCTGGAGGGAAAAAATCGCCATCAATCAATTCACATTCTTGGCACTTCATTAAAAGCCACAAATTACCCTGAATGCTTCATTTCCTTATGATTTTCTGATATGAGCTGTTCTTGGCTACAGTTGGCAGAGAAAGCTATTGTTGCCCAAAGAATCAGGAAGGAAATGCACTGGGCCTTCAACTTCCTTATTTTTGTCTAGAAATAAGTGTTAGTGTTTTGTTTCCTAGACACGCCCACCTTGCAAAAACAGATTCATGTTAAGGAGTGTTGGCTTGGTTTTGGTCCCATTGTGGTTGATGGTTTTGCATCCTTTTGTAATTACGTACAAATATGAGCCCACCCTTGGGATACTGCATTCAGTTCAGGTCACCATGATATAAAAAAGATGTTGAGATCCTAGAAAAAGTGTAGAGAAGAGCAACAAAGATGGTAAGGAGTCTGGAGGTTAAACATGTACAATGAATGATTTGAGGGAATTAGATATGTCTAGTCTAACAAAGAGGACTACAGGTGATATTATAGCAGTATTTAAGGGGCTGTCACAGAGAAGAGGGAGTTAACTTATTCTCCAAAGCAAGCCAAGAAGTAACAGAAGAAGAACATTAAAGAGAGAGTCAACCTAGAATTAAGGAGAGGTTTCCTGACAGTGAGAACAATCAATCAGTAGAATGGCTCATTTCTGAAAGTTGTGGGAGCTCCATCATTGAAACAGGGGTGAAATTCAGGCTGGCCCCAGGAGTAGGGAGGGAATGTGGATTTTGCAGTATCCTTCCCCTGCCACACCCACCAAGCCATGCCCACAGAACCAGTAGTAAAAAAAATTGAATTTCGCCACTGCATTGAAAGCTTTGAAGAAGAGACTGGATAGCCATTTGTCCAGAATGATATAGGATCTCCTGCTTGAACAGGGGATGGACTAGAAGATCTCCACGGTCCATTTCAACCTATTATTCTACATGGGTTTAACCCTACTGGTGCCCATCATAACAGGGTCCCTGCAAACTAATTGCAAATATTCCTTGTTCTCTCTCTTTGCCTAGCTAGAATCAGTCAGCTGTTCCTTTTGGCCTTCTGCCCTCCAGTGGGCAGATAAAATGTGGCACACTGTTGTTGAATGGAGTTTTCAGCCTCCAAGAATCATTCATTCATTCATTCATTCATTCATTCATTCATTCATTCATTCATTCATTCATTCATATTTATTATAGTTGCTCAACTCCAATGGAGGTTTAAACTAAACCTTCAAGCTATACAAAAACTCTAGAAAATGTGGTCCTTATTTTTATGGTATCCATTAGCCTCCATTCATCATTTTAAAAGCTCAAACGGGATTAAAAGGGTAAAAACTACAATTATTAAATCTATGAAAGCAAAGCAATATCAGATACAACAGTGACGACCTGTGGGAAAAGTGCTCTTTAGAGAAATAACTAAGTGGGCATTCAAAACTCACAAGTGGCAACAACATAAGAAAAGAGAGATATGTATCATCTACTATCAGAAAGGTCTTCCTTTGCACATCGTACTATAACCATACTCACAGGTAGGTTGCCAAACATGCCAGGTTCCAGATGTGGGCCAGATTGTACTGTATCGGCCTTACATTCTTTAGGATTGGTATGTACTAATGTTAATGCAAGGCTTTTTTGGATTAAGATCACATTTCCAGATAGTTTCCCACTTAACTCAATAGGTGTTTTTTTTACTATACATTCCATCTATGACAGCTGTTAAAGGTATGTCTAGTTTAATGAAAAGAAGGACTAGGGGAGACATGATAGCAGTGTTTCAATATCTCAGGGGCTGCGACAAAGAAGAGGGAGTCAAAATATTCTCCGAAGCACCTGAGGGCAGAACAAGAAGAAATGGGTGGAAATTAATCAAGGAGAGAAGCAACTTAGAACTGAGGAGAAATTTCCTGACAGAACAATGAATCAGTGGAACAGCTTGCCTCCAGAAGTTGTGAATGCCCCAACACTGGAAGTCTTTAAGAAGATGTTGGATAGCCATTTATCTGAAACGGTATAGGGTTTCCTGCCTAGGCAGGGGGTTGGACTAGAAGACCTCCAAGGTCCCTTCCAACTCTGCTATTGTATTGATGCTTTTATAGCTTAGATAAGCCTCTCCTATGAAACCAAACCAATTACTACAATATTGTGTTAGGGAAGATCAGAGAATATATTTTACATGAGAAACATCCATTTCAGTTTCTATTACTCTTGGGAAGGCCTGGGAAATACTTATGTCTGAAATTCTGGTGAGCCATTTCCACTTGGCCAAGAACTGGAGAGGAGCTGCATGCCCTCGCCCAGGGGGTCACCAACCTTTTGGACCCCAGGCAGGGACCACTACATTCATAATTTAAAATCCTGCAGACCACTAATATGATTTTTTTAAAAAGATAAATAGTATTTAGTGCAATATAAAAAATGCAAATAATTTTTCTGCGGACCACCAAAATTTTCTCGCAGACCACCAGTTGCTGACCGCTGCCCTAGCCTACAGTCAGGCCAGAGGTAGGTTCCTACCGGTTCGGACTAGTTCAGCCGAGTAGGTAGTAACTTGGCTGGCCACGCCCCTGAACTGCCATCTTGTTTTTTACTATTGCACATGCACACATAGCGTGCATCAAGTATTCCCATGCCCGAAGAGCATCCCTGAGTGAACCAGCAGTAACAGAAGCTGGGACCCACTCCTGAGTCAGGCACAACTGCCAGGAGAATCTTTAACTGTAGCTTTGCTTCCAACTGAGAGCAAATTGAAGATTTGGCTTGGCCATAAGCAGCTTCTTGTGCTTCCGGTTTTATTCTTAGAATTTGGGGGACCTATATTAACACATTGTCCAATGTAACTTTAATGCCTCTCCTTTCCTAAATCCTTTTCTCCTTTCAGTCCTCTAGCTGCAAAACCAGCAGAAGAAGCAGCTGAGAAGAAGGCCGCTGGCCTCTGGGATGTCTTTGCTACTAAGTGGCAGCAAACGTCAGCTCTGGAAAAAATGACTGCCAAGGTGGACCCCAGCGAAGAAAAGGTGGAGGGCAGTGGGGGTTCTGGGGTGATGCCAGCTGAGGAAGTCAATGACCTTGGCCACGACAATGACCTCCGAGAGGCTGAAGGTGTGGCCTTCAAGTGGAGCTTCGTAACCAACAAACTGGCTGAGTTGAAGAACAAGAATATTCCCAAAAGTAACTAGGACAGACACAGAAATGGAGGACTTTGAGTGAGTGACCCTTTCTCAGTGATAACAATATATTTTATTATTTTCCAACAGCTTCCTTGAAAAAACAGTGTTGGGCTTAATGTGAAATATTCAGTTCCAGATATGGGTGTTGTTTAGGATGATAACTTTATGAAGCCTTCCCAGAGTGTGTATCTCTGATGCCTTCATTCCATTTCTCTCCTTTTCTCCTTATAAGATGGTTCTTAGAATAATTAGGTTAATGGACATTTAAGAAAACCTCCCTTGCCAGAGACTGCTGCCTATTAAAAAAATGAGCATCTCCTTCTCTCTTTCCACATTCGCCTACTTTGACTTTCTAAGAAAACCGCTGCCACAGGACAATTAATCCAAGAGTCCAATCTATAGTGGTCTACAAGCTGATTCTCTGATAACTTCCTGCAATTGTTAGACTTGGATGGAGATGTACTGACCTAGGCTTCCCCAAACCACGAAAGTCACAAAATTGGGAAAGGAACATTCTGGGAAAGTAATTGTTTTGGACCAGAAAGTTCTGACCTAGGCTTCCCAAGAGCATGAAGCAAACTTCTTGTCCTGACAAAAAAACCTTTTTATTAAGTTACTGTGAATTCTGCTCATTCAAATCCAGCAAAGTCTTTCAAGGGAGGATTTACAGTCACAGACCTTATCTGGCTTGGAGAGCTGCCAGGCTGGTATCTGCAAAACTTGGCAAGGAGTCTCGGAGAGTCAGGAACCAATTAAGTGAACTAATTGTCTCCTGCAAACTCCATTCCCCTTTCGCTCCTCTTTTATTTCCTCTGGGAGGGGCCATTCATTGTCCACCTGTGGCCTTATTCCCAAGTTGACCTCTGTTCTTTACTTGTTCCCTTCGTCTGGAAACTCGGCGCATGTGCACACTGGGAACAGGCTCCAGCTGTTCATCTGCCTCACTGATGTCTGACTCTGAAGGCAGCTGATAACTGGCATACGGCTCTGGCCCCCTCTCTGCCTCCAACACAGAGCCCTCATCAGAGCCTTCCCCAGACTCCAGGACTGGCCCATGTTCCTCCCCAACCTCCTCACTGTCCGAATATGCTGCCAGCTCTGCTGGCTGCTGGCGGGCCACAACCGGAGAAGTCCTCGATACAGATCCCCGCTCAACCATGATGAGACCTGTGCAAGACCTATCTCACAGACTTACAATGATAAAATGGGAGAGCTCCATGAATGGAAATTCCAAACTCTCCTCACAAAGAAAATTATGAGGCAAATGTTGGTGACCAAAAGTAGTCAAACCTGTGCATAACTGACAAAGGAATTCGGAGCTTGCCAAGGAGATCTCAGAGGTCCTTGGTGCTGGTGTTTGCAGTGCTGTTAGAGCCTGGAAATTCTGTTTTCCAGTCATCTCCAAGTTTATTTATTTATTTATAGGATTTATGTGCTGCCCATCTCATCCAGAGCTGAAGTTCAATTCCTGGCACCTCAGCAATGGCTGGAAAAGATCTAAAGCCCTGAAAAGCTGTTGTAAACAACAAGGACGGTACCAAGCACCAAGGATTAAAGGCAGTTTGAGCTTAGGGAGTTTCCTTTATCCCTGTTGGACACAGTTATGAGGCAAAAGTGCATACCTTGTAGGCAAACAATATCTCCAGTTCAATCGATGGTATCTCTTAGCAGGGCTGGAGAAAAATACAGTGTAAAAATCCTGTTTTAAGGTGGGCTGGTTTGAAGATGATTTCAGATCATCCTCAAATCGGGATGGGGAATTATAATGGAAGACAAGTCCAAAATCAGGGTAAGATAGCTTTCTAGGTTCATAACCGGGGTGGGCTTCAAAAATTTCAGCAACGGCTTCTCTGCCCGGTTGCTGGGTGGGTGTGGCCTAGTCGGCCTCCTGCACCACAGCAGGGAGGGGTCGTTTTCCCCTTCCCCAGGCTCCGGAGGCTTTTCTTGACCCTCTGGGAGGGCACACCTGCCTACCCTGGGCTCCGGAGGCCTTCTGTGAGGCCGATTTCCCCCCCTCCTGAGCCTCTGCATGGGCTCTTCACTTACTTCGCATCCAAAATGGGCCGCGTGGAGACTCCTGGGGTGGGCAGGGTGGGCGGGGCCAGCCAGAGGTGGGACTTGGAGGTTCTTCAAACCAGCCATAACATTTAGCTATAGGTTCTCCCGAATCCGTAGCAGCCCACCCCTGTATTATAACTTATAGAAGTTAGTAGTTCAGGTATACAAGGATTATAACCCTAAAATCTGTCAATAGATTAGCTAAATAGATTGGCTCATTTGGCTAAATATGCAGAATAAGAGTGAATCCAGGCTGCAAAACTAGAGTGTCCAAGATTCTGCTCACGTATTCCTGGCATCTCTATCTTACTGGGCAAAATGTTTTTTCCTCTTGCAACACACATGGGCAACAGGTGACTTTCAGGAAGTAATTAGTCTGTAACCACTCAGCTCAAATCTTTATGATTAATAGTGCAGCATGATGTGGGGTGGGGGGGTAAAGCTTCAAGCATCTAATGCAGTGGTTCTCCACCTTCCCAATGCCGTGACTCTTTAATACAGTTTCTCATGTTGTGGTGACCCCCAACCATAAAATTGGTGTCTCGGTTCCTAAGACCATCGAAAATATGTGTTTTCCGATGGTCTTAGGCGATGTGAAAGGGTCGTTCGACCCCCCAAAGGGGCCCCGACCCACAAGTTGAGAACCACTGATCTAATGAGATCCTTATCTTCTATGAACCAAGAATCATCAACAGAAAGAGTGAAAGATTGACAACGCTATCTTATGGATCTCCACTCTCAAAATGTTCCTGTTAAAGCGGGCGCCATTTTTAATGAAGATAGTATCCATGGATTCACAGTGCTGGTTTGTCAAGCTGTGTGTAAGACTGTCTACATGTGAGTTTAGTGGTTCTCTCTCTGCAGAACTTTCAGTCCACACACCAAGCAGACATTGGACCCAACTACCTCATTAACACCATCATTTTCCTTCAGATCTTTGCTGATGACTATCATTGAAAACATGGCAATCTGTTAGGATGTTCCAGATACCCCATCTAGTGTTTCACTGCTTGAGAAGAGGTTTCTGTTCAAACGTGGGGTCCGCTGCTTCTCGTCCTCCTTCCCTCTCTGTCCCAAGAAATGTTGAAATTGAGTGTGTTGAAAATTAAATACTTTAATAGCCAGAAATAGCTTCAGATTGATCATTGCCTTTTATGCCATGGAAATATTAGTTCATAGATTTCATTGAGGGCCACATCAGGGTTTTATTTGACCGCGGGGGGGGGGGGCAGAGTGAGCATGGCCAGAGTGGGCAACGTCACTCGTGTTCGAGGGCGCCTGTGGTAGCCCAAGTGTTCTGCCGGAGAAAACAGGCTCCGAGCGCCGTTTTTGGCTGTGATGGCATCCTGCAACCCTCTACCAGTGAACATTAAAGCAGGGTCCCTAAAGGACAAGACATGTTCTACAGTGTCTTCGGCTCTTAAAAATGACCACATGTGCACATTTTGAAATATAGGCTTGCAATTATAAGGTTGGAGCTTCAGTGGTTCATTTTAATGGAATCTTCTATCTTCACGGAATGGGCTAGAAAAAAATTAGAGTAAATGTAGGTTTTTGTATAAAAAGATGGTGATATATCTAGCGGTACCACAAGGTGGCAACAGATAGACTCTCATCCGAAATGAAAAGCTCGTTGACTTTCTGCAGGGCAGTAATACAGAGTTTGTCAAGCAGCATTCATCCTGCGCAGGCTGCCATTTTTCCTGGGCATTCGATGGAAAGTATCAATTGTCTCAGAAGGCATATAAGATCTGTGCAAGCACAGTGTTTCTGAAATGAACCTTCAATTACAAAGTCACCTTTCACAAGCGGATGCCGTAATAATGTCTGAGATTTTGAGCATCCCCCTTATTAGAGAGGAAGCTTTACCGTTTATTTATTTGATTTAAGAAATGTATACGGCTGCCCAACTTTAGCAGATGCAACTCATGGCAGGATATTTAGACAGCTCCCAGATCATCTCCACACCTTTACACCTGACTCTTTGGCAGGTGTGCTGTTTGTTTGTTTGTTTGTTTTTTGCAACTCTGTTGTGAAATTTTTAAATAAGCTCTGAAATCCATTTTTCACTGGAAACTGAAACCTTGACAAGACCCTGGGGCAAGCCATTTCTCTACTGGCAGAATTATTGTGTCTTCCCTTCTCCTGGCTATTTATAAGGACCCCTGGTGGCGCAATGCTTAAAGTGCAGTATTGTAGACAAACTCTGCCCACAGCCTGGAGTTTGATCCTGATGGGGCTCAAAGTTGACTCAGCCTGCCAGACTGAGAATCCAGCTTGTTGGGGACACTATGCAAATAATGTGTACATTGTAAACTCTCCAGAGAGCCCTATAAAGCGCTATGGGGAGGTCTATAAGCCTAAATGCTATTGCTGCTTGTACTTCCACTGCTCTAATGGGTCCATAAAGGGTAATGGTAGTTTTGCAGCTTTGTATCCTCCCCCAGCAAAGGCAGGCAAGTTTATCAACAACTTTTTTTTAATTACAAACACTGGGAAGCAGAATAATCTTGCAGCACAGTGAAGCAAGCCATACAGGCTTCGACATAAAGGAAGAGCCAAGCACACTGGACGTGAACCAAGCTATCAGGAAAAAAAAAACCTTGGATGATTCAAAAGAGAATTACATTCAGATAATTCAGCCAACAGGAGTGGAAATTCCTTAGAGCTCAGCACTTTGTTAGAGGTCTAAATAAGCAGTGATTAACAACCCAACCAGCTAATGTACACAGGGGTTGATTGTTAGCAGGATATTAGGAAATATCTTTGCAACAACCTCGTAGAAAAGGTGCTAGTTGGTAAACCTAACGTTCCACTTTAAGAAACTTCACCGGTGAGTAGAGATTTGAACCCATCCTTCCTGTGTTCTATGCGGCATCACAATGCTCTCAACCAATGAGGAAAGAAAGGAAAACGTATTCATCTGCTCTGGATGGCAGCAAGAAATTTTAGTCCTGAATTTAGCCTGGAAACCAGTGGTGGGATTCAAATAATTTAACAACCGGTTCTCTGCCCTGATGATTCCTTCCAACAACCAGTTCACCAAACTGCTCAGAAACTTAACAACCGGTTCTCCTGAAGTGGTGCGAACCAGAGGAGGGCTGCTGCCAGTTCGGCTGGATCGGGTGAACCAGTAGTAGCGGTGGCAGGAGGCTCCGCCCGCCCGCCCGGACTCTTCTGTGCATGCGCACAAGCGTTGTGCACACAGAGGAGTGTGCCTGAACCGGCAGTAAAAAAATTAGCAACCCACCTCTGGTGCAAACTGGCTGAATCCAACCACTGCTGGAAACTGTATCCTTATTGCCAAGGGTACCTTTAGGGAATATTTTCCTATTTGAGGCCCTCCGCCCAGAGGTGGTATTCAGCCGGTTCTGATCAGTTCTGGCGAACTGGTAGCGGAAATTTGAAGTAGTTTGGAGAACCGGCAAATCTGTCTGGCCCCGCCCCTATCTATTCGCTGCCTCCCGAGTCCCAGATGATTGGCTGGGTCTTCTTCTGTTGCCCTACACAGGAGAAGGGAGCTGGAAAGCAGGTTAGTGGGGTGGCGAAGGAATGTAGATTTTGCAGTATCCTTCCACTGCCACACCCACCAAGCCACATGCACCAAGCCACGCCCACAGAACTGGTAGTAAAATGTTTTGAATCCCATCACTGCCTCCGAATTTCAATTCTCAGAATTCTCAGTATGGCAATTAATTCAGCAAAAGTTCAAGACCAACTGGTTCTCAAAAGTATTCCTTGGACAAAGACATATTTGGCGATATTCCCTGCTCTGTTTCCCATGGTGAGCCTTGCCATCCCCCTCCAAAACAGTACTTTCCCCTTACACTTGGGATCAAGGGAGAGCCTTGGACCCCCAGACCCTTACGAGTTCATACTGTAGATTCTTTGGACCTCGTCTGGGCTTGCTGACAGCTGTAAAGCCATTTAATGACACGGGCGTTTCGCTCAACCACCGAGACGGATGCAGGCAGCTTGTCGCTTGGGTCTTCAGCAGACAAGGGCTCCCCATTGTAGGAAAGGCCATCGTGTTCAGAACTAGCTGACCCAATGCAGAAGGAACCAGCTTCCCAGCTGCCTGGTTTGAAGCGTTCGATTCCAAGCACCTCGACCAAATTCCGCTCCAAGCCACAGTAATTAAAGAACCGTTCTTTCTCTGAAAGAGGAAGAGAATAGCTCAGAGTCAGCTCTTTCTTGGCTTCTGTCTGGTAATGGCCTGAGGAAGGAAAGGGCTGGTCAACACTGAGATGAGAGTCGGGCTGGGTTTTTTGACTAGGCTCAGACTCACAACCCATGAATCCATCTGACATGTCCACTAAATGTGCAGTCCTTGCGTCCTCCTTCCCTGCAGGTACCCAAACCATGGAGTTCTCTTCTTGGGTCACTTCCAGATGTCCATCTCCTAAGAGACTCCTTGAAGGAGAACAGTTATGAGGTCCATCTCTCAGTGGGCCCTGAAACAGCCACTTCATTAGGCTGTACCCTTTGCTGTTCTCCTTGTTGACCAGAGAACAGTCGCGTTTTTGCCGGTAGATGACAAGTGAGTCAGGCCTGAGTAGACGCCTGCTGCCCCCTCGCCGCGCGATGGGGGACTGAGGAGAAGGGGGCTGCTTCTTGGGTCTGAGGCCATCTTGGTCTGCGGTCAAGCTCTGAGGAAATTCACTCTGCTGGTGGAGGGTTAGGGGTCTCCTGCAGCACGGGGAGGACTGGGGTGTGTGGCTGAGCAGAATTGGCTCTTGACGGCTGTTGATCACTTGCCGAGATTTGACATATTTGGCTTTGTCAGCTTCCAGCCTCTCCACGGCACTCGGCGTCCGCCCACCGTTGCTCATCTCCAGCTGTTTACGCAAGTAGTCAGGCCCTCGTGTGAGCAGGCCCAGAGGGGAAAGTCCATCTCCTGGAGAAAGAGGCCTCATGCTGCACCCACCGTTTCAGATATTGTGCAATTTCCCAAAACCCAGGATGTTTTTGGTCTGCAATAATTGCATAAGACTAACAGGTTAAAAGACTAACAGGTTAAAAGAATTGGCAGAATTTTGTCCAACACCACACCCTGGAGAATAAAAGGTATACGGTTGTCCTACATGAAGCTTTAGCTACTCATCCACAATCTCTTCTGCAATGCTGGAAAGCAGTTGATTTGCTGACTTGTTTCTGTTTATTGGAATTCAGCCACGCTGCCAATGAAGAGCGAAATCTTTCAGTGTAGGTAGAACACCGTTGGATGCTTGCCACTCCACGACGCTCCTAGAAGCAGAGAAGAAGATTAATGAGATAATGCAGAAACAGAATGACATTTCCTATCATAGATGAGAATTGCTGGGAAATTCAGACACAATTAATCAGCAGTGATTAATATTTTGATTTTTTTTTCCAATGAAGTGAATGTTTGTTCAAGCGCTGACCTACCTTTTGGGAAACTCCAATGTTCCGGCTCAAAATGGATTGGCCGCAACAATGCCAAGTTGTAAAAAGTCTTAAAGGTAAAGGCTCCCCTCGCACATCTGTGCTAGTCGTTTCTGACTCATCTCCGTTTCAAAGCCAAAGAGCCAGCGCTGTCCGAAGATGTCTCCGTGGTCATGTGGCTGGCATGACTGACACAATCAGTTCAACTTGTTTGATTAGTTCTGTGCAAGCTTGCCTATGATGTAAACTCAGCTAATTTGGACAGGTTAGGCTTTAATATGCTATACACTGAAAATGGATATATTCAGTGGGTTGAGTTTCCATAGCACAGGAAGCTACCAAAACCTAATTATAATCAAACTCAACATATTGTGCAAATGCATCTAGTACATCTTAATAATAGGTAAAGGTAAAGGTTCCCCTCGCACATGTCCTAGTCATTCCTGACTCTAGGGGGTGGTGTTCATCTCCGTTTCAAAGCCAAAGAGCAAGCGCTGTCCGAAGATGTCTCCGTGGTTATTTGGCCGGCATGACTAAATGCCGAAGACGCACGGAACGCTATTACCTTCCCATCAAAGGTGGTTCCTATTTTTCTACTTGCATTTTTATGTGCTTTCAAATTGCTAGGTTGGCAGAAGCTGGGACAAATAATGGGAGCTCACACCATTACACGGTGGTAGGAATTTGAACCGCTGAACTGCCGACCTTTTCTGACCAACAAGCTCAGCGTCTTAGCCACTGAGCCACCGTGTCCTATTCCCACTTTGTTCTATGGTTTTCTGAATGTTCTTTCTTAGGATAATCTTCTTTAACTGCAACTCTTGTGATGAATTCGATTTGTTAAGTTCCATAATTCCTGACCAGCATGAATACATGATAAGGGGATTTCAGCTAAACATGAGATAGAACTCTTGATAGTGTCCAAGATTCAGTGGCAAACAGGCTGTCTTAGAAAACAGCATTTCCTTTCATCAGATATTTTTAAGCAAATCCTGATGACTATGCATTAAGCTCTGTAACTGTGAGTTTCCTGTGTCAGCAGGATTGGGTTTTTCAAGCAGTGGCCACCCTCACCATGTCTTAGCATATGGGGGAAACTTATTCCAAAAAGTAAGCAGGTCTGGACAAAAACTAAATCTGATTTCCGTTAACATAAGTTACATTGGATGACATACATTTAGCCAGTTTTGGTGCAATTCCTCATTCTAATCCCATCTTTGGCACAAAGTCAGCTGGGTGACTTTGTGCCAGCCCTTCTTTCTCAGCTCTAAGAAGAAGGCAAGGGCAAATCACTTCCAAAAATGCTGCCAAGTAAACTGTAAGGACTTGTCATGAGAAGTCAAAACTGACTTGAACATAGCAATAGCACTTAGATTTATATACTGCTTCACAGTGCTTTACAGCCCTCTCTAAGTGGTTTGCAGAGTCATCTTATTGCCCCCAACAATCTGGGTCCTCATTTTACCCACCTCGGAAGGATGGAAGGCTGAGTCAATCTTGAGCCTGGTGAACTGCCAAATTGTAGGCAGCCGGAAGTCAGCAGAAGTAGCCTGCAGTACTGCACTCTAACCACTGCGCCACCATGGCTTTGAAGATGCAAGAGTGAATGATTGAATGAATGAATTTCCCCCCTTCTGCTACACTAAAGATAATCAATTGATAACAAGAATTGAAGGGCAGAAATCCATTCAAGACAGGATATTTCGAAACTGCTTGCAGCAAAGTTGGACAGATAACAAAAAGCAGAGTGATAGGATCAGAAGCAGCCCCTCACCCACAACCCAACACAGGATTAAAGTCATTAGGAATTCCTCAACACCCTTTCAGAATAGAAGTCCCTTCATTGCATGACCCCCCAGAGCAGTGCAAACTGGGAGCTCAGATAAACAATAAGCGAGAGGTTGACCAAATTAGCTTAGAGAAGCACCTAGGTTTTGCATGTCCTCTTTTGGCCTATATAGCCAGCTACATGACCCCTTAGGAATCTGATAACAGCCAATAGATTATTAAAGGACATGTTCTTGCACAGGAACAGGAAGCTCAAATACAAAGCCCAAAGAAGGTATAAAAACCTACCCACTCTCAATTCCATTTTGACAGCTGCCCAGAATCACATTCTTCTGCTTCATCAATAAAGGGTAAGGGCTCTGTAAGGGCTCCTCTCCTAACTTAAGAAAGTGAAGACTCTTGAAACGGAGTATTTCAAAAGGAACCTTTTATTAAGGAGAATGGCAGCCATTGAATTCAAAGCAACATCTGAATCCCCGTAGGCAATGCAAGCAGAATTAAAGGAGTAGAGACCCCTCCCATTAGTTAGAATGCAGATTTTAGCCAATACACAAGTGTGAAGATGTTTCCTTTATCAACTGCCCTGAGAGCCGAATAAACATACACTCCCATGGCTATCTTCCGTTATTAGACATTAAAGTGAAACATCCCACGTGGTCATCATAAATATTCCCCCAAAAGGTGAGGGGATCTCAAGGCACTTTGGTGCCAGGAAACCAGTTGTAAAAAAATCAGTTGTCACAGGCACTGCTAATAAATCGACTCCAAGGCCCCCCTCCTCCCAAATGAATGGCAGTATCACTTTGATCTCTTTCCAGTCAGTCTCCAGCCTCTATTTTATTCCCAGTGCTTTCCTCCCGATTGGAACGGAACCAGATAGATATTTCTTCCAACCATCTAAAAAGAGACCAGTTCTCTGTGCCCACTTCTCTCCCCCACTCCCGATTAAAAGCCAAGCATCCTGTTCTAAAGCATCGTCACCATTTCTGGGCATTGTTTTATGAAGAGGAAGCGAGCATGGTGGTCCACCTCAGGCGAACCCTCCTTTCGGAGCTGAGATTTTGCTTCAAATGGCATGAAACAGAAAGGAAGTCCATAACACCCAGTCTGGCTTTTCTAACCTCTCACTGTCTCCATCTTCCTGCCTTAAACTTGGCTACTTTCATGCAACTGGTTGCCCCAAGCAAGGTTAGAAGAGCTTTTGTCCTCATTTTTTTTGCTTGTGGGGTTTGCTTTGTTCTGGGAATGGCTGGGCCTCTAAAGATAAGGCTGCTAGTTCCTCTATTTTTTCCTGCTTGGCTTCCTCTTCAAACCTCTGTATGAAACTGTGAGACTCATTTGATAACCTGCCTATCTTCTTCTTCTTCTTCTTCTTCTTCTTCTTCTTCTTCTTCTTCTTCTTCTTCTTCTTCTTCTTCTTCTTCTTCTTCTTCTTCTTCTTCTTCCTTCTCTTCCTCCTCCTCCTCCTCCTCCTCCTCCCCCTCCCCCTCCTCCTCCTCCTCCTTCTGAAATGAATCTTTCTAGAGCATCTTTTAGCCCTGCATAGCAATTTAAACATGCTGGAATAAGCATGAAAAAGACTGGCATTTTAATGTTGGAGCATAAAAATTAAATCTTTCCCTTCCAAGATGGCTGCACGCATAGATGCTGCAGCTTTGAGCTTGGTGGAGTGTGTAGGCAACAACTAGTCTATGACCAGTGGTGGATTCTGGATCCCGTTGCAACTGGTACGGTGCAACTGGGCCGGGCATCTACCACATGAAGGCACACAGTGTGCGCATGCGTACTTGCCGTCCATGATGCTCCAGCTGTTCAGCGGAGCATTGCACAGGTGCCGTATGCTCCATGCATGTGCGCGGAAGCCCCAAAAACCTCAAATACTGGTAAGGAGGGCGGGTGGGCCCTTCGGGGCACCATACTGGAATGGTACTTGGTGCTCCCGGCAGGCACTGGTATGCCTGTACAAGGGGTGTACCGGTCGTAACCCACCACTGTCTATGACCTCTTTCTATCGGTCCACGATAGAAAGTGTCCTCACATACTGCATTACAGTATGGTACACGCTGGTTTAACTGTTGCGGACAGGAAGGCACTACAGAGAGTGATCAATCAATCAATCAATAATCAATAATTTTATTTTTATTAGCCGCAACCCTCTCCCAAAGGACTCGGGGCGGCGTACAATCAAAACGGATAAAAAATACACATAAGACAAACATATATACAAAAAGAACAGAGACATATACATATGTGCATGGAGGAGAGTTGACTTATAAGTGAAGGACAATTAAAAACACAATTAAAAAACACAATTAAAAACACAATTTAAAATCCCCTTAAATAAAATTACTAAATTAAAAAACCCATCAGGAGCGTTACGAAGTTATGGTTGAGCCAGGCCAGCTATTTGGAAAAGGTGGGTCTTGAGCTTAACACGGAAGGAGCGGAGGTCAGTAGTGGTCCTAATATCCAGGGGGAGGTCATTCCACAGGGCTGGGCCCGCCACAGAGAAGGCTCTGCTCCTAGGCACCGCCCCATGGCACTGTCTGGTGGACGGCACCTGGAGAAGTCCCTCTCTGTGCGAGCGGATGGGTCGTAGGGATGTATGGGGCAGAATACGATCCCGCAGGTAACTAGGTCCTGAGCCATGGAGCGCTTTAAAGATCGTAATCAAGACCTTGAAACGCACTCGATAGACCACAGGAAGCCAGTGCAGCTCGCGCAGGAGAGGTGTCACATGGGAGTACTTAGTACTCCCCATAATCACCCGCGCGGCCGCGTTCTGGACCAACTGCAGTCTCCGAGTGCATTTCAAGGGAAGCCCCATGTAGAGAGCGTTACAGTAGTCCAGGCGAGACGTCACCAGCGCATGGGTGACTGTGCGTAGGGCGTCCCGGTCCAATAGGGGGCGCAATTGGCGCACCAGGTGAACCTGGTGGAACGCCCCCCTGGCCACGGCTGTCACATGTTCATCCATGGACAGCCTGGCATCCAGGAGGACGCCCAAATTGCGCGCCCGCTCCACGGGGGCGAGTTGAATGCCCCCAATGGCCAGAGATGGAATTATCTGGTTGAACCGGGGAGCCGGAACCCACAGCCACTCTGTCTTGGAAGGGTTGAGCCTGAGTCGGTTGTCATCCATCCAGACCCGTACGGCTTCCACACACCGGGACATCACTTCGACGGCCTCGTTGGGGTGGTTCGGGGTGGAAATGTACAGCTGAGTATCATCAGCGTACAGATGATATCCCACCCCGAAACCACGGATGATCTCACCCAGCGGCTTCATGTATGTGTTGAACAGGAGTGGCGAGAGGACCGACCCCTGTGGCACCCCACAAGTAAGGGGGCTTAGGGTCGACCTCTGCTCCCCTGCCAACACACGTTGCGTCCGGCCGGAGAGGTAGGAGCCGAACCACCGCAAAACGGTGCCCCGGACCCCCAACCCCTCCAGTCGGTGCAACAGGATACCATGGTCGATGGTATCAAAAGCCGCCGAGAGGTCTAATAGGACCAGGATAGAGGAACAACCCCTATCTCTGGCCCTCCAGAGATCATCAACCAACGCGACCAAGGCCGTCTCTGTGCTGTGCCCAGGGCGAAAGCCGGACTGGCGCAGGTCTAGATAATCATTCTCCTCCAGATGTCGTGGAAACTGAGAAGCCACCACACTCTCTACAACCTTCGCCAAAAAGGGAAGGTTGGAGACAGGACGATAATTGGCCAGCTCCGTAGGGTCCAGGGAAGGCTTCTTGAGCAAGGGTCTCACCACCGCCTCTTTCAAGGCGGCCGGGAGAGATCCCTCACCCAACGAAGCGTTCACTAGGCCCAGGAGCCAGTCGCGTGTAACCTCCCAGGATGCCAGTACAAGCCAGGAGGGACACGGGTCCAGCAAACATGTGGTAGGTCGCAGTCGTCCACGCAATCTGTCCAAATCCTCAATGACAACCAAGTCAAACTCCTCCCAAAAAGGTTTCTCAAGACTCGCCACTGGCGTCTCGACTGGGCCACTGAAGGGGACCCAATCCTTCCGGATTTGAGCGACTTTATCCTGCAGATATTTCCCAAACTCCTCTGCCCTACCCTGTAAAGGGGCCTCCCGTGGCCTCTGAAACAGAAGGGAGCGGGACACCCGAAACAGGGTGGCAGGGCGGTTCTCTGCGGATGCAATGAGAGCGGCACAATATTGACGTTTGGCCGTTCTCAATGCCACTAGGTACGTCCTTAAATGGGCTCATACCTGTGCTCGGTCAAATTCGGATCGGGAGGATCTCCAACGACTCTCTAGGCATCTATTGCGGCACTTCATCACCCTTAGCTCCTCGGTGAACCAAGGAGCCAGGGTGGATCGTTGCCGCCGGAGAGGCCACAAAGGCGCCACCCGGTTCAAGGCCCCGGTAGTCGCATTATTCCACACAGCCACCAGGTCCTCTACCGGAGGGCGGGTCAGGGCTGCAGGAGGTGGCCCAAGCTCCGTCTGGAACCTGTCTGGTTCCATCAAGCGCCTGGGGCGGAACCATCTAGTGTTTTCCGGTTCCGCCTCCCCGCAGCGAGGGGTAGCACCAGGGAAGTCAAGTCGGAGGAGTAAGTGATCTGACCATAACAGAGGAGTGATGGTTAAATTCACTCCTCCCAGATCACTCAACCACTGGCGAGAGACAAAAACAAGGTCCAGGGTGTGACCTCCCTCGTGTGTCGGGCCCTGAATCATTTGAGTCAGGTCCATGGCTATCATGGAAGCCATGAACTCCCGAACCCCCTCTGATGCTTCTCCCACCGACGGCAGGTTAAAATCCCCCATCACTAAAAGTTTGGGGGTCTCAACCGCCACCGATGAGATCAGCTCGAGGAGCTCAGGCAGGGTCGCTGATGTATGGCGGGGAGCCAGGTATACTATCAGCAGGCCCATCTGCCTCCCAGGGCCCCATTTCACAACAAGGGATTCACATCCGGACGTCTGTGGCACAGTGGACTCCCTCGGCTCTAAGTCCTCCCGGATAATCACTGCTACCCCACCGCCCCTTCCCCGGGCCCGGGGCTGGTGAAATGCTTGATAACCTGGTGGGCACATTTCCACGAGGGGTAACCCTCCCTCGTGGCCCAAATTTGGCACAAAAAACCATTGGTTTCCCTCTGACACCACTGAGTGACATCACCAGGTCTCGCTGCTTTAGCAGAGTAAGGAAGATACTCAGAGATAATTCACACCCTGGTCAGTGTCTCTTCGCACTTCTACCATCGGGCAGAAGACATTGAAGCATAGACAGCCAAACAAATAGGTTTAAAAATAGCTTCTATCCTTGGGGGTGTCAAGACTCTTAAACAAACCATAATCACTCCACACACACACACACACACACACACACACACACACACACACACACACAGAAACATATGACTAGTTTTTCTTTTTCTTCCCCCCCTTAATGACTTGCATAGGGATTATTCTTTATACTATTTATGTTGTTTGTATTTTTTTTTTCATGGATTGCACCCGTGAGGCTAAAACCAATTTTAGTTGTATACATGATGTACAATGACAATAAAGGCTATACTACTTATCTAGGGCCAAGACTTTGGCTGACTCTAAGTGGTGTCGTCTGACTAAGTGAAGTTTGCCAGGAATTGTATGGAATAATTTGGTGGGTTAGTCACTGAAGGGAGCCACAGAAATGACCTTGGAGAAAGAATTCGGAAATTATTCCAACAGCAGAAGGTGCTAAAATATGCTTTGAGGCAAGGAAACTATTAGGAAATGACTTAGGCTAGCCCTTCCTTTAATCCCTGGGGTATAAGATGGGAAATCACGGTCAGGCTTATAAGATACTTTTATAGTGCAACATCTTCTCTTAATAGCGGATAGTTCTAATCATCTTGAGGACTCTGTTGATCTGGCCAACTTGAAGGGTTGACAGTCATCTGCTCTTCAATTCTTGGAACATCTCTCATTCTTGGCAATGCTTGACTGAGGCTGTTGAGAGTTTGAGTTTATGAACATCTGGAGAGACTATCCTGGGAAAGATCTTGGAGAAGTCTGGGAGGGTCCAGAATGGATGGAAATGGTAGATCACTAATGAGATCTGATAAGCAGAGTTTGCTAGAATGCAGCATGACCATTGGAGGAATTCTACCATTCGGTTTCAAAGCTGCTTGCGGAAGTGTGGCCAGATAGAATTCAGTGAGTTTCTGAGATCTGAATCAGGACTCCTTTGTGTATTAACCAATCAGAATGACATGATGGAAATAAACTACCTGGGAATATCCATTCAGGATGTGCCCGTTGAGTGGAGCCGGGCAGAAAGGACTACAAAAATGTCTTCCTGTTCACATTTAGTGTTTCCTGGCCCCATGGTTTTTCCACAAGAGTAGGATTTTGATGCACTCTTTTGTTCTTGATACTCCTCTGACTACACCTATATATCCCAACCTTGGCTAGTGGTAGGAATCTTGCAGTAACATAAATAGAGAATTCCATAGACCAAATTGAGTAACAAAGAATTGAGGCCTTTGAACTATGGTGCTGGAGAAGACTCCTAAGAGTCCCTTGGACTGCAAGGTGATCCAACCGGTCAGTCCTAGAGGAGATCAACCCTGACTGCTCTTTAGAAGGCCAGATCCTGAAGAGGAAACTCAAATACTTTGGCCACCTAATGAGAAGAAAGGACACACTGGAGAAAAGCCTAATACTGGGAAAGACGGAGGGCAAAAGAAGAAGGGAACGACAAAGAATGAGGTGGCTGGATGGAGCCACCGAAGCAGTCGGCATGAGCTTAAATGGACTCCAGAGGATGGTAAAGGACAGGAAGGCCTGGAGGAACGTTGTCCCTGGGGTTGCGATGGGTTGGACACGACTTCACAACTAACAACACATTCTCCAGTCTGAAGCCTTGCAGTCTCAGAACTATAGCTCCAAGAGTTACAGGTCCCTCTGTTGGGAATCCTGTGAATTGTAATCCTAGTTCATTGGAAGGAGGGGTCTCCAACCTTGGCAACTTTAAGCCTGGCGGACTTCAGCTCCCAGAATTCCCCAGCCAGCTTTGCTCCTGATCTGAAGGATATCAGGTTAGAAAAGATAATTGTGCAATGCTGATGCAACTAAGTAAAATTATTGTGGCCTTTGGCTCTTCAGGCTATTTCCAGTTCCCCTGCCATTCATCCTTCCTAATTTTAAAAGGTGAATGAATACCAAGCAAATGAGGCTGCAATGAAAAATGGCTGAGACTTTGCCTTCCTCTCCAGATATTCTCTAGTTAACCATTGGCAGATACAGGAAGACAGTAGATGGAATTGTTACAGTGATGGGTCCAGTGATGGGGAGTATAGGGTGAGGAAGAAGCATTATGTATGTTCACCAACTTGAATTTCTTCTATAGTAATGAAAGCCGGACAAAACTCTAATAAAACCCTCCCTGTATAATAGCACTAATAACTGTTCCATTCAGTCTTGATACAGATCGCAGATGCTCTTCTGCCTCTCGGCATAGAAACTCCAGCAGGATGGAGCACCTAGTCAGCTGTTTGAGATGCCCAAGTGAAATTTCAGTCATTGCACAACTGTGTTTCTTCACTTGTTCCTAACCAGTCAAGCAGAAGCCACGTGCTGAATGAACCCACTGGCCCCCTCTGAAAAACAAGGGAGCCACTTCCTGCGTTGTCTGTTCTATATCAACTTTCCTAAGCTCTCTCTCTTCTTTTCCCTTCAGTCTGGGCAGTTGTCCCTTTTTTTGATCTATTGTGGCCCGCCAGTGGCCAGTAGAGCTGGCAGCAGATTTGCACAATGGGGAGGTTAGGGAGGAACATGGGCCAGTCCTGGAGTCAGGGGAAGGCTCTGATGAGGGCTCTGTGTCAGAGGCAGAGAGGGGGCCAGGGCCATATGCCAGTTATCAGCTGCCTTCAGAGGCAGACATCAGTGAGGCAGACGAACAGCTGGAGCCTGTTCCCAGTGTGCGCATGCACAGAGTTGCCAGATGAAGGGAACAAGTAAAGAACAGGGGTCGACTTGGGAATAAGGCCACAGGTGGACCACGAATGGTGCCTCCCAGAGGAAATAAAAGAGAAGTGAAAGGGGAGTGGAGTTTGCAGGAGACCATTAGTTCGCTTAATTGGTTCCTGACTCTCCGAGACGCCTTGCCAAGTTTTGCAGATATCGGCCCGGCAGATCTCCAAATCAGATAAAAAATTCTAGGTTAGAAATAAGTTGACGGTCCCAAAGCTGTAAATCTTTTAATCTTTTCCTATGTTCCCTAAAGATGAAAGATGACTGAAAACATAACTCCTATGAGGCATTGCTTCACTTTTCCTCCTAAGAAACATAAAAGCCTTCTCATACTTATTATTCTGATCAAAGAGAGCAATATTTTGTCTCATCCGTAAACCTTCAAATACGTCTGAACGACAATATGGCCAATGGGAACCAAGGTTCACTACAATTATGCAGCAATATTTACAGTATTATACAGGTAGTCCTTGACTTACAACCACAGTGGGGCCCCAAAATTTCTGTTGCTGAGCAGTTAAGTGAATTTTGCCCCATTTTACCATCTTTCTGGCCACAGTTGCTAAGTGAATCAAGCAGTCGTTAAGTTAATAACATGGTTCTTTAAGTGAATATGGCTTCCCCATTGACTTTGTGAGAAGGTCACAAAAGGTGATCGATCACATGACCCCAGGATGCTGCTACTATCATAAATATGCACCAGTTGGCAACTGTTTGCATTTTGATCACATGATCATTGAGATGCTGCAATCATTGTCGGTGTGAAAAACAGTGCCGTTGTAACTTTGAACGGTCACTAAACAAAAGGTTGTAAGTCGAGGACTACCCGTACCCCTGTAACAATACATGCATTTATTATTATATATACACCCATATATAAACGCACACCCACACAGGGCCTAGTTACCTGCGGGATCGCGTCCTGCCCCATACATCCCTGCGACCCGTCCACTCACACAGAGAGGGACTACTCCGGGTGCCGTCCTCCAGAGAGTGCCAGAGGGCAGCGCCCAGAAGTAGGGCCTTCTCTGTAGTGGGCCCCACCCTTTGGAATGACCTCCCCCCAGACATCAGGACTACAACCGACCTTCGCTCCTTCCGTATGAAGCTGAAAACCTACCTGTTTCGACTAGCTGACCTGGCATAATTCTACAACCTCTCCAGCCCAGGGCATTTTTAATTGGTAATTTTAGTTTTTAAGGGTTAATTTCACTGGGGTTTTAACTTTTTTAAGTATTGTAACTTATTTATTTATTCTTACCTCCTCTGTACGCTATATAATACTTTTGTACGTCGCCCCGAGTCCCTGTGGGGAGAGGGGGCGACTAATAAGTTCAAGTAATAAATAAATAAATAAATATATACCTAGTTGCAAAATGCTTGCATTAGATAATTATAAAAAAGAATTGCAACCGTTTACTGTAATAACAGTATACTTTATATTTTTGGTCAGGTTGTTGTTGTATTTTTCAATTTGCTTTTTTAAAAACATGAATCTGTTGTTGAGGGATTGCATACATGTTTTCACTTCTATTTGGGCCTCAAGTACTTTTGCAACGTTTTCCTTAAGTCCCCAAAGCATTCAACCTTGTTTGAAGGCAGGATGCCTTAGGTTCAACATTTGCTATTTCTACTTGGAAAACAAAAGTCTCAGAACTTCCCCCTTCCCCCTCAAAAGAGGTCCTGACATAGTTGTACAGTCTTCTGGGAACCCAGCTGAGTTCCCAACTTGGCCTGGTCCACAACTAATGATTGACCTGCACAAACATCAAGGAGTTTGTTTCTGGTGCACCAAAAAGACCTGAAGCCATTCACTCTGCAAAGTTCTGGAATGACATCGTATCTCTAGCGTTATGGACCTAATCAAACATTGTTTGCTGCCAGTTGTGGGGACAAACCAGAGACTCTCCTTTGGGGAATTAGACATGCCCTAGTGAGGTACTCCTGCCCAAAGAGAGTTTCTCTGGTGATCCTAATCGAAAAGGCAGCTTGACTTGTTTGCTCCATCTTTCTTGGAGCCTGGCTCACTGACAGCTAAGAGGTAAAGGTAAGGGTTCCCCTCACACATATGTGCTAGTTGTTCCCGACTCTAGCGGGCAGTGGTCATCTCTGTTTCAAAGCCGAAGAGCCAGCGCTGTCCAAAGACATCATGTGGCCGGCATGACTAAACGCTGAAAGAGCACAGAATGCTGTTCCCTTCCCACCAAAGGTGGTTCCTATTTTTTTCTATTTGCATTTTTAACGTGCTTTCGAACTGCTAGGTTGGCAGAAGCTGGGACAAGTAACGGGAGCTCACTTTGTTACGCGGCGCTAGGGATTCGAACTGCCGAACTGCCGACCTTTCTGATCGACAAGCTCAGCGCCTTAGCCACTGAGCCACCAAATCCCTTTGACAGCTAAGAGGAACCCCATAAAAATACCCCCTCCTCCTCCCAAATTAAAACCATCACTGAGGTCTTATGTTCTTTAGTAGCACATCAAAAAGCCATGGTGAACACGGTTTATTGTGAGACCTGGTCATCTTGCTATCACATAATGTACGGAAGGGCTTCAAAAGAGAGCCATGTCAGGACTCCCCTCCCCAGGAAGCCAGCTTTCCCCTAAAACAGGGGTGTCCAAACTTGGGAACTTTAAGACTTGTGGACTTCAACTCACAGAATTCCCCAGCCAGCCATGCTGGCTGGGGAATTCTGGGACTTGAAGTCCACAAGTCTTAAAGTTCCCAAGTTTGGACACCCCTGCCCTAAGACCTGTGGATCTGAGGAAGAGGATTTACAAAAACAGATTACAGAACGAATTTCTACTGAACTTTTGCCTCTTGGAATCACAGCTATAAATAAGCCTGCCTGATGCTCCCAGTCTCCTTCCATCCTGGGCCACACCCTCCAAATTTGGAGGTTTAAGTACAGACCTCACCAAATGGGATTCATATGCCCAGAAGCCAAACACCACATCAACCACAAGAGAGCCCTCCAAAGGCTTATTTTGAATTGCCACTTGCTCACTACAGGAAACACACCAGCACAGTCTCAAGAGTTGGCTCTCAGATAAGAATCTTGTGCCATTTGGGGGGTTATCTACCCCAAACCCATGCCTTTTGGATGTATGGATTAGCATCTGCCCCCTTGGCATGATCGTCAGGCATGCTGCTTCCCCTTCAGTGGGCTACAGCATCGAATCACACTTCACTGTCTCTAAGGATGATGGATATTATAATCCAAGGCAGATGTAAGATGCAAGGTTGTGGACAGTTAGGCTATGGGTTTGAGGGATTTGTTATGACAGAAGTCTACTAAAGCCCTTGAAAAAGCTTATCTTAAAAGATTAGGATCCAGTCTGCCTAAATTTCTGCAGTCAAAATGTTACTTGGGTGAATGAATACATAACATTGTACAAAAATAGCACATAAAATGGTTTTTAAAAAAGGTAAACATTTTCCCTGCCAGTCAAAGCAAACAAATAATTCCTTCAACACTGTCAAACTATTTACTATGTCTGTGTTACTATTAATCTTCTCAACGTTCCTATTACCCATCTCCTCCCATTTATGACTGTATGACTGTAACTTCATTCCTTGTATTTTTACGATTTATATTGACATTGATTGTTTCCTGATTGCTTATTTGTACCCTATGAGTATCTTTAGGTGTTATACCTTATGATTCTTGACAAATGTATTTTTTTCTTTTTATGTACACTGAGAGCATAGGCATCAAAGACAAATTCCTTGTGTCCAATCATGCTTGTCCAATAAAGAATTCTATTCTATTCTATTCATGTCCAACTCTACCCAGGACCTTTCATTTCTGGAATTAAAACAACTGCTGTGGTTTACATCAGATCCTGGAACAGACAGATTAAGTTCACAAAACACACCAAGATATAAAGCTGCCAGCCACATTTTCACCTATCATGCCATGTAAGCCTAGATGGATACATAGCCAATAAAGGGATTTCTGTCCCCCCAACCCACCCCCACCTCAATTAAGCACTAAAACTCACAGACAGAGCTGCCTAAGACATAATTTGCTTTTCTCTTTGAACCTGAACTGACTGTTTATCCCACTTTTTCTGAAGTTTGGCATCTTTCTAGACACGTGGACCTCAATTCCCAGAATTCCCCATCCTGCACAGCTGCCTGGGAATTCTGGGAGTTGAAGGACACACATCTTAAAACTGTCAAGGTTGGCTGGTCTACCGTAATTCAAATGAAGTGGAAGAGAATTCGTAGCCAGTAAGATCATTAGCAAAGGCAAGGAAGGCCAATTAGCTGTTCTCTAATCTGGCAATCACCCGATATGCTGGTAACCGGGTCTGTTCATGGACTCACCTCCTGCTCCCTTTTAAAAGCATGACAGCATCTTCAATAATATCCAAGCACTAGAAGATTTTTGACGCAAGTAAGGGAAATGAACGCCGTTCAGCCAGCCGGCAGCTGGTCTGCCTGCTGTATATACAGGCTGTCAAGACAGGAAAACACTAATCCACACCCTCTTCGGTCTTAACCCCTTCTCGGCCACATTGTTCCTTCGGGCTGCTTTTCACCCCCTTTGCCCAATGCTTTTCGTTTCTTTTCTTTCTTTTTTTGGCCAAAGAATTCACCTGGAACAGTGGAACACAGACCTTAAAATGAGTTTCCTCATAAGGGAAGCATGTTTGTGCGTGTGTGGGTAGTGATTTTGTATTTCCTGCATCTATAATGTAGAGGCAAGTTTTGAGAACTTGGTTAAATACTGGGGCAGCGAAGTGGCCACCAGCTCAGTACAGCCAAGTATTTATTTCATGGTCTCAGCCTTCCAATCTGCAATATGGGCATAATAAGAGCAGCCTGCCTTGGCTCTTTCATTCTAAAGTCAGCCGTATGCATATGGGTTATTGAAATATTGACAAACTGTCATGATGCAGTCAGCCAAAGAGATGACTTTGGAGAATCAATCTCCCTCTCCCTCCCTCCCTCCCTCCCTCCCTCCCTCCCTCCCTCCCTCCCTCTCTCTCTCTCTCTCTCTCTCCATCCACCCACCCACCCACCCACCCACCTAATCTATCTATCTATCTATCTATCTATCTATCTATCTATCTATCTATCTATCTATCTATCTATCTATCTATCATCTAGTATCTCTCTCTCTCTATCGATCTATATAGCTTTCTAGTATCTATCTATCTATCTATCTATCTATCTATCTATCTATCTATCTATCTATCTATCTCTAGTATTTATCTATCTAGTATATATATATCTCTCTCTATCAATCTATATAGCTTTCTAGTATGTATGTATGTATGTATGTATGTATGTATGTATGTATGTATTATCTATCTATCTCTAATATCTATCTATCATCTATCTATCTGTCTGTCTGTCTGTCTGTCTGTCTATCTGTCTATCATCTATCTATCTATCTATCTATCTATCTATCTGTCTGTCTGTCTGTCTGTCTGTCTATCTATCTATCTATCTGTCTATCTATTTAATCTATCTATTTTGTGCCTTATTTTTAATAAATAATTCAAGGCCGTGAACCTATGTAATACTCTTCTCTTCCTATTTTCCCAATAATTCTGAGAGGTTATTTTGATTGATGTGTGACTTGTATTTATTTGCCTACTTATTATATTTTATGTTACTATGTTGATTTTAATAAGGTTTAGCAAGGGGTTCTCTGCCCTGTTGCTGGGTGTGTGTGGCCATGGTGGGCGTGGCCTAGTCAACCTCCTGCACCATGGCGCGGGCGGGGGCTTTTTGCCCTTCCCGGGCTTCTGAGGCTTTTCTTGAGCCTCCAGGAGGGCAAAAATGGCCTCCCCAGGTTTCGGAGGCTCTCCGGAGCCCATTTCCAGCCTTTCCAAAGTTCCGATATGCCCGTTTTTCGCCTTCGCTGAGTCTCCGCGCACACCCTGCACTTACTGTATTTTTCCGCGTATCTTTTTCCCTCAAAAAAGAGGGTGAAAATCTGGACGCGTCTTATATACTGAATACAGCATTTTTGGCCTCCTGAAACTCCACCCCTTTGCAAAAATGACTGTGCATAGCCTTTAGGAGGCTTCTAGAGTGCTCCTGGGGACTGAAGTGGGCAAAAATGAGCGAAAAATGGGCCAATTTTTGCTCATTTTTGCCCCCCCCAGCCCCCAGGAGCACTCTATAAGCCTCCTAAAGACTGTGCATCCTTTTTTTTTTTTGACAAAAAAATGGGCCCGTTTTCACAAAAAAACAGGCCATTTTTGGGAGGTCTGCAGAGTGCAAAAACTTTTTTTAAATTTGCCTCTTCAAAATTTTAGTGCATCTTATACTCCAGTGTGTCTTATACTCCAGAAAATACGCTACCTACATCCAAAATGGGCCTCATAGGGACTCCTGGGAGGGGCAGGTGGGGCCAGCCAAGAGTGGGATTTGGGAGTTCTCCAAACTGCACAAAATCTTAGCTAAAGGTTCTCCCAAACCTCTGCAAACCCCTAGCAGCCCACCCCTGGTGTAAGTCAAGAACTACCCAAAAATAGCCCAATTTGTTGATGGAGACTATGGGGGTTGAATGTGGGAAGCTCCCATCAATGAAAAAACAACACAATCCAGGCTTCAGGATCTTCCAGCCTCTCATGCTGAAAACTGGCATATTTCTTGGATTTTGTTTCGGAACTTTGTCCAGAATTGAACTAGAATCAGGTTAAAGTCCAATCTTGACCACTGTGGACTTGGTGTTATGGGTCACTGTCTTTAACACGAAAGCCAATAACTCCATCTCAGGCTACTGATTTTAAGAGTTATGGAAGAGCGGCTGCTTTGTTAAATATTACATTTGTTAGTCTCCTAGTTTGACTGCCAGGAAAAGAGAAAGGCTTAGGTAGTCTTTTTTTTTTCTTTCCTGTCTCAAAGGCCAGAATAATATGGTTAAACTTAGGCATGATATAGTTTAGATGTGGGTGGGGCTACAGAATTGTAGTCCTCTAATATTAGAATGTGCAGAAATGAACAGGTTAACGTTGGCAATTAAAGAGAAAGAACAAACTGAATATTATATGATATGGGAATTATTTTATCAATGGTTAGAGAATAAAAATGGAAGTTGGAAATAAAAGAAGATTAAAGAGGGGTAGAAAATAGGTTAAGATAGAGATATAAACAATATGATAATGAGGATTATTATGCTTCATGTCATTATTACATTTTTATCAGAAGATACGTTAAGAGGAAAAATGAATAGGTTTACTGTGTTCAACTGTTTAATGTACTATAATTCTAAGATTAGAGAACTAATATCAATGTAAAAGTTATTGTACATGTTAATGCACAGAGATATTTATACCCAAATGATGCACTTTTTAAGTAAAGATGGGATATTCATATTTTTTTAAAAAACAAAATTCGGGTTTTAGTCCTCAAAACTCTGGTCCTGGGAAAACAAATCTTTGGGCAAAAGTTTCAATAACAAAATAGGCTTAATGCTAAGGGAAATTGGACAAGGAAAAAATAGACCATTGGTTTTATTTTATTTTAACATGTTTAAAAAACACAAACATGGGGGGAAAACACAAAACACAAAGAAAAAGGAACAATACAAAGAATAGAAAAAAAAGAGAGCTAACAATACGTATCCCTGTTCATTGTTGACTCCTGACTACTGCGTGGACTAGTCCTTGTTGGTTTTTTTGGCGAGATAATGGCATGAAGTGGTTTGCCATTGCCTTCTTCCAAGGGCTGAGAGGGTGACTGGCCCAAGGAGACCCAGCTAGCTTTGTGCCTAAGGCAGCCAGAATTCATGACTTCTAACCTGGTTCCTTAACCACTACACCAATTTGGAGTACATTGAACCATGGGCCTTTGACTTCTAAGGAGATCAGCCCCCAACCATATCAAAGCACTTCCATACCCCTCCAAAGTAGTTTTTGATATCAAGGCCTACTTACTTTAAAAGATGTGGAATAATATTGGTCAATTTTGTCCAGCTGGCCAAAAGGAAAGCTCAGTGAATAACATTCAGACAATATCCTGCCCTTGATATAGGCTTAATTCATGTTGTGTGTGTCTGCCTGATAATCCCCCCACCACACACACACACACACAAGGAACAAGCAACCGGAATGAGAGGTTGATGCAAAGCTGCCAAGCCACCATTCCTTCCTTGCATTTAAAGAAGACGGCTGAATTTCTATGAGGGAAAGAAGCAGGTGTTTCCACCAGCAGAACAGAGAGTTCACAATCTCTGCAGAACTGCAATGCTTCAAGCTGAAAAACCAAATTGGCTGTTACTTTAAATACGCCACAGCTAAGCAAGATCCCTAAACTGACTTTAATACCAGACAGTAGTGAGGTAAGGTTAGGCATGCTTGAGCTGATTCAGAACTGACACAAAGATTGTATGAGGAAGTGCCCTTGATTGCAACAAAACCAAGACATTCTTGTGACATCTTAAAAACAATCATGTATAATGGGATGGCACAACATACAATCTTCTCCAAACTGGCCATTTCTAGAGAAGTCTGCATTTAAATCTATCCTACCAGGAAATAGCAATAGCACTTAGACTTATATACTGCTTCACGGTGCTTTATAGCCCTCTCTAAGCGGTTTACAGAGTCAGCCTCTTGCCCCCCAACCATCTGGGTCCTCATTTTACCCACCTCGGAAGGATGGAAGGCTGAGTCTGGTGAGATCTGAACTGCCAAATAGCAGGCAGCCAGCAGGCAGCAGAAGTAGCCTGCAGTACTGCACTCTAACCACCGCGCCACTACGGCTCATAAAAAGAATAGGAATCCATTGCAATTGGAGAAAGCACCAGGTTAGAGAAAGTCTTTATGGACCAGCATCCAGTTGACCTCATGCATACACTTGGTGGTATTGGAAGAATTGTCCATCTAGGTTCAGTTCCAAGTAGGAAGAAAGACACTGGAAACATGGAGACTGCTTGGAAAGTTTATGGTTTAATGGTGGATAGGATCACATAGTTTGAGGTTCTGGGCAAAAGGGGAAGAGATACAGAGAGTGCCTGGGTTTTATGCCCTCTCTGGGCTTTTGAATTTGAGCTTGTATTCTGATTGGTTGTCAGACTCCTATGGGGCCATGAAGGGGTAACTTTGTAGGTTGTGTTTTGAGTCCCAAGCTTGGCTGAGACTTACTGGGTGTTGTAATCTTCCCAGGTCCCATGTGGTGAGTCCTGTTGCTAGATGGGTCTCATTCAAGGGTGGGATTCAGCTGGTTTGGGCAAACCAGATGTTCATTTTAATCTGGTTCGCTGAGCCAGTAGTCGGAAGGAATGTCTGACCCCACCCACCTCACCCCTCCCCTCCTAGGAGTCTCCACACAGTCCATTTTGGATGCCAGGTAAGTACAGGGCCAGCACGGAGACTCTGGGAGGGAGAAAAATGTGCCTACTGGAAGTACCGGAAGTCCAGTAACAGGCCCGTTTCCAGCCTCCGGAGCAACTCCAGAGCCCAGGGGAGGCCATTTTCGCCCTCCTGGAGGCTCGAGGAATGCCTCTGGAGCCTGGGGAGGGCGAAAACGTCTCCCCACCATGGTTCAAGAGGCCAAATAGGCCACGCCCCATGGCCGCACCCACCCAGCAACCGGGCAGAGAACCGGTTACTAACATTTTTCAATCCCACCCCTGGTCCCATTATGTCCTGGAGGCCATGTCTTTTGTGTTGTAGATAAAATGGTCCAGGTCTTAATGGCCCATTAACAAAGGTGTGTGTGTGTGGGGGGGGGGTGAGTTTCTGCCTTCCTTTTAGGGGAAATATTCTGCCCTTTAAATATTTCCTAAAATATTTCATTTTTCTAGGAGAGGGGTGGGTGCTAACCAGTGGTGGGATTCAAATCATTTAACGGTTCTCTGCCCTAATGACCAGCTGGGTAGATGTGGCTTGGTGGTCATGTGACTGTGTGGGTGTGGCCAACTCAACATCACTCAGGTTGATGGGCGTTTCGTCTTAGCTGTTACAATGTAACGAGGGTTAACCGGAGAGGCAGTTTCTGTAAGCAGGGCCATAAAGATTAGGCTAGAAACAACACCAGAATGTTTCCTTCCTGCCTTCCTTACAGGATTAGCCCTGCAAAGTGGGGAAAAAAACAAAAGAAGATTTCTTCCAACAACCGGTTCTCCGAATTGCTTAGAAAGTTAACAACCGGTTCTCCCGAATAGGTGCAAACCGGCTGAATCCCACCACTGGTGCTAACTTCCTACAGTGGCACTCTTTGGTTTGGAACTAGCAGAGTTAAAAGCCGGAACATCCTTATTCTCGCTGCCTACCCAGCTAAGAGGAAGTTTGGGTCACACTCTTTCCTGGGGAGATTTAAATTGCAGGAAGCCACAAGAGAAACCTAGACAAAAGCCAGGGGTTATTTTTGTGGCTAATCTTCTAGCACACAGAATGTTGTTTCTTTTTTTAGAGAAATGGAAAAAGACGTTTTTCCTTGCTTTCCCACCCATGTGTAACAACACGGATCCCACCGGGGGGAGCAGACAGCAACCTCTTGGAAAACAACATACTTGGGGGAATCATAACAGCGAGGCCGAGAAGAGTGAGAAATATTTAGACGACAACACACAGTCCCAAAGCAGACTCTCCTCTGCCTTGATTGATGGGATTGTCATGTGGGCTTTATAAATATGAAATTTATATATGGAATTTGGAGACCTGCCATCTCCCTCAGAGAGCAGTTCAGCAATTAAGATGTTTTGTATTTGTATTTATTAGTTTGTCAAACATGTACAAGATAGCAGGTATAAATATAAACATGGACATGAATGAAAGAAATGAATACAAATAAATAGGGACAGTAGGACAGGGACGGTAGGCATGCCAGTGTCCTTATGTGCACCCCTTTTATGGACCTCTTAGGAATGGGGTGAGGTCCATGGTAGACAGTTTAAGGTTGATGCTGTGAGGGTTTGAGGATGTAACAACGGAGTCGGGTAGAGCATTCCAGGCGTTGAGCACTCTGTTGCTGAAGTCGTATTTTCTGCCATCGGGTTTGGAGCGGTTTACTTTGAGTTTGTATTGATTGTTTGCCCATGTATTACAATACAATACGATAGCGGAGTTGGAAGGGACCTTGGAGGTCTTCTAGTCCAACCCCCTGCCTAGGCAGGAAACCCTATACCGTTTCAGACAAATAGCTATCCAACATCTTCTTAAAGACTTCCAGTGTTGGGGCATTCACAACTTCTGGAGGCAAGCTGTTCCACTGATTAAATTTCTCCTCAGTTCTAAATTGTTTCTCTCCTTGATTAGTTTCCACCCATTGCTTCTTGTTCTACACTCAGGTGCCTTGGAGAATAGTTTGACTCCCTCTTCTTTGTGGCAACCCCTGAGATATTGGAACACTGCTATCATGTCTCCCCTAGTCCTTCTTTCTATTAAACTAGACATACCCAGTTCCTGCAACCGTTCTTCATATGTTTTAGCCTCCAGTCCCCTAATCCTCTTTGTTGCTCTTCTCTGCATTCTTTCTAGAGTCTCCACATCTTTTCTACATCGTGGCGACCAAAACTGAATGCAGTATTCCAAGTGTGGCCTTACTAAGGCATTATAAAGTGGTATTAATACTTGACATGATCTTGATTCTATCCCTCTGTTTATGTAGTCTAGAACTGTGTGGCTTTTTTGGCAGCTGCTGAACATTGCTGGCTCCTATTTAAATGGTTGTCCACTAGGACTCCAAGATCCCTCTCACAGTTACTACTATTGAGCAAGGTACCACCTATACTGTACCTGTGCATTTCGTATTATTGAGGCTGAAGCTGAAGCCTGTGAGATGAGGACAGGAGAAGCTTGGGTTCAAGTCAATTAGGAGATTTGGGTCTATCACTCTTTCAATCAGCCTATCTCACCAGGTAGTTGTTGCCTAATGTTGCAGGAATAAAAATGGAGGGTGTGATCTCCATCAAGGGATCTCTGAGAGCTTCTTCACTTGCATTTTCCTCCTCTGTGGCTGCTCTCCAGCGCAAAAGCTGTGAAATGATAGTTCAAGAAGAAAACCCAAAGGGAAATGAGCTTTTCCACAGCAAGCAAACAAAAAAATAAGTCTGGACGTGAGGAGGACGCAGTGCTGAAGTGGCCAGCCAGAGACGGGTAAACAAGAATTTTAAATAGCTTCTTTCTGAGAACTCTTTTGAATGTGAATCATCTCAGTTCCCAGTCATTTTTTTTCCTGTTATTTTGGGAAGAGCAAAGACTAACCAAGGCAGACCAGAGTAACAATTTGAAATACTGCGCGTGCCATAGAAAGGGAGTTAAGGAATGGGTTGAAGTATAAGTCCAAGTCTCTCTAGATGAGGGGTCACCAACCTTTCAGACATCAGGGACCACTAAATTCCTAATTTTAAATCCCGCGGACCACTAATATGATTTTTTAAAAAAAAGATAAATCGTATTTAGTGCAATATAAAAATGCAAAATAATAATTTTAAATAAAATAATTTAATTTAAATATTTTTTCTGCGGACCACCAACGTTTTCTCACAGATCACCAGTGGTCCATGACTGCTGCACTAGAGCATAGTTTCCCAATCCTGGCTACTTTAAGATGTGTGGACTTCAACTCCCAGAATTCCCCAGTCAGTCAGGAATTCTGGGAGTTGAAGTCCATGCGTCTTCAAGTATATTTTATTTATTTATTTATATTTGATGCTTCTAGACCGCCCCCTCTCCCAAAAGGGACTCGGGGCGGTGTACAGTCCATACAGAATATAACAAAATACAATAAAAAAGTTAAATATGTACAGTTGGCATGGAGGAGGTTAAAATGCAATTAAAAGAACTGTACAAAGCTATATAAATATAAATTTTTAAACCCCTAAAATAGACACAATAAATTAAAAAAAACCCTAAAATAACCAGTTGATAATACATTTGCCAGGAGGGACAGTTGTAATTATGCCAGGCCTGCTAATCGGAACAGGTGGGTCTTCAATTTTTGCCGGAAGGAGCGGAGGTCAGTAGTGGTTCTAATGTCGGGGGGGAGGTCATTCCAGAGGGTTGGGCCCATCACAGAGAAGGCCCTACTCCTTGGTGTCGCCCATTGGCATTGCCTAGTGGACGGCACCAGGAGAAGTCCCTCCCTGTGTGAGCGAATTGGCCGCAGGGATGTATGTGGGAGGATACGATCCCGCAAGTAACTAGGTCCCGTGCCATGGAGCGCTTTAAAGATGGTAATCAGCACCTTGAAACGCACCCGAAAAACCACAGGTAGCCAGTGCAGCTCGCGCAGGAGAGGTGTTACGTGGGAGTACCTCGTACTCCCCATCACAGCCTGCGCGGCTGCATTCTGAACTAACTGCAGTCTCTGGGCGCGTCCCAAGGGCAGCCCCATGTAGAGAGCGTTGCAGTAATCCAGGCGGGACGTCACCAGCGCATGAGTGACCGTGCGTAGGGCATCCCGGTCCAGTAGGGGGCGCAATTGGCGCACCAGGCGAACCTGGTGGAACGCCCCCCTCGCCACGGCTGCCACATGGTCATCCATTGACAGCCGGGCATCAAGGAGGACGCCCAAATTGCGCGCCCGTTCCACAGGGGGCAATTGTTCGCCCCCTATGGCCAGCGATGGAATCAGCTGGCTGAACCGAGGTGCCGGTAGCCACAGCCACTCAGTCTTGGAGGGGTTGAGTTTAAGTCTGTTGTCCCCCATCCAGACCCCGATGGCTTCCAAACACCGGGACAACATTTCGACAGCCTCGTTGGGGTGGTTTGGGGTGGCCAAGGTTGGGGAACTATGCTCTACAGCAGCAGCCCTCAACCTTTTGGGCATCAGGAACCTGTTCCATGGAGAGAGATTTTTCCACAGACTGGAGGGGGGCGTGGTATCGTCTGCTGCCTGCATGCTGCGGATGGGGCTTCACTTGTTTGGGTAGCCCGGTTTCTGGTATACCGTGGACCGGTGTTGGTCCACGGACTGTGGGTTTGGAAACCCCTGTACAGCAGGGGTCTCCAAACATGGCAACTTTTAGACTTGGTCCCTTCTAAATCCTTTCAGGGAACAGTTTGAGCAAGTCGTCAGATTCTGTAAATTGTCCTCCTCTTTTCCTGCCTTTCCTATAAAGAATTTAGAGACTGAATTAAAAGAGTTGTCTTACCTACTTAGGTATCTGCAAGCAGCCCTTGATTTAAAACCATTCATTTAGTTCAAAGTTACAATGGCACTGTAAAAAAGTGTCTTATGGCTGATTTCCATACCCAGGAATGTTGCAGCTGTTGTGGCCCACCAGTGGAGCTGGCAGTGGATTCGGACAGTGAGGAGGTTGGGCCAGTCCTGGAGTCTGGGGAAGGCTCTGATGAGGGCTCTGTGTCGGAGGCAGAGATGGGGCCAGGGCCGTATTCCAGTTATCAGCTGCCTTCAGTCAGACATCAGTGAGACAGACGAACAGCTGGAGCCTGTTCCCAGTGTGCACATGCGCAGCGTTGCAGCTAAAGGGAACAGCTAAAAACCAGGGGTCAACTTGGAAGTAAGGTCACAGATGGATGATGAGTGCCCCCCCCCGCCCCGAGGAAATAAAAGAGGAGCAAAAGGGGAGGGGAGTTTTCAGGAAACAATTAGTTTGCTTAATTGGTTCTGATTCTCTAAGACTCTTTGCCAGGTTTTGCAGATACCGACCTGTCAGCTCTCCAAGCCAGATAAGGTCTGTGACTATTAATCCTCCCTTGAAAAACTTTGCAGAATGTGAATGAGCAGAATTCACAGTAAATTAATACAAGAGTTTTTTTGTCCGGACAAGGAGTTTGCTTCATGCTCTTGGGCTTCCCAAGGTCACATGATAAAAATTCGGAAGCTGGGCAAATGGCATGTATTTATGACAGTTGCACTGTCCTGGGGTCATGTAATCAGCATTTATAAACTTCCCAGCTGGTATCTAACAAGCAAAGTCAATGGGGGAAGCCAGATTTGCTTAACGACCACATGTTTCATTTAACAACTGTGACAAAAAAGATGTGAAATGGTGTGCAACTCACTTAACAACTGTCTTCCTTAGTAATGGAAATTTTAGGATCAGTTGTGGTCATAGGTCGAAGAATAACTGTGCTACGTACTTGTGTATCATAATATTATTTATTTTAAATCAGGGGTGTCCAAACTTGGCAACTTTAAGACTTGTGGATTTCAACTCCCAGAATTCTGGGAGTTGAAGTCCACAAGTCTTAAAGTTGCCAAGTTTGGACACCCCTGATTTAAATAGTCTTCTTCTGCGATGGTTCTGAGTTGTCAACCCCTGAAATCAAAGAATAACTTGCACGATGACCTCTGGGATTTTTAATGCTGGAAATGCTGTGTTTCCTTTTTCTAAGAGAAGTTTAGTAATTTGGGACAGTGTGTTTAGTCATCAAACTACTCCCCACCTCCAATGGTATGGTTTATTCAAGGGGTCATAGCACAGACACAGCCTCAACCTGGAAAATCCAATGTGGAATGGGTGCCAAATTTATTTTATGATAATAACAAAGGAATTTTTTTTATCTCAGCCAATGCTTCAGAGCAGTTTTGGAGATAAATGGCATGATGCGTAATATTTCTCTTAGAATTCTTTCCAAGCAGCATACCCATAAGCAAGTGATGTTGTGAACTAATACTGTTGAATTTGTTGTTGTTGTTTCCCCCATTTGATCTGCATTCCAAATTGGACAGTAAAGCTAAGCCAGGGTATGATCTGTGCCCTTCTTACAGCTCATTTCCACCCAGGGGTGGGCTTCAAAAATTTCAGCAACGGGTTCTCTGCCCAGTTGCTGGGTGGGCTTGGCCATGGTGGGTGTGGCCCAATCGGCCTCCTACACCACAGTGGTGGCGGATGTTTTCGCCTTTCCAAGGTTCTGGAGGCTTTGCTCAAGCCCCTGGGAGGGTGAAAACTGCTTCCCCCAGGTTCTGGAGTCCGAAAATGGGCCCGGACTTCCTGAACTTCTGATAGGCCTCTTTTCCCCCGTCCCCAAGCCTCTGCATGAGCCCTGCACTTACCTTGCATCTAAAATGGGCTGCGTGGAGACTCCTGGGAGGGGCGGGGTGGGGTAGGTGGGACCAGCCAGGGGTGGGATTTGGAGGTTTTCCGAACTGGCCATAAAATTAGCCCACCCGTTCCCACCATGCATTATTATATAGCAGCCAAAGACAAATACGCACATCTCCAGTATGAAGGTAGGAAAAATTTCAGAAGTAATCTCTGGTCAGAGATGCTGCTTAAAGAGAACAAACGTTGAATAGAATAAAAGCATAATTGACCCATCCCAACATTGAAAGTATTTCTAGCAGGATTACCAGATTCTGTAAGAGCTTTGTTCCCTTTGTCATCTGTCTAGTAAACTCTCAAGATTTGTTTTCCTCGCCATCTACACATCCAAACTAGATTGTGTTGTTTCTCTGGGTCATATAACATATGTGGATATGTGGGTATACGCCTATTTATTTGTTTATTTGTTTGTCTGTCATGTTTATGTAGTGTATATTGGAGATGTAATCCTTTGAGAGCTGTACGTAACAACATTTCATTTTAATATATGTCAATTATTATACATTTAAAGTGACAATAAAGTTATTCTAAGTCTTATTCTAAATCATTCTCATCATTGGTGCCATAAATCCAGCCAGCCATCATTGAAACGAAATTTTAAAAAAAATTCCCACTACTATTATTTTGACACAAGGGTTGGATGACTCTGGAAAGGGGAATCCATCAAATTTATGGAAGTAGCTTCCCTCCAGTCATTTACTCAACCTTTCTCAGGAAGTGAGCCTGAGCAGGATTAGGAAATAGATTTCCTGCTTGCCAAACATGTAGTACATTGGTGTTTTTTTTCCCCTCTGAAAGTTAAGATTCCCCAACAAGAATTATACGGAAATGGCATAAATGTCAGATTTAAGAATAGGTGCCCCTAGGTAATCTGGGATACAGTGCTTGTTATGATTATTCACTCATTGTTATTGCATCTGTCCTTCAGGTGAGAAAATAGAATTGAATGAAGCAGAGATCATCAAGCAAAGAAAAATAAAATTTTGAAACAAATTATAGAGAAATGTACCACCTAGGGGATATAAGAAGTATTGCAACAATTCCCAGTTGCTATTATCCTGTCTTGTGCATTTCTGGCAGGAATTGCTCAACCTATAAATTATGAAAACAACATTTTAAAATCCTCCTCCTCCAGTTTTTGCATTAACCCAACTTGCTTAAACATGCCATCTTGAAAAACAAAGACCTCACATTTCTTTTTATCATGCCTAGAAAATATTTGATTTGGTCTGGTTACTGATCTATTTGTTTTATAGGTTGTCCGGCCTGAAAAATTTCGAGGAACATCAATATTTCTCAAGGCTTTGTGATGTTGCAGTTTATATTGTTGGAGAAAATATTTCTTTGCTTTTAAAAGGAGTGACAAGATGACCTGTCAAAATGCTGGCTCACAGTAGCATTATAAAGTAGACGTGGGAAAGCAAACTATGTATAAAGATCTCCAGAAAATAGAGCATAGATTTCATTATGGATGAAACAGACTTCAACATAAGACTGCACAAAGCTGTCTACATATCATCTTAAGCCATCATGTTATTTGTTTGGATTTGAAACCAAACACTGTGATTATAAACATGGTTTATGGCTTAGGTCAGTAACGGGTAACCTTTTTGTCATCGCGTACCAAAAGTGTGCGCGCCTGCACCCGTAATGCAATGCACGCCCCCCCCCCCTCGCACTCCATTTTGGGCCTGGAAGGCCTCCAGCACCCACTTGAAAGACAAAACGAGATGCAGGAGCGCTGCCCGAGGTCCCAAAATGCAATGCGAGTGCCCCCCGCATATGGTGGAGAGACCCCCACCACCATGCATGCATGGCAGAGACCCGAACACCAGCTGCATGCATGGTGGAGCTGGGCTGGGGCGACGGCTGGCGTGCCTGCAGAGAGGGCTCTGTGTGCCACCTGTGGCATGCATGCCATAGGTTCGCCATCACAGGCTTAAGTCATTGTGGATTAACAAACTATGATTAAAATGAACCACCCCGGTTGGAGACACTGTTTAAAATAGATTAAACTCATTCAGAAAACTCCTTGTAATTTTCTTAGTAGCAATATGGAAATGTTTGGTCTTTGTCTTGTTCCAGAATATTTTTCTTACAGTACTATCTAGTCCAACCTTTAATCCTAGTATTTTTGGGGTAGACTTAAATATTAAAGTGAACTTTTCTGGTTTATCCCCAATGCTAACCAAGTCTCATCGTGCTTGGTTTTTTGCAGTCAGGTGTTCTACCAGCATATGCAAAAAAAAAAAAAAACACTATTTAAAAACTTACTTTTTAAAACATTCAAAACACAAACCTAACATGTGTTTAACAAAGACGAATTGGGCAGGTATCTTCAACTGGATTTTGAACCAAACAGTGTGACTTTTCATACGGAAAGTGTTCAGAGGACAGAAACTTCAGATGTTGTTTAGCTTCTTCTATGAAAAATTTATCTAGCTAACCGCACCAGGCAACGGTCTGTGATCATTACGCTGCAGTTTCAACCAGAAGCCCTCATTGGCTGATGAATGGGGAAGAGCACCGTTTGAAATGTTCTCAGAAAACAAACAAATCGAAAGTAAGAAACATGACACTGAAAATCTGCAAACTGCTACACAAAGCTGCATCTCCCGTGGTGTAGATAAGCACACAAAAGTTAGGGCAGGGGCAAGTATGTTGAGGCTGTGTAAACAAGAATTTTTGAAACCTGATCTGCAAGAAGCTAGTTTTCAGTTCCACAGACGGAATTTACTTATCTATAAATTCTCCCAGGTTTCTAAAATGAGATGTACCAGTTCCATTCAGATCCCAGAAGTAGGGGGTGCTTATCAGCCAGATTATACTTGCAAGTCATATATAACTTTATTTTTGGGAAGTGTGTTGCAAATCAGGATGTGTACATTGAGCTCTGTACTTCTTTCACAGAAATGAACAGTGTACAAAATTACTCATCAATGTTTTATAGCTAAGCATGTCCGATAGAACTTCTATAAGAGAGTCTATGTTGCTCTAGCTAAACCTGAACAGGCAATCAGATTACGTTTTGTGCGTGTTGATGCTTGAATAAGGACATTACTTGAAGAACAGGTATTTAAGAAGCAGAAGAGTAATCCTAACAATAACAGAATGTTTGAGAACGAAGAGTGAAGCTAAGCTTGTAAATCAATTGACAAAACTGTCCATCTATTGTGTTGTTTTTATTGACTCCTAAAATAGGCCATGTAAACCACTTGCCATTTTTTGTAACTGCTTCTAGAGAAAATAATGAAAGAGATGTCAAAATTTGCTCTAACTCAACTCCTTGCTCAAAAAACATGTGTCTGTCTGTCTACCTATCTAATCTATCTATCTATCTTCACCACACAGTAAAATTCTATCCTCGAAAAATTAACAAAATATAATTCATTTAACTAACAAGAATAAAAAGTATTATTACAACTCATGGGTCAATTCAGACTTTTATTTTTTTTAAAAAAAGTCATTAACTCAATAAATTACACAATAATTTCCCCCCTTAATAAATTTTTCACAAAATAAAATTTACAATTTATAAGAGAAAGCTTTGAAACTGCTTTCTCTTTTGAAGTGCTGATGAGTTATTTTTATTTTATTTTATGTTATGCTGGTGGATTGTTCTGTGATTGCTACAATTGGTTTTAAAGATTTTACAGGAAATCAAACCAAACACAAGCAACAACAAAAATCACACAGAGATTTTAAGGGACAATTATTCAGCAGGTAATAAATGGAACAATCGTTGACATTCAATGCCAACATACTAAGCACCATGAACAGAAATGACCAGGGAAGTTTTCCCAATTTTTTAAAATAAGAAACTAGGGCACTTTTAACATTAACTGTGTTACTGGGCAATATATAATTTGCTCTGTTTGTAGCTTCTGCACTGCACTAAAAAGTACACCAAATAATATATCCCAAAATCTGAAAGACTTGTTAAGTGCCAAGAAACTCTATGTAGTAATCAGGACATATGTGGTTGAGAGTTGCTGGTTTTTCTAATACATAAGGACTGTCAAGATCCTGCACTTGTATTATTTTTGTTTGACACAAATATTATGTAACTGTTCAGCTGATGGGATACATAATGTCATTAATCACAGGATAACCACAGAAGTGTCATCCTATGTGCAATGCAATCTTGTCTCTAAAGGCACAAATGGTGCTTTAAAGAATGAAGATGTTTGCTTACTTTGAAACATTGATATTCTAAATGTATATAAGTCAAGCCCTTATCTTATCCTCTCAGTTAAAGGAAGAACATTACCTGGATCCTCAGCTAAAACAATTTAGCACTGCAAGCCAGACATGTGCTACTCTAGTTGAAATTCTCTTAAAATAGATCTCTGTGTTAATGTGACATTTTTGTTTGTTATTTAAGGGGGGGAGAGAATAATTTGATTTTTTTTCCAAAATTGCATCAACTATTAAAGTAACAATCCTATGCATACTTACCTCACTGAACTCTGTGAGACTTGCTTATTATTAGCAAGTAAAGGATTATACTACATGACTGATAACTACACTGAGCAAAAAACAAAACAAATCCCACCATGTATTTTTCAAGTTTTAGAAATATATCCCTTTGAATGTCCCCTTGTTTAATGTGGACATAGCAGCTAAGGAGTAAACAAATACCTTTTCTTATCTACTTTTCAGATTCTAGGTATATCAAACAAGGATTTTAAAACATAATTTATACAGTGCTTCTCTTAAGAAAACCAAGGGCTTTCTGGTTTCTGTGCTATAGCTGATGGCATCAGGACAGTTTCAACCTGTACAATAAAATGTTTTTGACTTTTTGTTTTGACCTGAAGACATATGCTGCACTATTCCCTCTCATGAAATTTATCTACCGGTGTTTATACTCATAAACTGAGTTTTCATTTGCTTATTGTACGAGGTTTGCAATTCTTTTGAACTGTATGTATGAACAAGATGCTGCAAACCTGCGAACCAGTAACCTGGAGAGAAGCAGGTTGCTGAGTGCTTCAGATGAAAACAAAGAGAGGGAGAGATTCACTCTAGCAGTACAGACTCCAGTTACGATCCAGTACAATGGGCAATAGTAGTAACGTCACATCAGTGGGGCACAATGATAGTGGAATGAACATTTAGGCTTCTGGTTGAACTAATCACACACACCGCTCTCTGTACATGTGTTAAGAAAACAGTGCCCACTATTCTGTAATTTTCACCCAAACTGTATGGGGGAACAGAGGTAATAAATCTCTGCCAAACAACAAACTAAATCTTGAGGGAATCATACTTGAAGATTTAAAGATTTTTTTTTAAAATCCTGAATTAAAATAAGACTTAATGTCAAATACAAAATATAGCTGTGACCAGTAACTCTGGATCTACCAAATAATCATTTGGTTATCCTTGAAAAACGTAGCTAAATGTACGGTATCACGACAAAGTATTGGCACCTCAACTAGAATGAGCCATCAGCTTATTTAATACCACCTTCCAAATTAAGATTTTTCCCTACAGTGCTTGAATCAGAGGTTCCTTGTGCATCATACTGTAGACCTCATTTTGTGTCATCACATTGTTATAAAGGGGAGAAAAGGGAATGGATACAGAAGCTGGGGCATCAAAGAATGTGTCACAGTCATTCAATTCTATGGATTCTATAAATTTGGGATGTATCTTTTCCATATTGGAAGGGGTTACATCACCCATTGTGACATACATATATACACATCTACTCTACAAAGTTGATTGATGATTTGCATTACCAGCATGCAAGTCTTCTCTTTCAAGGGCATTCAAGATTCCGCAGTAAGAAATTGGAATGTTTGAAATATTCCATAAAATATTCCTAGAAAACCATTGCCTAACTTGTTAATTTTCCTGACAAGTTGGAAAGCTTTTTACAGATGTAACTTGGGAACATACATATTTGGATACTGAAACTGAAGCAAGAAGCTTAGCGTACAAAAATAAAGAGAAATGCAATGGGGAAAACATATGGAACCCTGACGCTTAAAATGTGGATCAGTCTGGTTTTTGCTTCTTTAAAATGCTGCACCATTGTTACACACATTTCTGCCACAAAGGCAAAGTACTTCAGAAGTCACGTGTCCCAACTGCTGTCTTTAAAAGCAATTTTGACTAACCGGAGTTCTAGTTCAAAAGCATCTGGGCGGTCTTGTGGATTAGCAGCAAGCATTTCCTTAATCAGCTGTTTCATGCGAGCATTCATTTTCTTTTTCTTAACAGGTATGAGTAGTTCCATTTTCGGATTTTCCAGCAATGCCTCTCCAACAGGTACAATCACAGTACCTTGTTTCACGTAACTGCCCAGGAGTTCTTTCTTTGTCTCTGTGTCCACAAAAGTGATTCTTTCTAACATTGCCCAGATTATAATTCCCAATGCAAAAATGTCTGCTTTGGCAGTGTAGTGACCTTCCCAAACCTCAGGAGCCATGTAGAAGTCTGTGCCACAAGCTGTAGACAGAAAACATTTATTTACATTCACGGGCTCCTCGGGATTTTGTCCTGATGCTGAACAAACTTTGCTTAGGCCAAAATCAGCTACTTTCAAAGTGGGTTCCAAGTCACTAGCATCCATCCTGCTTTGAGAGATCAAGATGTTGTCAGGCTTGAGGTCACGGTGAATGATCTGGTTTTTGTGCAGAAAAGCCAGGGCGCTGCTGAGCTGAAGCATAAAACTAGTGTTGGTCTTACGGCTGGGCTTTCGGGATAGGAGATATTCATTCATATCACCTCCATCACAAAAATCCATCACAAACCAAAGATAGTAGGCACTTCTGGGATCAAAGGCAATTTCACCTTTCAAGGAGGTCTCTACAAGCTACAATACAAAGATATTTCATGCATATATTGAACAAATATGATTCAAATCCCAATGTAATAGCACATTTGTCAAACTGTGAGTAACTGTCCAAGGGCCCCTTAAATCTAGGAAAATACTGGCTTCTAAACAGAAAAGTAAATCTTAGTTTGGAGCTATGTTTATTTAATATCATTTTCCATTTGCTCATTTTCTGTTCTTTAGTATAAGGGATTATCTTACAGTGCTTATGTCATGATGCAGTAGAAAAATTATTTGAATTTCATCATTTCATTCTCTCCTGCAAATGCCCTTATGTGGTTTATACAGCCAATCCAAGCTACATTTTCATTTCTGATTTGCCAGCTAACACAGAAAATAAGTCTGTGTTTACATATTATGGCAATGCAAATGTTGTTAGTTTGGTTTGGGCTTAATATGAATTTATCCTTATGGCTTATAAGTGACCGTTGTGTAAACCAAACCTTTATAACTTAATAAATCATAATTGTCCATGTTCAATTTATGCTAAGCTAATACAAACAAGATGTAGGAGAAGGAGTGGCAGAACCTGGAGAAGAAGTTAAAAGAAGGATCAGCCTAAAATCTCTACATAGCCACAAGTGAAATAAATCCAACCCCCACCCACCCCGAATTCTGTGGACACTTATCTAATTTGAAGAAGGTACCAATGATTTAGTTGAGTAGCTTCCTATGCATAGGCTGCTTATCAATAAATCAATTTAATTGGACATCATGTGTGGAGCTGGTCTTTTGCATTTGACACATCACATAATGGGCTAGTAACTTGTTCAACAAACCATGAATTAGCATAATATGTTAAATGACAAACATTTAACTCCTACATTAGATTTGAGGTAGATTTGAGATAGAAATCACAAATTATCATTATGAGCATAAACGCCAAATGTTAATTTACCTCTTGGTAATAAAGCTTATTTAATGGACCACTAAGCACAACTTTCTTTATTTGTATAATTAAATGTGACCAGACTAACCTGAAAAAACAATAAAATAGCACAGCTACAAAACAAGAGGCTTTAGCTTTTAATTTTAAAAGTTAATTTTAAATGTCCCAAGTGTATTTCTATATTCCATTAATGAAATATATATTGCTGAGCAGCTCTTTTGACCATCTTATTAGCATAAAAATAAAACTAATTTGTTTTCATACACTGTTATAATTCTGTAGCATACTGGATGGTAAGAACTTGACCTATAATTTTTTTAATGACATTTTAAGAAGAGTATTTCTAATATATTATTTTAATGTCATTTTATTCTTATTAATCTCAATATATAATTGAGTTCAAAGAGCAAAACAAATTTCATTAGAGTTGATCAAGCTATTTACCACAATGTTGATTTTTTTTAATGCGCCGTTTCCAAGGGGGAGCAATTTTTCCTTATAATGCTACAAAAATTATTTATCCAATGTATAATCCACATTTCTGCTTAAACAAGCACTCAATTAATTGAATGTCCTGAGAAAACCCAATGTTCTTCAGTGGAGCTGCACTCTGTTGTTTCCCTGAAGCTTAATGTTGCTTAGTGGCAAGATTTTTGAAATATCTAAAACGATATCAAATACAGAAAAGCAAAGATATTGGCTTTTCTGTATTTATACGGAATGACAATCACTATTTCACTGCTCGATAACCAAATAGCTGATCCTTTTTAAAAAAAACCTTCAACGCAATGTTTCTTTTATTATCTGCAACTTCATTTACCTGTAAATAAAGCGAAGAGCTGGAACCATGGGACATCTTCTGAACCATGCCGTCTTTTTGCAATATGCATTCTTCCAAGTGGATTACATTTGGGTGTTGGCTTTTAATACTACTAAGTGCCCAGAACTCACGCAAGGCTAGTTCGACGTTCTCTGGAGCATGACACCGAATTTTCTTCACTGCAACACGTGCAGAGGTTTTCCTTACTACTGCTTCATATACCACACCATAGCTGCCATGACCAACCTCTCTTATTAGATCGTATTTTGGCTGGCTACTCACCATCTTCAAGGTCAAGGTGTCTATGGAAATAAAATAAAAATTTGTAGCTTATTTTTGTTTTTATACATTTTAAGATAAAAATTGAGTTTTTGTTAATCCAGCCACTGTAGCTGGCAAAATACAGCTCGGTTGATAGCTTAACATCTTCAAGCAATCAGTTTAGTCAGGAAATGATTAACATGATGTATGAATTCAGTCATATAATGTAATGTATCTATTCAACTTTGGCCACCTAATGAAAAGGTAGGACTCACTGGAGAAGAGCCAAATGCTGGAAAAGACTGATGGCAAAAGAAGAAGGGGATGACAGAGGAGGTGGTGGCTGGATGGAGTAACTGAAGCAGTCGGCGTGAGCTTCAATGGACTCCAAAGGATGGTAGAGGACAGGAAGGCCTGGAGGAACATTGTCCATGGGATCACGATGAGTCGGACACAACTTCACAACTAACAACAACAACAACAGCAAATCTATTCAACTGCTAGCTGTTAGAATGAAAGCCTTAAGCAGGTTACTTGGAAACCTTTTTGCAGTTATATGAACCTGTCAAGACCTATCATAGTTCACCTGGCTGCAAGTATAATCTATCATTTCAGAACTGTCATTGTACAATTCCCTTCCTTAAAAAGCATATCTGGATGATTTTAAATAGGGGTTTTACTGATCCAATTATTGTAGTTAAAAATGTAATAAATGCTTCATTTATGGCTAACTTTGAATGTTCCTACCATTTTCATATTTTGCAAGCCACCTTGAATAACCTTTGTATCCTAAAATGCAGTATGTATAACAAACAAAACCTCATTATAGTACAATATAGTAAATAATGCTGATTCTGGCAGTGATTATGGCTGTCCATATGAAGATACTTCTGTTACTCTTGAACGTTTAGTAGTATGTACAAATATTGGAAATAAAATAGTTAGCAACATTAGGAAAGTCATATAAAGATGCATGAAAGTATAAAACAAAGACACATAGGCACACACAGATACACACAGAAACACACTTTAACAATCCAGAAATGGACACCTTGCTTTTTTCTATAAAATGGATAAGACTGAATAAATTAGCATAGGGGAAGATACATTTTAACTATCTTTTTCTTATAGCAGTAGTAGAACAATACTGAGACTACAATAATCAAATGAAACAAGAAATGCTGCTAAACATCTCCAATGTGGGGGGGGGGGGGGGAGAGACTTGCAGGAAACTGTATTATACACATAACATATTTGACCAGAGAGCTGTGTTGGGCAATTCATAGCCTTTCATAAACCCATTTTAAAAATAAAAATGTAAATAAACTGGGTCAATCTATACAACAGCAGAGCATATTTTCTGTGTATACCTATTTAATGGACTAAATATCAACTTTCTTGCTCATACCTTTGCTCAGTTCTGAACACTCTACTAGGGTTGGCTAGAATTTTACCCACCACATTCTAAAGATAACAATGCAGGCTTATAGTTGTTATGGAAATACCTTCTTAGAGGCAAAATTATTCAATCCAGCAAATGGCCTAATTCCATTGCTCATTTGAACTCTCTGACAGGCTCTTCCTATGCCAGGTCAAGTATATCATACTCCTGTGAAGCAAAAGAAGCACCTGGGTGGAAGAGGCCCAAATTCCTCTACAGGTAGTTCTTGACTTACGACAATGGAGTCCAAAATTTCTGTTGTTAAGTGAAACATTTTTAAAGTGAGTTTTGCCCCATTTTACGACCTTGCTTGCCATAATTGTTAACTGTTAAGCACTTGGTAAGTTAGTAACCCGGTTGTTAAGTGAATCTGGCTTCCCCATTGACTTTGCTTGTCAGGAGTTTGCAAAAAAGGGATCATGTGATCCAGGGACCCAGCAACTGTCATAAGTGTGAACCAGTTGCCAAGCATCGGAATTTTGATCACATGACTGTGGGTATGCTTCAAAGGTTGTAACTGTGAAAAACAGTCATAAGTCACTTTTTCCAGTGCCATTGTAACTTTGAATGGTCACTAAATGAACTGTTGTAAGTTGAGGACTACCTGTACTCAGTTCAAGAGAATTGTCAACATTTTGATATGAAATTAACCCCAGAGGAAGCCAATTCCCTCTTTCGCAACCTGGAAGGCGATGTCACTGCACCCCTTTATATCCCGACTGAGCCCAGGTGTGTTTATTCACAGGTGCCAGTGTAGTGTGTAATATGTATATAAAAAGTAAAAGTTCCCCTTGCACATTTGTGCTAGTCGTTCCCGACTCTAGGGGGCAGTGCTCATCTCTGTTTCAAAGCCGAAGAGCCAGCGCTGTCCAAAGATGTCTCCGTGGTCATGTGGCCGGCATGACTAAATGCCGAAGGTGCACAGAACACTGTTACCTTCCCACCAAAGGTGGTTCCTATTTTTCTACTTGCATTTTTACATATTTTTGAACTGCTAGGTTGGCAGAAGCTGGGACAAGTAGCGGGAGCTCACTCTGTTACTCGCTGCTAGGGATTCGAACCGCCGAACTTTCTGATCGACAAGCTCAGCGTCTTAGCCACTGAGCCACCTTATAATAATATATATATATTATGGTATATATATATATATATATATACCATGACATAAGATCATACACCAGAGTAATCTACATGTTGCACAGAATATGACATACATATGGAAACATATGGCTAGGTTTTTCCCCCCCTAACTACTTGTATCAGGATTATTCTTTATATTATTCATCCTGTCGTGTATTCCTGCAGCGACTGCACCAGTAGAGGCTGAACCATTTTCGTTGAAGATATATGATGTACAATGACAATAAAGCCTTTGAAACCTCTTCAGGAACAGGCCACACTGTGGCTCGCTCTAATCGACACCCTCGGCCTCCTCAAAGGGGACTCCAAAGGGGCACCAAGCGCTCCTGCACCGCCAAGTGGGATGAGCGGGAAACGGGCCGGTGCCCACTGGAAAGAAGCCGAAACCAGTGGGGGGGGGAGACAAGCCAGCGCCCCCTTTAAAGACCCGAAACCCGGCAGTCTATCCACCGTCGACCACGGGCCCCGAGCTCGCCCTCAGTCGCCGAGCGCTTGGCCTGCTGCAGCCCCGAAGAGAGTCCCCGGCGGGCCTCACTCGCCACCGCCAGATCGGACTCCATAGCCCGGCGTCAGGCTATGCGCGGACGGCCCGGGCTTTGACAGCATTGACAGCAGTTCCGTATTGGGACACGGACCGCTCGCCAACCCGCTCGCAGCGACCTGCCGTGCGTGAGGAAAGCAGGCGGTGGTGATAGCGGCAGCCGCGCCCGCAGCGCCAGGGCCGAGGTCGCCCAAGGGCCAGGCCGCTCGCCACAGCCGCTCCTCCACAGGGCCGGGACAGGGGCGCGCACCCGCTGCCCGCCATGCTCCCCGCGCCTGTCAAGCGGCCTTCCTCGCCGCCCCGGCGCGTGCCGGACTCCCGACCTCGGCCGAGCGTCGCTTCTCGTGTGTGTTTTTACCTCAGAGCTGCCGCGGAGCTCCCTCCTCCTGGCCGCCATTATCGGGCTCCCTTCCCCTCCCCCTCTTTACTTCTCCCGGGTTCCCTGACACACCCCCTCCTGGGCCCGTCGCGCGCACCCCGAGGGGCGGTCCCGCGCTCCGGGAAGTCGGCCCGGGCGCTCGCTCGCTCCGCTTCTCTGATTGGTTTCTCAGAGGAGAGGCGGGCCTTCGGCCGTCCATTTCGCGAGTCGGGGAGGGGGGCGAGCGGGCGAGCGCCCTTTCCCATTGGTTGCCCACCTCTCTCTCTCTCTCTCTCTCTCTCTCTCTCTCTCTCTCTCTCTCTCTCTCTCTCTCTCTCTCTCTCTCTCTCTCTTTTTTTTGGGGGGGTGTCTGTCTGTCTGTCTCTCTGTGTCTTTCTCTGTGTCTCTGAGTGTGTGTGTGTCTGTGTCTTTCTGTCTGTGTGTGTGACTGTGTGTCTCCTTGAGTCTCTGTGTGTCTGTTGTGTGTCTGGGTCTCAGTCTCTCTGTCTCTATCTGTGTGTGTGTGTGTGTCTGTGTCTCTGTATGTGTGTCTCGCTCCCTCTGTGTGTGTGCCAGTCTCTCTCTGTGTGTGTCTCTGTCTGTCTCTCTCCCTCTCCCTCCCTCCCTCCCTCGCCATGACCGCTATATTAGGTTCGCCCGGGACCCTTGCAGAATGGTTTTTGTTGCACGACTGTTTTTTTTTGTCATATTCGGTCCTTTGCATGGCCGGAGTGTTGCATTGCGTTGCGGCACCCAAATGCGGGGGTGCTGCTGCTGTTGCGGTGCAGTTCTCTGCTGCGATTGCGGGCTCCCTGGATCGGGATTAAAAACCGCATTGGCTTGAAGGCGCATCGTTGGGAATGGAGCAAGAGGTCGCTCGGAGTCGGCTGCTCTTGGGCATCTCCAGGGCGATCCCCCCCGGACGATGCACGACGGATTTTCCGGGGAGGTTTGGGTCGTGATGACGACGGCGGCGGCTCGTTCCAGCGGCTGTCCTTCGCGCACGCAGCCTCCCTCTCTCTCCCGGGAGCCGAGGACCGTCTTTGGTGGAACCTGCTAGGCTTTTCTCCTCCTTTTTTTGCAGCCCTCTCCCCGGCCCGTTCTGCCCCCTTTTTTTCTGACCCCCCCCCCTGCCCAAAGCCTACCGTGGCGATCGCTGGAGATCTTCCTGCTGGATCTGTTTGCATCTCTCCTCTTTGTTTTTCTGCCTCTAATTTGGTGCATATTTCATGCTTAATAGTTCAGCTGATTTAGCTTAAAGAAGGTGAGGGAAAAAATCCGGTTTTCATCATCAATAGTCAATTAGTATTTTCTTAGCGTTGGGCTGGGAGGTGGCATTTTTGGGGCGGCTGCCTTTTGCCATACCTCCTATCGTTCACATCATAGATGGAGATGCTTCTTTGTATGTTGAGGGACATGATGAAGGTTGAAATCTGACGGGTGAGATTTTATCCACAATTGTCTTCTGCAGCTGTTAATATTTTACCGGAAAGGGATACTGCTTCTCATTTTCATAATTGCTTGAGAAGAGACCTTATCTGTGAGGAATCTGGACAGGAACAGAATAGGAATATACTAGACTAGACTAGACTAGACTAGAATAGAATAATAGAATAGAATAGAATAGAATAGAATTCTTTATTGGCCAAGTGTGATTGGACACACAAGGAATTTGCCTTTGGCGGAGATGCTCTCAGTGTATATAAAAAGACAAGATATATTCGTCAAGAATCATAAGGTACAACACTTAATGATAGTCATTGGGTACAAATAAGCAATCAGGAAACAATCAATATCAATATAAATCTTAAGTATAGAAGCAACAAAGTTACAGTCCTGCAGTCATAAGTGGGAGGAGATGGGTGATAGGAACGATGAGAAGACCAATAGTAATAGTAATGCAGCCTTAATGAATAGTTTGACAGTGGTGAGGGAATTATTTGTTTAGCAGAGTGATGGCATTCTGGAAGGAAAAAGCTGTCCTTGTGTCTAGTTGTCTTGGTGTGCAGTGCCCTATAGTGTCGTTTTCATGGTAGGAGTTGAAACGATTTATGTCCAGGATGTGAGGGGGTTTGTAGTTATTTTCACAGCCCTCTTTTTGACTCGTGCAGTGTACAGGTCCTCGATGGAAGGCAGGTTGATAGCAATTGTTTTTTCTGCAGTCCTAATTATCCGTTGAAGTCTGTCTGTCTTGTTGGGTTGCAGAACCAAACCAGACAGTTATAGAGGCAGATGAGAGACTCGGTAATTCCTCTGTAGAACAGTATCAGCAGCTCCTTGCTTTGAAGAGTGAATGTACCACATCTATGATGTGAACGATAGGGAATACACAAATGCAGGACTGTTTGTACATTTTCCGCAGAGTATCTGCTTTTTTCTCCTTTTGTGCCCCTTCCTTCCGAAATGTTTGCAGAATTTTCTCAGCTATATTTTCCCCAGTCCTACCCTGCAATGTTTTAACAAATCTGTAGAGGACTGAGAAATCCGAAGCCCCTTCCTCTTTCTGCATTTATTTAATAATCAAATGTATGGATTTATTTATCAAATTTATATAGTTGCCTATCTATTGAAAGCAACTCTGTGGCTAAGACGCTGAGCTTGTCGATCAGAGAGGTCAGCAGTTCGGTGGTTCGAATCCCTAGCGCCGCATAAGAGTGAGCTCCTGTTACTTGTCCCAGCTTCTGCCAACCTAGCAGTTCGAAAGCATGTAAAAATGCAAGTAGAAAAATAGGAAACACCTTTGGTGGGAAAGTAACAGCGTTCTGTGCACCTTCGGCATTTAGTCATGCAGGCCACATGACCACAGAGACGTCTTTGGACAGTGCTGGTTCTTCAGCTTTGAAATGAGATGAGCACTGCCCCATAGAGTCAGGAACAACTAACACATATGTGCGAGGGGTCTTATGGTCCAACTTTCACAGCCATACATTAAAACCCAGTTTTTAGAAGTAAAATAAGGGGCAGAAAAAGTGGCCCTCAGGGAATAGATTGATCATTGTATTTCCAAATCTGCCTTGGAAAAGGAATCCTAGAATCCCAAGATATAATTGCAGAAATAATTGGTTGGCTGTTGCTTAAAAAACATTTTCAAACTTTGTTGAATAAAGCTGAATAAATGCTGAATAAAGAGATATTGATGTTATCTTGTGGTTATTGTTTTGTCCAGAAAAGTAGTGTTCAGCCTTTTTGATAAAGAGTTATTTCTCCAATTTCATTTAAAAACTGGGAAATGATTGCTGTTGAGAAAGAACAGAAGAAAGAACAAGAATTTGGATTTATCATCTCTGCCATAAGTTACATTTAAGTATATTTGTAAATATATAAGTATGTATTATTTTTTAACCCAAGTTCTCTTGCTGTAAAATGCAGTTACAGGTAGTTCTCAAGTTATGACCACAATTGAGTCCCAAATTTATGTTGCTAAATGAAACATTAAGTGAATTTTGCCCCTTTTTACGACTTTTCTTGCCACACAGTTGTTAAGGGAATTTGTTAAGTTACTGTAGTAACCCTAACCCTAGCCCTAACCCAGGTTGAATCTCCCCTGGTTCAGTTTCCATCCATTATTCCTTGTCCGGCCTTCGGGTGCTTTGGAAAATAGCTTGACTCCCTCCTCTCTGAGGCATCCCCTCAAATATTGGAAGACTGCTATCATGTCTAGAGTCAACCTAGAATTAAGGAGTAATTTCTTGACAGAACAATTCATCAATGGAATGACTTGCCTCCAGAAGTAGTCCACTTGTCTGGAATGGCATAGAGTCCCCTCCCTGAGCAAGGGGTTGGACTAGAAGACCTCCAAGGTCCCTTCCAATACTGTTATTCTGTTCTTTCTGTTAAGATTAGGCTGTTTCAGAATATCTGTCGGAAGAGGGCGCCTTAGAGCTTCAGAAGGAGCTTAAGTTCGTATCAACCACAATAGAGAAAAGAGGAATCCTTTGGTTTAATATTGGTACCAACACTTCTAGTCCTATGACACCCCTGCCTGATCCATTTCTACACGGCAATGCTCAGTTTCAGAGGCATCGTAATGAACATGCTACCAACGTCTTTATTTGACTGGAAGGACATAACATGAAGGGACACCTCTGCTTGGTTGTGAGGTCCCGTATGAGTTTTGCACAATGAGAAAAAGTCACAGAGGGAGGTGCTTGCCACTCTGCAGGAAAAGATAATGCAAAAGGGGGCAATAAGATGAAATAAAGGAACTCCTCCATAAAGAAAAACTGCAATATTGGGATTTCAAATTTAAGACTAAAGGTGGGTAAGAGGAGTTACAATTGAACTAAACAATAATGCAGGTAACAAAAAAAAAGATATTTTCCCTATGCTTTTTACATTATTACAACTCAGCCATTGATTATATCAATTTGATAATCTTTATAGCCTGGGGCCACATCACATTTAAGAGAATCACATAATAACAAGAGCTGGAAGGGACCTTGGAGGTCTTCTAGTCCAACCCCCTGCTCAAGCATGAGTCCCTATATACCGTGTTCATACCATCATATTATAGCATATTTGGCAGGAGGCTGCAAGGGCTGCCTGCCAAATAGGTAATAGGTAAGAAAACATGCAAAGTGGGTGGAATTTAATTTGCTAGAAATTGGAAAAGTTGGAGGAATTCTTCATTTTTTAAACTCTGAGAAATCTATTGTAGAGATTGACCATAATTTGAGATGTTTGGTGTTTTTTTTAAATCTCTGTGGAAATGCATTCAGTAGCCACAGTCAGCCCAGCTCAATCTTAGGTGAATTTTACAGGAGACCGGAAAGAGACAGAAATGCTGATTGTCCAAGAAAAATCAAAATAAAATTCTTTTAAGGGAGCAGGATTCTAGTGCAGATTTGCTGAAGCAGAGAGGAAGAGGTTTTGCAAAGTGCCCCGTTTTAAATGGGCCTATTTTGTGGGGATGTCTCTGGAAATCAAGGGAATTACAAGACAATGCAGGGTTTTGCAACTTTAGCAACTTTAAGAGGTGTGGACTTCAACTCCCAGAATTCCTCAGCCAGCAAGCTAGGTGAGGAATTCTGGGAGCCTAACTCTACACCTCTTAAAGTTGTCAAAGTTGAAAAATGCAAGAAGTCTACAGAATTTGTTGGGTGAATTTGGATAAGACCCCAATCAGTCTCCACAACTTAATGGTGAAAACAAAATGAAGGCAGATTTCCAATCTTGCAAGGACCTCTGACCTTTTAAAAGAAAACCTTGGCTCTAAATGAACCCACATTCATAGCCCCTTTTCAATCCCGTTCATTAAGAATATTCAAATCCTTCTGGGTAGTCATTTGACACCCCTGGCCAAGGCTCTTTTTATAGCTTGAGTGCTCTTACCAGCTTGCATAACAGGTGGTAGTCAGTCAACTGGTTAAGCGTTTCCAAGTAGCAAAGCTTGTTGATTTCTGGATTTCATTGTGCAGCTTTTAAAGGGCCGGGCTCTGAGAAAGAAACCCTAGTCTAGAGCACCTATCAAATCAAACCACAGAGATGGGAGCAGCAGTGACGTGCGGCAAGGTTTATGGCTGGTGAGGCTGGTGACATCATCAGCGTGAGCCGCGGTCCCCTTCATGTTGACTCAGGAAGGAGGGGAATGGGACCCCTCCTTCCTGACTCCTGAGTCAACATGAAGGGGACCGCGGAGCGCGCTCCGCGGGACCGCAGCTCACGCTCCGCGATCCCCTTCATGTTGACTTAGGAAGGCGGGGAATGGGACGTGCGCAGGAGGGAGGCTGAGGCTAGAGGAGCCTCCTGCACACGTGGTCCCATTCCCCTCCTTCCTGACTCCTGAGTCAACATGAAGTGGACCACGGAGCGCTCCCATTCCCGACCACATGTGCAGAAGGCTCCTTAGCGCCTTTTCCCTTTTCCCTTTTTTTTAATTTTCATGATGAGAGCGGTGAGGCTCTGCCTCCCCTGCCTTCCCTGACCACACGTCCTGCAGTAATCTAATATAGGTCCTGCCCTAGTTAACTCCCCCCTCCCATGTTTGAAAGATATAGCATTGTGTTGCTCCTTGCTTTTATCTTGCATATCATGCACCGGTTGTAGACAATTCAGACAACACAAACCATACGCTGGTATTTTTTGCAAGACCTCATAGCTCATTTTCTAAAGCTGTGAACAATAGCAGCACATGCAGAGGTTGTATTCGGCCAGTTCAGACTGGTTTGCCTGAACTAGTAGTGGAAATTGCGGGTGGGCCTGCCCACCCGCCCTGGCTCTATGCCGTCCTATTTAGACACATTTTTGAGGTCGGGTGCATGCACAGAAGGCACGCGCACAAGCAAAGTGCATGCACAGAAGGCAGGGCACATGCGCGGAAGGGGTCCATGCGCCCATGAAGTGAGTGTGCGTACATGCGTGCGTGCGTGCATGCGTGCGGCAAACTGGTGGTAACAAAATGTGAAACCCACCGCTGAGTGCGTGTATTGCAAATACTTCATAGAGTAAGGGATATGCACATGGATCATCTAAGGATGATCTCAAGGGAGGTCTAACTTCATGGAGCATCCAAGAGAGATCTCAAGGAGGAGATAACTCCAGGGAGACTTAAAATAGCCAACCAAACAGTTGCTATGACAGGGAATTTGTCTTGCTTAATAAAATATACGTGTTCAAACTCAAGGTATTAAGTCTGGTGTCTGAAGAGCGGAGTTCCTATTCCTTGTATTATATAGATGTTATAATTCTGGGCGGCTTGTACTACATAATCTTAAACTTCACCTTTTAAAATGAAATGGTACATATTCCCAAATAATATGCTTGGCTGTTTAAGACAGTCCCTCTTCTTGAGAACATTAAATTAAATTTTTTGAAGTGTATCACTGGACTGAATGTCTGGTTATGTTGACACAGCTCTGATATAAGTTGCTCAACACTTCATGGAAAATGAACCTCTGAGAAATTACAACACGGTTACCTAGAATAAAAAACAAGACTGAAGTTTGTGTTTGTGAGGACAAAGAATGCTTGTGATTGAGATGCTAAAGTGGATCATAAAGACTCCGCTTCTAGTCTCAATTTGATCATACAGATACTTCATTAATTCATCCTTCTCATAAACAACATTAAGAAGAATTGTGAGTCTTAAGGCGAGATGTTCAACGTGGTATGAAAATGAATTGAAAAGGTAAAAAAAAATATTCGGCACACAAAAGCATGTACCTATGCCTTTAGCCTATTTCAATATGTATTCCCTTGTAATACTTCAACAGAGGTGTATTGATGCAAATGTATTTATTTATTTGATTTAAGTGGCTGTCAGCAAGTGATTAGAAATAATTTAATACAATACACCTTACCACAATGAGAGAACACCTTAGCAGTCTGCATGCTAACTATTGCCAGGCAGATTCCAAACCCTGATTTTTCTTATTGCTGCCTAAGGGACTTTATAAGTCAGGGGTGTCCAAACTTGGGAACTTTAAGACTTGTGGACTTCAACTCCCAGAATTCCCCAGCCAGCCATGCTGGCTGGGGAATTCTGGGAGTTGAAGTCCACAAGTCTTAAAGTTCCCAAGTTTGGACACCCCTGTTATAAGTCATAAGGCCCAGAGGTAGGTTTTCACATAATTTTACCATCAGTTCGCTGAGCACCGAAAATGTGAGCACTCAGAGGTGTGCCTTCTGCACATATGTACAGCATTCTGTGCATGCACTTTGCTCACACATGCGGCTTGCATGCATGCGTGTGGCTTATAAAATGTGGCTAAATAGGATGGCATAGCACCGGAGCGGGGGAGCGGGCCTACCCGCAGGTCGCCACTACTGGTTCGCCTGAACCAGTCCGAACTGGCTGAATATCACCTCTGATAAGGCCTTTGATAGTCCTGGCCCTAGACATAGGAAATCTAAGAAAAATACAGGATTTGAAACTATCGTCCATTGATAGTAGTCTTTCAAGGCAGTTCAACTGAGCTGATAACACCCAGAGCTGTTTCCATATTTGAAATCACACTTTCATTGTTCTGCTTATTGATTTCTATTGATAAAAAACAAATTACAGAAGGGTGAAGTAAGAAGAAAATGAGAGAGAAAAAATCATGGTTCTCCTCCCAGATCCAGCTGGTCAAGTATTTCTCGATCCAATCTCCTTCATCAGATGATTGTCGAGGGAATAAAATATGAGGCAGTTCCCACCCATCCAATGAATGCCGCTTTTGCTCCAAGGGGAAATTCAGGATGGAAATTAATTCACACCAAAATGTATCCCCTGCTTGATCGTTACAGTCATAGGTCATGATTGTTGTAAAGTGGGTCATCTATGTGATCGGTCCAATTTTATGACCTCCTTTGCAGCTGTCATTAAGTGAATACCACAGTTGTCAAGCAAACCATTTACTTGCTACAGGTTGGTTTTAGTGAAAATCAGAACAAATGGTGGTTTTCAGCAAAAATGCCGTAAAACATCGTCACATGATGGTAGGATAGTTGTTGATAGGGCTTCACTCCAATGGAATCTCAGAACTGGGTCCAAAGTACTCTGGGGAGGTTGATCAGAATGCCAAACAGTCACTAAGTGATTGGTCATAAGTTGAGGATTATCTGTATGCTGCCCACTCTGGGAGATTGCAATCATCTTCTTTAATGACCCCATAATTCCTTGCAGAGTGGAGTCTGGGCAACTGAGTGGAGCTGGCCAGATGCCCTTCCTGTCGCCAATGTGGAGTTTCTTCAACAGATATACTCTCAGTGTGCCCAGAGAGAGATATATCTGATATCTGATTTGGGTTTTCCCAGATATATACCAATATCACATCTCTAATAAAATGGAACTTTGAAGGAACTGCTGGCCTCTGAGTCTTCTTCGGTGGAGGGTGTTACTTGGAACCCTGACATGGAGCTTTTTGTAAGTCAATATCAACAGTATGGCTTATTGGAGCATTGACCACAGCAAGACACAATGCTGCTAAATTTCCTCCTTATCATTGGAAGCCTGGACATCACATTTTGAACCAACTGTAGTTCCCAGTCATTTTCAAAGGCAGTTGCATGTGAACAGTAGGCTATACATCAGTGGTGGGATTCAATAATTGTTGCTACTAGCTCTGTGGGCGTGGTTTGATGGGTGTGGCATTGATTGGTGGGTGTGGCATGTCTTGGTGGGCATGTCTTGGTGGGCATGATAGGGGAAGGGCACTAGGGGTTGGTTCTGGCTTCTTCTACTGCAGGTTCGTTCAAGGACACGCTGGGGGGCACACGATGCAGAAGTAAAAAAATTGGTTCTGTGCATATGCAGAAGCAAAAAACAAGATGGCGGCACCATAGGTACCACCGATAGAACCAGTTGGGGTGCTTGTCTGGCTGAGTTACTACCTACTCGGCTGAACCGGGCCGAACTGGGCCAAACTGGTAGGAACCCACCTTTGAAGGATTCTGTAAAATCCCCATTCCCTCCCCACTCCAGGGAAGGTTACTACAAAATCCCCATTTCCTCCCAATCAGTTGGGACTCGGGAGGCAGAGAATAGATGAGGTCGGGGAAAGTCAGAAATGGTATTTACCGGTTCTCCGAACTACTCAAAATTTCCGCTACTGGTTCTCCAGAACTGGTCAGAACCTGCTGAATACCACCTCTGCTATACATGCCATGATCGTTGTGTTGAAAATAAAACACACACAACACCTAGACGTGAGGAGCCCTGCAATCTGGTGCATCAGCCAGAGCATATTCCCAACCAGCCACAGCCTCCACCATCATCTTGAGAAGGAGCTGTGAATCCAAGAGGATCCCACTCACAGATCTGCTCCTTCAGAGAAATACAGCTCAATCCTGAGCCAAGCTTGGGACGGGAACTAAGCCAGATCTATCATCTATGAACAACAGCTGAATCTGGCTGGGATTTCATTTAAGCCTGTTTTGATCCATCTAGTATCTCATGGCCTCCAGAGACCAGGTCATAACCTCCATAGCATCTCCAGCCTGGCCTGGAGTGGTGATGTACAGCTGAGTATCATCACTATTCTGGTTATATCTCATCCCAGACCAACATTTAAACCCCCCCCCCCCTGCTCAAGCAGTATCACACAGATATTGAATAGCAAGGGGGAGGCCCAAGCCCTGTAGCATGCCACACTGGATAACAACGTCTCTGACTGGCATCAGTGGAATCATTATAATGTGGTACTTCTGATTTTCAACCTGTGAAGCAATAGCAATAGCACTTAGACTTATATACCGCTTCACGGTGCTTTTACAGCCCTCTCTAAGCAGCTTATAGAGTCAGCCTCTTGCTACCAACAATCTGGGTCCTCATTTTACCCACCTGGGAAGGATGGAAGGCTGAGTCAACCTTGAGCCTGTTGGGATTTGAACTGCCAAATTGCAGGCAGCCGGCAGTCAGCAGAAGTAGCCTGCAGTACTATACTCTGACCACTGCACCACTGAGGCTCAAGAAGAAAAATACCATGACTAATGATATTGAAAGCCACCAAGAAAGCTGAAAGGCTTACCATCAGTGGTGGGTTCTTACTGGTTCGGACCAGTTCGGCTGAACTGGTAGCATTTTGGTGACCTGGTTGCTGGAGCCGGCAGAGATCCAGGCCTGCCATGCCCCCGAACCGGTTCGCCCGGCGGCGCCATAGGCGTAGCCATCTTGGTTTTTGCTTTTGCGCATGCGCATAGCAATTTTTATTGTGTTGTGTATGCGCCTGCGTGCGCACAGTGCAGGCATGACCAAACCGACAGTAGCAACTGCCGAAACCCACCCTTGATTACCGTGGACCTCCTTGGAGGCTCTGATGTGGGGCATCCACCATAATGACTGTTTCCATCTCACACGCAGTTTTGAATTTGGATAGGAAGGGATTTGGAAATCCCGTTTCCTCAGAATTCTCTGTACAATGACCTTCTCCAAAATCTTTCGTACTTCCAGAACGAAAGAGTAGAAAGTAGGCAGAAACCATCCCAAAATGTTTAGACTTGGGGACAGTCTCTTCTGAAGCAGATATATCATTGCCCCCTGGAAAGCAGATGATTCCTTTCCTTTTCTAAAGGAGGCATGAAGCATCTCCCAAGTCCTAGAACAGCGATGGCGAACCTTTTTTGGCTCGTGTGCCACAAGTTGGGGGAGCGCGGGGGGGGCGTGTGCGGGCGTGCCGCACCCATAATGCAATGCGCGATCCCCCAGTGCGCATGCGCGCACAACGCACCCCCCCCATTTTTACATGCTTTTTTCGCCCCAGAGGCTTTATAGGAGCCTGGGGAGGGCAAAAAAAGCCCCCCCGCCCCCCCGGAGGCCCTCCAGAGGCTTCAGGGACTGTCCGGAGGCTTCCCTGAAGCCTTCGGAACGCTTAAAACCACCCTCCGAGCAAACCGGAAGTGACTTCCGGGTTGCTCGGAGTGTCGTTTTAAGCGCTCCGAAGGCATCAGGGAAGCCTCTGGACAGTCCCTGAAGCCTCCGGGGGGGGGGGCGGGGGAGGCTCTTTTCACCCTCCCCAGGCTCCTATAAAGCCTCTAGAGCCTGGGGAAGGCGTAAAATAGCTTTTTAAAAGGTGAACTCAGCATGCGCGCTGGCCAGCTGACAGGGCAGCGCCTCGCGTGCCCTGACAAATGGCTCCACGTGCCACTTGTGGCACGCGTGCCATAGGTTCGCCATCACTGTCCTAGAACCTACACTTCACCGAGCCAATGCAGTAAGAGGTGAGCTTCAAAAATAATTGCAAATCCCTTGCTAGTTGATAGGAACTCTCCATGCTAGTTTCATTTGATCTGGTGTACTTAACTCTGGTCTTCTCTCTATCCATAAATATGCTTTGCGCTCCGCCTAAATTTATTAATGATAAACTCAGTTCAGTTGGTTATTTCTTTCAATACAGCAGCCTTCCTACTCAGAGAGGAAAAACAGCAGCTGCTGCTGCTATGTCCGAATGAGGCATTTTAGTTCATTTCTAGTGCAATTTGTTTACTTTGGTAAATGGCATTTGTTCACACCATTGTTACTTGACTGATTTTGGTCTGCAGGGTTGATTAAATATGATCAGCCCTGCAATTTTAAATGTATTTAAGTGCAGAGAAGCATTTTACTATAGCTGGGCCAAGCACATTGCTGCCATCAGCAATCGTGGAAGGGTAAGGGTTAGAGTATCTAACGTGTTGTACTGTAGCTTATGCAAAATTGATGCTTTGGAAATCTTATACACAGCCTTGTACTTTTAATACATTTGTACATTTTCTCACAGGGAGGAATTAGGAAACAGAAACTGCCCTCATCCCAAGGCTAATAAGAACACAGAACAAATTTCCTGGTTACAATGTGTAGTTATTCCCAAAAGGTTGAAGGTATTAAAGTGTCATTTTTTTCTTCCATTAGTTGACCAGTATATCTTGTTTGAATATGTACTGTATCAATATTATAAATGTCAGAACCCAGTTTGTGGAGTAATTGTGTTCTTTTGCCAGCTGTTTGTGGTCTGTGGATTAGAAAACATTATGTTCTTTTAAAAAATCCTAAACATTCATATCATTAATCAAATGTATCCAGTTATTAACACACCACCAGGGAATGACTTCTACGGAGACAATTTACACACACACACACATAAATAGGAATGCCATGGCTCAGAGGCTAAGACCTAAGCTTGTCGATCAGAACGGTCGGCAGTTCAGCGGTTCGAATCCCTAGCGCCACGTAATGGAGTGAGCTCCCGTTACTTGTCCCAGTTTCTGCCAACCTAGCAGTTCAAAAGCATGTAAAAATGCAAGTAGAAAAATAGGAACCACCTTTGGTGGGAAAGTAACAGTGTTCTGTGCGCCTTTGGCATTAAGTCATGCTGGCCACATGACCACAGAGACATCTTTGGTCAGCTATGGCTCTTTGGTTTTGTAACGGAGTTGAGCACCGCCCCCTAGAGTCGGGAACGACTAGCACGCATGTGCAAGGGGAACCTTTACCTTTTATGCATTAGATCAGTATTTCTCAACCTTCAAGTCCCAGAATTCCTTGGAATTCTCCCAGAATTCAACTCTCAGAATGGCTCACTAAGGGATTCTAGGAGATGAAGTCCACACATCTTAAAGTTGCCAAGTTTGGGAAACATTGCATTAGATTGTTGGGTAAGGCTGCAATGTGCAACAGTGAAAGCTGTGGGGTTGTTCAAAGCAGATTTCCACATCATGTGATGTGAATTTGTGGTTCATTTAATCATGGCTGATTACAATTGGCTTCACACAAAAGCTAAGCCATAAACTCTGGCTCACAAATCATAGTAATTGCATTTGTACAAAACACGAAGCCCAAATTAAAAGAACCATATAATCATATTATGGTTTAGGGTAATGTGTAATCGTTGATTTGGAGCTATTGTTGTTAAATAGATCCAGATGTAGAAGCTAGCTTTAGAGTGCCATCACAAACTCTTTCCAATCTGCCTATTGCAATGTTAGGTAAATCGCCATGTATTCCTAGCAAATACACCAAGCCTAAGTCATGTTTTCTTCTGCAAAATGCGTGTGCAATAACCATGTAAAATCAATAAGGGCTGGTAGCATAAATCATGGACAGGTGATTAGTTAGTGTTTGGGATCAATCTATAACCAGAACCTTGACCTCTGTCATAGCAGGCCAAGGGTGATGTGCTGCATTACCCAGAAGGAAGGTAAGCAAAGGTACAGATCTCACTTTTCCGGGCCAGATATGTGAGAGTTAGATCAACACCTCTTCAAGCAACAGCTGAGACTCTCTCAGGCCTCTTTTATCAAGGGTTGTTCAGCTGTTTTGAAAATTGTCCTTACTGTATACCAATATCTCTAGTAATTGTGAAGTCAGTCTGTCCTTCCTTCCTTCCTTCCTTCCTTCCTTCCTTCCTTCCTTCCTTCCTTCCTTCCTTCCTTCCTTCCTTCCGTAGGAAGTTAGCACCCACCCCTCCCCTAGGAAAATGAGATATTTTAGCAAATATTAAAAGGGCAGAATATTTCCCCTAAAATTGAGGCAGAAACTCACACATACACACACCCTTTGTCAATGGGCCATTAAGGCCTGAGCCACAGTATATTCTACATAACAAAGATCTACCTCCTTCAGCTCCAGGGTGATGGAATTAAGACATGGCCCTCAGGACATGATAGGATTA
>NC_138560.1:16339561-16647061 GCF_964273705.1 Natrix helvetica
CTTAGGTGGCTCCTCCTCCTCCTCCTCCTCCCCGAAGAAGAAGAAACGGCTCCCAACTTTTTCCCCTTCCCGGCTCATGGGCGAGGGAGGGAGGCAGGTGCCGGGGCCGCGGAGAGGGTTAGTTGGCGGGGGGTGGAGGGGAATCTCCCGCCTGGCGCTAGGCTCGGCCGCGGCGATGGGGAAGGCGGGGGGGCCTCAGGCGCCCCACGCTCGCTTGCTGAGCATCCATCGCCGGTCTCTCGCCCAGACGGGCCCCGAAGTCTCGGCAACCGCCCGCGGCGGCTGGGATTGTCTCCACCTCCGCTCTTGGGATGCCCGCGATGGGCAGCGACAACGTGTCCTCGCCGCGGACGGCCAAGGGCTCCCCGGTGCCCCTGAAGGCGCCGGGAGGGGCGGTTCTTTCCACCCCACCGGGCTGCGGAGGAAGGCAGCGGGCCCGAGGGAAGCTGCTCCCGCTGGCCGGTCGGCCGGGCAAAGGCAAAGCGAAGCAGCTGCAGCAGACCGTCTCTTGCCCTTAATGTGCCGGCAGCGGGGCGCCGCTCTCAGGCGGCATCGCTTCCAGTAAGACTCGCCGACCGCACCGACTGCAGCTGGGTTCGACTGCGACAGCAGCTCTTCCCCCCCCCTCGCCCGTCCGCCGCCAACCCCGCCTCCCCGCCCTGGCCCCGCCTTCCTCCTCAAGCCCCGCCCCCCGTAGCCCGGCCTCTTCGCGCTTCTGACTCTCTTCAATGGGCCCGTTGCCGCCGGACTCCCCCCTGGGGGGGTGGAGCTTCGCGGCGAGGGTGGGGGGTGCTCTAGCGCCGGCCCCTCCTCCGCCCGTTTTTGTTTACCAGAGAGGCCGGCGAGACCGCGCTGGGCTCCCGAAGCCGCCGTTCTGATTGGCTGGACGTGCTGCGGCTCGTTGAAGAGGGAGAAAGCGGGGAGGGCGGGGGGTCGCGGTGAAAGATGCTGGAGCACTGCGGGGGGGGGAGGCGCTGCTTGTTTTAACGCATGGATGGATATTCTCTCCCCCCCCCTTAAAACAGCATCGCTGCTCTTGAACGGCCCGCGCATTGCTTGTGTTATATAAGCCTCTCTTGCCTCTCAGCGTCCTCCGTAATTCTGGGAACTACGACTCCCAGAATCCCCAGGGTGTGGGTCATCCTGCTTGAGAAGTGGGATGGGAGCACATCTGGAAGGCGCGGAGGTTATAGCGCCATAAGGACGCCTTGGCTTTCTGCTTCCCGCGAGTTAATTCGGCTGCCCCTCCGGAGCCCCCTTTCAGAAAACCATGTCTGGGTTTACGAACCACCTATGCCTGGTCCTCAGAAAAGCCAGGGTTTGGCCCACCCAATTTGGGGGCATTTGCAGAAGGGGAAACATGCAAAGGCATCCAGATGTGCCACTCCAGCGATACAGCACTGTTATATACCATTGGCAGTCGGTGTGTTGATTCCTGGGGGGGCTGCATGGACTACTAGTCTCTGCAGTTTTCTTGGCAAGATTTTTGGAAGTGGATTGCCATTGTCTCCTCCTTAGGGCTGAGAGGGAGTGACCAGCCCAAAGTCAACCTTGCTGGCTTTGTACTTAAGGCATGCCTAGAACTCAATCTCAGCTTCTAGCCTGATGCCTTGATGATGATGATGTTTGTCCATCGTGTTCGAAGAGGACCTTGAAATCTAACAGGTTGTGGGCCGTCCACGATGTGTCCGCAGGTGGCTGGTAAGGCCTATACGGGCACCAAATATTCTGCCACATGTTGGGCAGAAATGTGTGGGCATTACTGTTGCAGCATTTGCAGCTCTGCCTCTGCTGAGTACCTCGCTTCTCTTGTGCTGTGGTTGTCCTTCTGTCCTCAGATGCCTGGCAGCCTTGGTGGATCGGCGTGTGCCATGTGGATCGATCTTGTGCCAGGGTTTCCCAGGAGGTGGTGTCGATGTCCAGGGACTTGAAGAAGGCTTCCAACGTGTCTTTGCATCGCTTCCTTTGTCCCTGTGCGATCACTTTCCTTGAGACAGCTCACCATGGAGAGGCTGTTTGGGGATGCGATGGTCTGGCATCCTTGCAACATGGCCTGCCCAGTGTGTCTGGGCTTTCATCAGCAGGGTGTGAACGGATGGTAGGCCTGCTCTGGAGGGGACCTCTGTGCCTGGTGCCTGGTGCCTTGTCCTGCCACCGGATCCTCAGAATTCTACGTAGGCAGATTGTGTGGAAGTGGTTCAAATGAGCGTGCCTCCTGTATATGGTCCAAGTCTCACTGGCATACATCAGGGTAGCTAGCACGGCATACCTCAGCCTGATGCCTTAGCCATTATATGAAACTGGCCCTATGTTATACCTTTGGTACTTGCATATTTGAATCTGACCAAAAAGGAAAAAAAGAAGGAAAGAAATGAAACAACATTTGCTCACCTTTTTCTGTTAGAAGGCATATTTCTTCAAGGAGAATAAATCACCATCTAGAATCCAGAGAGAAAGCTTCTCCTAATGAACTGCAGCTGCCTTGAAGCTTGTAAATCATTAAAATCTCTGCCTTGCACTTGACTCCCGATGACTTAATGGACACAACCATCCAGTTTTCCTAGTAACAGTTCCAGAAAAGGGCCTTTTCCAGGATGTTTTTCTGTCCATAATAAACAATTAGAACCTGCAACATTTTACCAGAATCTTTCCAACAATGATCATCCATTGTCGTAAGACCTATGACCACAATTGGGATCAGAATTTCTGTTACTAAGCAAAGTGGTTAAGTGAGTTGCACCCAATTTTACAACATGTTTTACCATGGTTGTTACAGGAATCACCAATTCAGTGGTTCTGTAGGTGTGGCTTGGTGGGCATGGCAGGGGAAAGATACTGCAAAATCTCCATTCCCTCCCCACTAAACATTTTCCTGTGCAGGGCAAGAAGAGAAGATCCAGCTGATCAGCTGGGACTCTGATCAGCTGGGACTTGGGAGGCATCAAATAGATCAGGGGCGGGGCTAGCCAAAGTTGGTATTTGCTGGTTCTTCAAACTACTCAAACTTTCCGCTATTGGTTCGTAAGAACCAGTCAGAACTGGCTGAATACCATCTCTGGCCATTGTTAAGGGAAACGAGAACCTTACTTGCCAGAAGTCAACTGGGAAGGTTGCACATGGTAATCATGTGTTCCCGGGACAGAACACATAAATACATGCCGTTGCCAAGTACCCAGATTTTCATCATATCAACTTTAGGGATGCTGCAACAGTCATGCGAGGACCAATTGCAGGGGTGAAATTCAGCAGGTTCTGGAGAACCGATAGCGGAAATTTTGAGTAGTTCAGAGAACCGGCAAATACGATCTCTGGCTGGCCCCAGAGTGGGGAGGGAATGGAGATTTTGCAGTATCCTTCCCTTGCCATGCCCACCAAGCCCTGCCCACAGAGCACGTAGTTAAAAAAAAAGAATTTCCCCACTGACCAGTTGTAAGTTATTTTTCCAGTGCCATTCTAACTTTGAAATATTGCTAAACAGGTGGATATAAGTCGAAGACTATGTGTATCCTTGGGTAACCAAAAAGAAAAACCCACCGAGCAGGCAGCCACTATGATTTAAAGAATTCACTAATTTTAACTAGGCTGATATAGCACTTCAATCATTGATCACAGCTTAGCAACTTAACAGTCCTACTAGGTGTCCGGACAATTAACACAACTAAGAATTAGATCTAGATAAAGACCATACATGCATGCATCTAAAATAATAAGGGCAACATAATCAGAAAACTATGCTCACACAAACAATTTTATGCAATAGTGGCAAATGTATAGCTTGGGTGTAGGATGAGGGTGAAGGTTCATTCTCTGAGCTTTCCCATCACAAGACCCTCACTTGACATTCCCACACCTGACAACATTTACTGACCACATCCAGTGGTGGGTTGCTATTACCTTCACTACCGGTACGCTGCTCGTGGTCCATTCGTGCACATGCCGGATGTGCGCTGTGCACAAGCCCAACATGCGCTGCGCACTCATGCGCACTTCACCCCTGCAACACCCAGCTGCTCGTCAGAGGTTGCGCAGGTGCTGCACACTGTGCGCACATGCGCAATTGGCCCTATTGCCTTAAAAACAGGTATAGAACGCAAGCGGGTGGGTGGGTCAAATGAGCCACCGTACCGATATGGTGGCTACTGCTCCGGACTACTGCCTGTACGGCGTTACTGGGCCGTACTGGCTGGAACCCACCACTGACCACATCTGAAGCTGTTATAAACAGAAGAATACCAACACTGACATTCCCTAAACTCCACTGTAGATGTTACTTAACCTGGTAACAAAATGTTTGGAAACCAACCCACAAGCTCGGAGAACAAGCCTTCATCCTCACAAAATTCTCTATGATTCATTCTTGGATCCATCCTCAATCCAACCAGTTGTTTTAAAGCAGAAATAAATTAGGAATAAATGCTGCGGCTTTCAAACTAAAATGAACAGACATTGCAACTAAAGAGTTATTTGCAGAAATTAAGAAAAGGAAGCACAAGTGCATCCATAAATAGAAAAGCTTGCTGATTGGGAAGAGAATGCACACAACAGAAGTTGCTATTTAAATGAAGATTTCAATATGATTCTAAAATTAAAAGTGTTTTTTTTTAGGGCAGATCACTGCTGTTAAAGTAAACACTTAATTTATAATAAACAATGTGGGTAACAGAGAACTCTTTCACGGTTCAAAATCAGTCTGGGCGGAATCTATATAAAAGTCATAAATGGGTAAATAAAGGCATATTTGCAAAAGATGAGAGAAGTCATGGCAAAAGGAGGAACATTAAAAAGGGCAAATAAAAAACGAATGCCTTGCTGTGCTGTAAAGTTTACTTTTACTGGAATGAAAAGAAATACTTTGAAGGAAAATAAAACCTAATAGCCATTAGGGGGAAAAACAGGTATCTAACATCTATAGAAATAAACATGCAAAGAGGTATAGGAAGTTAGCACCCACTCCTTTCCTAAAACAATGAAATATTATAGGAAATATTGAAAAGGCAGTATATAGCCCCCATCCTCCTCAATAGAAAGCTCTGTGCATGCCCAGATGTGCGTGCGCTCCCGTTACCGAACCGGTAATGAAGATACGAGGTTTTCATGTCGGGTCTCCGTGGTCATGTGGCTGGCATGACTAAATGCCAAAGGGACACGGAACGCTGTTACCTTCCCACCAAAGTTGGTTCCTATTTTTTCTACTTGCATTTTTAAGTGCTTTCTAACTGCTAGGCTGGTAGAAGCTTGGACAAGTAACGGGAGCTCACTCCATTATGTGGCACTAGGGATTCGAACCACCTAACTGCCAATCATTCTGCTCAACAAGCTTAGCGTCTTAGCCACTGAGCCACCACGTAGGAATGCCTTAAAAAACAAATACCAAAAGCACAACTAAGAACAAATGCAATGTGATGGGGGAGGGGGGAAGACCTTAGAAGAACCCAATAGAGCTACACAAAATCCTTAACGAAAAACTGAAACATAAAAAGGACCCATAGAAACAGACAAATCACCAAGAAAGAATAGAGAGGGGTAGTTGGAAGTATAGAGATGGCAGCATATAAATTTAATAAATAAATACTAATAAATTGGTAAAGGGTTTTCTCGTCCTATATGATCAGAATAAAGAGAAGGGGAAAATATACCAATTGCCTAATGAAGATGTTAAAATACTAACAAGTTTTTAAAAAAATGGCCAAGAGGATTACTGTCTTCTCATTTTGGTTCAGGCTTCTCCAACACACACACACACACACACACACACACACACACACACACACACACACACAAATTGTGGCACCAGGAAAATTGAGGAAAGCCTGCTGAAGTGGCAGGATTAAAGCTTGAGATTGATAGAAGTCCGGTCAAGAAGTCCTTTATTTTTTTTACTTTAAATGAGTTTAAATCTCCAGGGTTAGTTGAAAGACATCCTAAAATACTTAAAGAATTAATGGATGGTCTTTTCTGTATTAACTTTGAGGAATCCCAGAGAAGCAATGAAGAACCAAGCGACCGGAGGGGAAACAAATGTGATCCATCTTCAAAGGGATAAAGTAGAATCCAACAGTTACACATAAATCAGGGACATCCCGTTTATACCTTAACTTGATCTTTCTCAACCTTGGCAACTTGAAAGCGACTTTCAACCAGCTGGGGAATTCTGGGAGTTGAAGTCCACCCATCTTAAAGTCGCCAAGCTTGAGTAAACACCTTACCCATTTATGCAATGGTTATGTAAAGCCCCAGTGGATCTTCTATGAATATCTTATTTATTTTATTTATTTATTTATTCACATTTCTAAACCGCCCCCTCTCCCAAAAAGGGACTCGGGGCGGTGTACAGTCCACAATAAATCACAGATAAAATACAAATATAAATAGGGCTATAAATATATGTATGTATGTGGAGGAGGTTAAAATTAAGAGTCCTGTACAGAGGAATAAATATGAGGCTAAAAGCCCTAAAAACAATTAAAACTAAAACATTACCCTTAAAATAACCAGATGAGAATATACTACCAGGAGTTCATAGATGTAACATTTATAATCATGCCAGGCCAGCTAGTCGGAACAGGTGAGTCTTCAATTTTGGTTTCCATGTGTATGCATAGACTAAGCCAACAAACAGAGGGAGTTTGTTGCTATAGCTATGAGTAAGGTGTTAAATTAGGAGTGGGGACTTTCAGGTTCAAATGCCCAACCCCCTCAGCTATGGAGGTTCTCTGGGAGTCTTTGAACCACTTCAACCTACTTCACGGGGCTGTTTTGAAGAAAAATAAAAGGGAGGAAGTGCTATGTGTACTATCTTGCAATATAAAAGGTAAAGGTTCCCCTTGCACATATGTGCTAGTCGTTCCTAACTCTAGGGGGCGGTGGTCATCTCCGTTTCAAAGCCGAAGAGCCAGCGCTATCCAAAGACGTTTCCGTGGTCATGTGGCCGGCATGACTAAATGCCAAAGCCACACAGAACGCTGTTACCTTCCCAACAAAGGTGGTTCCTATTTTTCTACTTGCATTTTTTAACGTGCTTTCAAACTGCTAAATTGGCAGAAGCTGGGACAAGTCACGGGAGCTCACTCCATTACGCGGCGCTAGGGATTCGAACCTCCAAGATGCTGACCTTTCTGATCGACAAGCTCAGTGTCTTAGCCACTGAGCCACCATGTCCCTCCTTGCAATATAAATTTAACTAATTCCTATTTCTTATCTCTAGGCTTCTAGAGATGATAGGAAGAGGGTAACTCTTTCATTTCCATGATCGTCAACGACCATTCCTCCATTGTGGATAATTCCAATTTTTTTGTCCATGGAAATAAAAGATCTGAAATAGGAAATATTTCCCAGGCAAGACACTGGGGGTGGTGAGGACTTCAGCCTTTGTCTCTTGAAGTTGACCCATTGATCATGTTTATATAGTATAGCTGTTTTTACACATTAAGTTGTGATTTGTGGAGTAAATTACCATTGGCTCAAGTCACAACAATGTTTCATCACAAACTACAATTTACGAACCACACAGGCTGGATTCGCGTAACATGCTAAGTGATGTACGATGAACTAGATTTTGACTGGGTTGTGTGAACACAAACTAGGTTATTAAGGCGACAACTAGTGAAACACTTTTTCAGGTGTGCATGCTTATGGAGAAATAAGTGAAAAGAGGCCAAAGAGATTTTAATCCCAAAAGTGCAAGAAAGCAGAAGTGACAATTTGAAAGATTTGTTAAAGGTGTTTTATCTATGAGACTTTAAGTTCCTCACCTTATTTTTTTCCCCTAGTTTGAGAGAAGGGTTTGTGTGTGTGTGTATCTGTGTGTGTGTGTGATCACCTTAAGTTTTGCCATCCATTCATTTATTATCTGCCTTTCTCTTGAAGATAAAGAGCTCCAGCCTGTTGAGGCCAATAAGTTAAAACCCACTGAAGGCCAACAGCCATTAAAGAAATTAAAACATCCTCAAGCAATAAAAAAAGTCAGTGTGTTTAGACAGAACCACAAATCAGGACATCAAGCCTTTTGTATCCCAAAGTCTTCTAAACAAGGTTTTATCTCTCAAATAGCCATTAAAAAGGGATAGACCTTCCACTTTGGCCACCTAATGAGAAGGAAGGATTCACTGGAGTAGAGCCTCATGCTGGGAAAGATTGAGGGCAAAAGAAGTAAGGGGCGACAGAGAATGAGGTGGCTGGATGGAGTCACTGAAGCAGTAGATATAGATATATAACGAGGAAAAAAGAATGCAGCATGGTAAATATAAAGACAGGTTTGCTGGAATATCATCCCAAAAATACGCCGGATGGAAGAGGAAAATATGCAATCACAATAATAGAAAGAGGAAAGGAGGAAAGGAAAAGTAAGCGGAGAGGAGGAGACAGGAAAGGAGAGGGAAAGAAGAAAGGAAAGGAGAGGAAGATAGGCAGTGGTAGGAAGATTAGGAGAGTGGGTGTGTAGGGGAAGAAGAGGAGAGGAGTAGGGGAGAGGAAGAAGAAAAGGAAAAGGAGAGGAGGAAAGAAGAAAGCAGAGAAGAAGGGAGGGAGAAGAGGAAGAAAAGGAAAGGAAAGTAGTGTTGTGGTAAAATAAAATAGGTGTATGGCAGGGGTGTCCAAACTTGGGAACTTTAAGACTTGTGGACTTCAACTCCCAGAATTCCCCAGCCAGCATAGCATAGCTGGCTGGGGAATTCTGAGAGTTGAAGTCCACAAGTCTTAAAGTTCCCAAGTTTGGACACCCCTGGTGTATGGGATGGTAAGCAAAGCAATCCTGATTATACATTTCAATTTGTATATGGAAAAATGAATGTTCAAAATTGTTAATGCACAATGTGAATAATAACTCTGAGAATGTACACCTGTAAATGTATGTATGAGATTAAAAATTAAAAAAAACTTTTTTTAATTTTTTAAAAAAAGAGAATGAGGTGGCTGGATGGAGTCACCGAAGCAGTCGGCATGAGCTTCAATGGACTCCAGAGGATGGTCGAGGACAGGAAGGCCTGGAGGGACATTGTCCATGGGGTCGTGATGGGTCGAACGCGACTTTGCAACTAACGACAACAAAGACCTTCCACAAGATTGAATTCTCCACTATGGGTGGCAAGATAGTTTGGCTCACATAAACATACTTTGCTTCCCTGGGGTTTTCTAAAGAGAAGGAAATGTTGGCTTGTCTGACCCAATAAACTCCTTCATAAACCATGGGTCTTGCTAGGTATGTGATGTGACCAAACTGTTCCACATCCTTGATTTTTGGCCCAAGTAGTAATTATATTCCAGGCAGGTAGGAGAAATAGCAAGATTCTCAATGGAGATAATTTACTTTTCGAAAGGTGAGCCGAGGACGAGGATAGAAGTTTAAAGAAAAAACATTTTCAAGGCTTCCCTCATTATATTCACCAAACCAAGCTTCAATGAACTTGATAGAGTTGTCCCATGAGGGGAAGGGAGTGGGTTTTTTTTAAATGTCAAGATGGCAGCCAGAAGCTGAGGAAAGAACAAAGCAGAAGACAGGAAAGGCAGAAGCCTCCCCTAATAATTGAGGAAAGCAAGCAATTTGGAAACGTTTGATGGGAATCAAAGAGTATCATCTCATTTGTTCAAATGTAAGGACTTCCTTAGCTGGTATGTATGCCTTTTCGGCAGCTCACGGTCTCAGAAGACATTCTGGTGCATTAACATACAGGCTGGCCATCTTCAAACCACTGCCTTAAGTTCAGGGGTGGGATGCTATGGGTCAGCCAGGGTTCGGGAGAACCTGTAGCTAATGTTATGGCCAGTTTGGAGAGCCTCCAAATCCCACCCGTGGCTGGCCCCTCCCCGCCCACACTGCCCCTCCCAGGAGTCTCCACATGGACTGTTTTGGATGTGAGATAGGTGCAGAGCCCGCATGGAGCTCGGGGAGGGGGAAAAACAGGCCTCCTGGAAGTTCTGGAAGACTGGAAACAAGTCCATTTCCACCTCCGGAGTCAGGAGGAGGCCATTTTTGCCCTCCCAGAGGCTCAAGGAAAGCCTCCGGAGCCTAGGGAAGGCAAAAATGCCCCCCTCCCCACCGTGCAGTTGGCCAACTAGGCCATGCCCACCATGGCCACGCCCAAACAGCAACCAGGCAGAGAACCCTTTGCTGAAATTTTTGAAGCCCACCCCTGCTTAAGTTACTCAATTAATTCACAATGTGGGACAACATATACACTACATTATAAATTAAACTAAATGCTGGATGCATGTAATATGCTATGACACCCAAAAAACACAGTCCAGCATGTTGTAAAAATCCAGAGCTAGGTCTGTGACCTAAAAATATAGAAACATAGAATCACAGGGCTGGAAGGGACTTTGGATGTCGTCTAGTCTAATCCAACTTTCTACCCATGGTAGGAAACCTGTATCATCCTGGACAAATGGTTGTGCAATCCTTGAAGCACCCACAACCGAGGAAGGCAAGCTATTCCACTGGTTAATTGTTCTCACTGCCAAGAAGCTTCTCCTTAGTTCCAGTTTGGATTTTTCTTTAACAAAGATGATTAGGGGACTGGAGGCTAAAACATGTGAAGAACGGTTGCAGGAACTGGGTATGTCTAGTTTGATGAAAAGAAGGACCAAGGGAGACATGAGAGCAGTGTTCCAATATCTCAGGGGTTGCCACAAAGAAGAGGGAGTCAAACTATTCTCCAAAGCACCTGAGGATAGAACAAGAAGCAATGGGTGGAAACTAATCAAGGAGAGAAGCAACTTAGAACTGAGGAGAAATTTCCTGACAGTTAGGAGAATTAGTCAGTGGAACAGCTTGCCTCCAGAAGTTGTGAATGCCCCAACACTGGAAGTCTTTAAGAAGATGTTGGATATCCATTTGTCTGAAGTGGTGTAGAGTTTCCTGCCTAGGCAGGGGGTTGGACTAGAAGACCTCCAAGGTCCCTTCCAAGTCTGTTATTCTATTCTATTCTATTCTATTCTATTCTATTCTTAGCCATTTGAGTGACAAACTGGTTCAGTTTAGCCCTTAAACTGCCAGGACCGTCTGTGATTTCACAATCCTCAGCTAAACCCCACTGCAATTTTAACCCTTCCCAATATCCCAGCTGCTGTGTGGAGAATAAAATGAACGTGCAGAATAAACCAAACACAGAAAACCAACACTCCAGTTCAGAAAAGAAGGCAGTTCACTTAACAATGCAGAAAATTGCGCACATGGACCTTTCTGAGCATGAGCCCAAGTGTAAAGCAGAATGCTTAATCTTTTGGAGAAAAATAGATTTCTTGGCCTTCCCTCCGAGCTGTTAAATTAATTTCCTTTTCACCTGAATAGCTTTGAACTATGCAAAACAAAGCTCCTTCATCCCCGTCATGGAAAATACATTTCTATCCCTTGAGTCAATCAGGGCATAAGCAAGATTTCCAAAGGAGTTTTGAAAAATCATCTCGGTGAGTCTTTTTTTTTTTCAAGGGAAAAACCTGTTGGTGTCTTCTCGGGGGACCACTAAGCCTTGGCTAAACCCATTTGTCATCTTTCTTGTAATTCCTGTTGCAAAGTAAAGTGGGGTCAATTGCAATCTTTGGGGCAAATTATGTGAAGATGGATGTAAGCTGCCCAGCTAGTTTACAGGTGCCAGGAAGATCATGTCAAGCTGTGTTCTCCTAAGACATCAATTACCTCTTCCGATGTTTAGGATGCCTCAGAGTCTGAGGCTCAGACATAACTGGGGAAAGGAGAAAAAAGATCATCCATTGGTAGAAAAAAAATCGGGAAGGGAAGAAAGAAGGAAAAAAAGGGGGGGAAAGAACAAACCAAGGGACGGAGGGAGGGAGAAGGGGAGGAAGGGAGGAAGGAAGGAAGGAAAAGAAAGAGAAGTGAAGGAATGAAAAGGAGGGATGGATGGAAGGAAGGAAGGAGGGGAGGGAGGAAAAGAAAGAAAAATGAAAGAGTGAAAAGGATGGCTGGAAGGGAGGGAGGAAGGAAAAGAAAGAGAAGTGAAGGAATGAAAAGGAGGGTAGGGAGGAAGGAAAAGAAAGAAAAGTGAAGGAATGAAAAGGAGGGTAGGGAGGAAGGAAAAGAAAGAAAAGTGAAAGAATGAAAAGGATGGCTGGAAGGGAGGGAGGAAGAAAAAGAAAGAGAAGTGAAAGAATGAAAAGGAGGAATGGATGGAAGGAAGGAAGGAGGGTAGGGAGGAAGGAAAAGAAAGAAAAGTGAAAGAATGAAAAGGATGGCTGGAAGGGAGGGAGGAAGAAAAAGAAAGAGAAGTGAAAGAATGAAAAGGAGGAATGGATGGAAGGAAGGAAGGAGGGTAGGGAGGAAGGAAAAGAAAGAAAAGTGAAAGAATGAAAAGGATGGCTGGAAGGGAGGGAGGAAGGAAAAGAAAGAGAAGTGAAGGAATGAAAAGGAGGGAGGGAGGAAAAGAAAGAGAAGTGAAAGAATGAAAAGGATGGATGGATGGAAGGAAGGAAGGAGGGGAGGGAGGGATGAAATGAAAGAGAAGTGAAAGAATGAAAAGGATGGATGGATGGAAGGAAGGAAGGAAGGAAGGATAAGACAAAAGGCAGGGAAAGGGGAAGGGAAGCGATTTAGCATCAGCAGCCTGATGTGAGGACTCCCTGGGCATTATTTAAGGTAACTACACCAGAAGAGGAGGTGGGCATCAGATAGCCCACCCACTCCATCTTCTCTGACTCATCCCTGTCTCAATATCTATGGAGATTCTCAGTCATCCAGGTCATGGTTGTCCCAAAGGTGCTTTTTCAAGAGGCAACTGGGCTTTGCTTTTTCCTTGAAGACCTCTCGCTTCCCATCCAGTTCAGTCGGCACCAAAGAAGCTTCCTGGATGAGAAGCGAAACATCTTCAAGGAGAAACAAAGTCCAGTTGCCTTTTGAAAAAGCACCTTTGGGACACCCTGCCTCAATACATTCGCCCCTCCACATGACCTCCTGACCCTCCTCCAGACCTCCCTTCTCAACTAATCCTCGCAAGCCCCCATCCCTCCGACCCTCCCTTGCCATTTTCTCCTCGCCACAGGGGTTGATAGCTGGCACAACCACCGCTGGCCCCAGGACATCAATGTTCAACTGTGTTCCCAGAGCCCACGAAGCCAATTTGTAAGATCAAGGAAATAGTCTGAATCTGTTAGATCAGAGTGCCTGGCAGTTTGCAACCAATTTTTATTGTAGGGTAGCTCAGCCTGCTGGACTGATTTGCATCCTTCTGATCTTCAGGAAATTGAGAGGGGGAGGCTAGAGCAGCCGTTCTATGCTACTGAAGCCACTCTGTCCCTTTTCCTCTCAGTTTCCCTCCCATTTCATTTTGTCAAGGATTGAGAGAGGCAAAAACAGCCCATTTCCTCCATCTGCAGCAGCTCCAACCCTCCTTGGATCACTGTGGTTTTGATTTTCCTTTTTAAGCCAACATGGTGGGGGGGGGGGGGGAGAAACAACCACAAAGGTGGCCAGATTGTTACTGAAAATGACTGCCAATCAACAAATTAGGGTGGGCATTGGTTTGATGGATGAATCAATGGGCTATCCAGTGAAGACAAACCTACAACATGTGTCACACATTTATGGTGACATGCAACTTTGAAGTCTCCGAAAATCATGTGTTCTTGCATGATTTCTGAAGAGGCCTCATCTGTCTGTCTGTCTGTCTCTGTGTGTGTGTGTGTGTGTGAGAGAGAGAGAGAGAGAGAGAGAGAGAAAGAGAGAGATAGGAGAGAGACAGAGAGAGAAAGGAAAGAGAGAGAGAAAGGAGAAAGAGGGGGAGAGGGAGGGAGGGAGAGAAAGGAGAGAGAGGGAGAGAGGGAGGGTGGGAGAGAGAGAAAGGAGAGAGGTGGGGAAAGAGAGATAGGAGAGAGAGAGAAAAGATAGAAAGGAGAGAGAGAGAAAGGAGAAAGGGGGAGAGGAAGGGAGGGAGAGAAAGAACGGAGAGATAGTGAGAAAGGAGAGAGGGGGAGAGGGAGGGAGGGAGAGAGAAAGGAGAGAGAGGGAGAGAGGAAGGGAGGAAGAGAGAGGGGGGAAGAGAGATAGGAGAGAGAGAAAAGAGAGAAAGGAGAGAAAGGAGGGAGAGTGAGAAAGGAGAAAGAAGGGGAGAGGGTGGGAGGGAGAGAAAGAAAGGAGAGAGAGAGAGAGAGAGAAAGAGAAAGGAGATGGGGGGGGAGAGGGAGGGAGGGAGAGAAGTACAGTCAAGGTAAGCTCTACAAGAGCCATGTTAGGGCAGTGGTTAGAATGCAGTATTGCAGGCTGATTCTGTCCCTAATCTGGAGTTCGATCCCGACTTGTTCAAAATTGACTCAGCCTTCCATCCTTCCAAGGTTGGTAAAATGAGGACTCAGATTGTTGGAGGCAATATGCTGACTCTGTAAATCGCTTGGAGGCGGTTGTAAAGTACTATGAAGCGGTAAATAAGTCTAAGTGCTATTGCTATTTTCTTAATTTTTGTCATGCTGAGCCCAAGCAGATCTCCATCACTCCCTCACTGAGCTATTCCATTACTGGTGGCAAACCAACAAGTAGGTGCAGGGTGTGTTACAGGGAGGTGACTATTCATTGGTGAACGGAATTCTCTGTAAATGGAAGAAAATAAGCGATGGCAAATATTAGACACACACACGCACACAAACACACGCTCCCCTATATTCATTCCTCAGAGAGAATCAAATTATCGAAGCCACCTCTCTGCCAAATGAGAATTACCTTTTTCTCTCTCTATTAAGCAGCGGACTAAAACTCAAGCACAGCCAAAGGTGCTTGGCTTGCATGCAGATTTCTGCAGCACAGTCCCATCATCTGCAAATGAAGGGATTTGAATTTAACTTTGGAAACCGAACGGTTAGTTTATCCATGCTAATCTGTTATTTTTAATACAGCTTTTATTTTATTTCAATATAAACAATCCATCTTCCATTAAACGGTGTGTCGTCTGGGTACAAATATTTTGGGCAATAACATTTAAAATTTACAATTATATTCATTCTTTAATCTATTCCTAGCTTAATATCAATGTCTATTACTAGAACAATCCTCTTCTTAATTTATTTAACTTTATTAATTATGCTAACTCTATTAAAACATTTTCATATCAATGTCTATTACTAGAACAATCCTCTTCTTAATTTATTTAACTCTATTAATTATGCTAACTCTATTAAAACATTTTCTATCTTTTACACAACTACTTTTACTTCTAATTCTTATATTTATTCTCTAAATATAACATAACATAACAAGATACCGGGGTGGGTTCTGGACTCCATTACTACAGGTTCGGTAGTAAAAAAATTTACACGTGCAAAAAAGGAAAAATTACATTTTTTCAATAAAGATTGTTCTGCGCATGTGCAAAACAGAAAATCAAGATGGCGCCACCAAGGATAGAACTGGTATCGTCATGTGTCCGCCAGAATTATGACCTATTCGGCTGAATCGCACCAAATAGGTAGGAACCCACCTCTGATAACAACATAACAAAACATAACATATTTTTCGGAGTATAAGACGCACCTTTCCCCCCCCCCAAAAGGAGGGCGAAAATCTGGGTGTGTCTTATACACTGAATAAAGCATTTTTGGCCTCCTGAAACTCCACCCCCTTTGTAAAAATGACCATCCATAGCCTTTAGGAGGCTTATAGAGTGCTCCTGGGGCCTGGGGAGGGCAAAAATGAGCAAAAAACAGGCCTTTTTTTGCTCATTTTTTGTGGGGGGGCCAGCCCACAGGAGTATTCTACAAGCCTCCTAAAGACTATGTATGCCCTTTTTTTGACAAAAAATTGGGTCATTTTCATGAAAAACTTTTTTTAAAATTTGCCTCTTCAAAATCTTGATGCGTCTTATACTCCACAAAATACGGTAACATAACATAGCACAAGACAAGACAACACAACATAATACATCAGTTTGTTCTTTCTCTTTAATTGCCAGTGTATCCATGCTAATCTGGATCAACCAAGAAACAGGACTCCAAAAAGCCTCTTCATGCGTTCAGAACAAAAAGCTATCTTGGATAGGCTTTATCTGCCAGTCGGATAGGATCAGCAAGTTCTCCAGCTTATGTTCTCCAAAACGTGTTCCATTCCAGTCACATACCGTACATTTATTTAAATTATCTGTAGATTGTCCAATTTTATCGGGCTGGCCTTCAATAAAACCATCAATAAATGCAATACTGTGTCTAAAAATAAGCCTAAAGCTCACATGAAGATCACTAAACCATAAAATAAAGAAGAATAAAAGGTCACTAGATCTTCCTTGTTAAAAACCCAAGTACCTTGAAAAGGGGCAGCTTTTAATGCTTCCCCAAATGTCAGAAGCGAAGGGTTGGGTTGCATTTCCCAGAGCAATTAGATTGAACAAAGAATGAAAATATCCACCTTCTGAACAGCTTTTGAAAAATGAACCAGACAGGAATTTGACCCCTGTGTAGCCACTGATGTCATCTGCCATCTTTGAGACTTCTGGGCTAGAAGCAACTATCTCTTTGAGAGGCAAATTGGATACTAAAGGAAGGAACCAATCGGTGGAGATTAGCAAAAGTAATTTTTCCTGCCTTCCTGCCCTCCTTTAGAAGAAAATACAGTTTCGTCTACTTTGATCTTGGTAGAGGTTTATCTCGTGCTTACTTCAATTTAATAAATGGTTTTTCTCCTGTTCTACCTATTCCTTTACACAAACTCCAAGCTACGCAACCAGAGCTGGGATTCACTTGCCATCCCTACCGCACGCTTTGCTCGCACATGCCTTCTGCGCATGCGCAGTGCTCGCACATTATGTTGGGATGGGTGGGTGGAGCCTCCCACAGCCACTGCTACCAGTTCGCCCAAATCAAAGAGAACTGGCTGAATACCGCCTCTGTACGCTCAAAGACATTAAGGGAAAATGGAAAAAACTCCCCCAGAGGGAGAGGTAATTTAAAAAAAAATTAGATTGTGCAGAAATGAATAGATTAACATTGGCAATTAAGGAGAAGGAAGAATCAAAGTACTATAAGATATGGGGATGTTTTTATCATTGGATAGAAAATGAATATAGGCAAAGAGAAATAGAAAACCGAATAATTTGGCGGGGGGGGATGTAGAATTATACGGGAGGAGTTGAACTAAAATATAATCGAAATGTAAATGTAAAGGCAAGATAAAAGTAGATTAAAATGATGTAATTGTTAAATATGATGACACAAAAACTGTACCTAGATGACATACTGTAAGATTAATGATGTAAGAGAGGCGATGGAAAAATAAAATAAAAACTTTTCAAAAAAAGAAAGACTTTCTTTGACAAAAATACCGAAAGAAGCAGAAACTGTATTCAAGAGCTGCTGCCCATGGATGCATAGTAACATCATCTGCATAGAGGAGGGTGTCAAACTCAAGGCCCGTGGGCCAGATTCAGAGCTACGGTGTGCTTAGATCTGTCCCATGCAACCACCGTGGAAACAGTGAAGGACCAGCCCACAGTGCCAGTGCCAGCGAAAACAAAGCTCGGGCAGGGTGCATTTTTAGCCATGATGGCCTCTTGCAGCCCTCTGCCCGCAAAAACGGAGCCCAGGGTCTGTTTTCTCTGTCAGAGGGCTGCAGGAGGCCATCGCAGCAGAAAACAGAGCCTCGATGAGTGATGTCGAGCTGGCTTTGCCCACCCTGGCCTCACCTACCCTGGCTACGCCCACTCCAGCCATGCCCACTTCAAGTCCCTCGAGGTCAAACACAACCCTGATGCGGCGCTTCCTGAAATCGAGTTTGACACTCCTGGCATAGAGACATCAGTTTGATGTTTTCAGGTTTAGGATTGTTCAAAATCCAACAGATATAATAGGCCGAGATAGTCCTCGACTTATGAACACATCTGAGCCCAACATTTCAGTTGCTAAGGGAGACATGTGTTAAAAGAGTTTTGCCCCATTTTACGACCTTCCTTGACCGCGGTTGTTAAGTGAATCGCCGGAGCTGTTAAATTCGTAACACAGTTGCTAAGTGAATCTGGCTTCCCCATCGACTTTGCTTGTCAGAAAGTCACCAAAGCCGATCACATGACCTCAGGACATTGCAAGGCAACTGTCATAAACATGAGCCAATGGCCGAATTTTGATCCGATGCCCATGGGGATGCTGCAGCGGTCCCAAGTGTGGAAACATAATCATAAGCCCCTTTTTTTCAGTGCCGTTGTAACTTCAAGCGGTCACTAAACGAACTGTTATAAGTCGAGTGAACCTATCTTGGGAAGCAGGAAAGCTGTGATGAAGGCGGAAGCGCTGTCTTTCTCTTCCCAATGCAATCCCAATCTAAAGGAACAGATATCAAGAAAGTCTCAAAGCCCTCCTTGCAGATGAAAACATTCAAGATAAAACCTGCAATGCAATGGGCACAGAGATGGTATTCAGCTGGTTCGGACTGGTTCAGGTGAACCGGTCGTGGAAACTTTGAGTAGTTTGGAGAATTGACAAATACCACCTCTGGATGGCCCCGCCCGCATCTATTCGCTGCCTCCTGAGTCCCAGCTGATCGGAGTCCCAGCTGATTGGCTGGCTCTTCTTTTGTAGCCCTGCACAGAACAGAGCTGGAAAGCAGGTTAGTAGGATGGGGAGGGAATGGGGATTTTGCAGTAACCTTCCCCTGCCACGCCCACCAAGCCACGCCCACCAAGCCAAGCCATGCCCACAGAAGCAGTATTCAATAATTTGAATCCCACCACTGAATGGGCAATATAGAAGCTAGCAATGACAACCAGAGTTAATACAAGTTATGAGCAAAGAAAGAACTCAGCTGTGATAAATTAATACTGCCAGGAAAAAGTGAAGCTGCTGGATCCTACCAAAACTTTCTCTGGTGGATCCCATGCAGGGACCAAAATATGTTCTCAGAACGCCTTGCTTTAATCTGTCAACTGGGTCACCTCTTCAAATATGGTGGCTCTGTAACTTCCCAAATCACAGTTAGTACGACCCTGAGAAACGGCATTCCTTAATGAAATACTCGATTATCCCAGATTACCCAATTGAAAAGCCATTTCTGCATTTTAATAACCTACGTAGCCCTTCAAAAACAGAGAAAAATTGTTCAAAAGTCTTCTTCTTGTCAAAATGTCTGGGGAGAGAAAGAGGGAGGGAGGGGAGGAGGGAGAGGGAGGGAAAAGAGAGAGAGAGATTAAGAGAGAGGGAGGGAGGGAGGGAGGAAGAGGGAGTGGGAGTGGGAGTGGGAGTGGGAGTGGGAGAGAGAGAGAGAGAGAGAGAGAGAGAGAGAGAGAGAGAGAGAGAGAGAGATCTATTTCAGACATTGCCAAACAATATCCTTATCTGAATGTCGCACTCAAATTAGAGGCAGTTGTCTTACTATGTTCTGTGACAGTTATTTGAGCCATGCCTTGCGACCAAAATTTTACACCTTTATAATATCTTGATAGATTCTAAATAACTGGGATATAACTGAAATAAGGAGGACACAATCATTCTCAATGCAAAAAAACCCCGACCCATTATTAAGTCAGGAGATCTGTGAATTTTGGCCCTAAATATGGCAATAATAATCAGTTTATATCTCTCCAGTTTATATCAGGGGGATTAATATTCCAATTCTTAAATTTAATTTACAAGAGCAAGAGAATTGCAATCAATTCCTATTAAACCTTTAATCATTGAAATAACTTGCCTCCAGAAGTTGTGAATGCTCCAACACTGGAAGTTTTTAAGAAGAGATTCGATAGCCATTTGTCTGAAGTGGTGTAGGGTTTCCTGCCTAAGCAGGGGGTTGGACTAGAAGACCTCCAAGGTCCCTTCCAACTCTGCTATTCTATTCTATTCTATTCTATTCTATTCTATTCTATTCTATTCTATTCTATTCTATCCTTATTTTAAGAGCCAAGGAAGCTAGCATGGCATTCTTTAAAGCAGGGGTGTCCAAACTTGGGAACTTTTAAGACTTGTGGACTTCAACTCCCAGAATTCCCCAGCCAGCATTCTGGGAGTTGAAGTCCACAAGTCTTAAAGTTCCCAAGTTTGGACACCCCTGCTTTAAAGCAACATTCCATTGATTTCAAGGACGATGCATTCCAACCCATCGTTCTAGAAGCTGCGCAAATAATCAGTATCAGTTTTATCGGATGCTTTCAACTTCTTATAAAAAGGAGGAATAACTTAGCAGCCTCAGGTGGTTTCTTTAAAACCTGTAATAAAATGGAACTTAAGGAGCAACAATCGGATCAGGCCAAAGAGTTCAAATAATAAATGCTTAAATAGAATAAACTGCCAAGAAGAACTCTTGAGGTCAATAGAGCTTGGCTTTAATCTTTCTTCCTCATCGCTTCATCACAATTGGTTTTTATCACCCTCGGTCAACCTCATCTAGCTCAGAAGCTAAGGCAGGTCAGGTCTGGTTGCTACCTGGATGGTAGAGCTAGAATCGGTGTTTCTCAACCTTGGAACTTTAAGATTTGTGGACTCCAATTCTTGGCTGCTGGCTGGGGAGTTCTAGGGGTGGAGAAACAGTGAGCCAGCTCATCAAGTTCATAAGCTGGATCTGTGATGGCACGCAGAGCCCTTTCTGTGGGCATGGGAGCCATCGCCGCAGCTGAGCTCCACTGCGCATGCATGACCGCCAGCTGATTTTCGTGTCTCTGCTGTGCATGCGCGAGGACGGGGCACATGCAGGAGACACGTGCGCATACGCGGTGAGTGGGGAGCTCGGGGGCGGGGAGCACACACCCCCATGGCCCGTTTTTGGTCCCAGGAGGCTGCAGGGAGGCCCCACTAGGCCCAAAATAGGGCATGGGGGTGCAGCGCAAACACCCCCCACCCCCCACATCCCGCTTTTGGTCTCAGGAGGCTGCAGGGAGGCCTACTAGCCCAAAACAGGGCATGGGGGGGGGGTACAGCGCAAACATCCCCCCCACACACACACGTCCCGTTTTTGGTCTCAGGAGGCTGCTGGGAGGCCCACTAGGCCCAAAACGGGGTACGGGCAGGGGGCACAGGGGGATGTCACAAGCACATTGCATTATGGGTGTACACGCATGGGCATGCAGTGTTGCGCCCACACGTGACGACAAAAAAGGTTAGCCATCACTGAGTTACAGTCCTAAAGAGTCAATACAGGTCATCCTCGCGTTACGACCCCAATTGATCCCAAAACGTCCATTGCTAAGCAAGGCAGTCGTTAAATGAGTTTTGCCTCGTTTCACGACCTTCCTTGCCGCGGTTGTTAAATTAATCCCTGCCGTTGTTAAGTTAGCGATGCGGTTGTCAGGTGAATCTGGCTTCCCCATGGACTTTGCTTGTCAGAAGATCACAAGAAAGTAATCACGCGACCTCGGGACATTGCAACCGTCATAAATACAAGTCAGTGGCCAAGTGTCTGAATCTTGATCATGTGACCATGGCAATGCAGCAAAGGCCGTAAGTGTGAAAAACGGTCATAAGTCATTTTCTTCAGTTCCGTTGTCATTGAACGGTCACTATACAAACCGTTGTAAGTAGAGAACTACCTGTAGGAGCATAAAAGGAGCTGACAAGCCCATTCAGAATGGAGCCACAAAGTTCCAGGTCAGTGTTTCTCAACCTTGGTGACTTTAAGTCCTATGGACTTCAACTCCCAGAATCCCCCAGCCAGCATAGCTGGCTGGGGAATTCTGGGAGTTTAAATCCATAGGACTTAAAGTCACCAAGGTTGAGAAACACTGCTCTAGGTGACACAAGCTGATGAAATAACTTTAGACTTTCTGATGCTTAACCACATTTTAATACCTGTAATATGGATTTTTTCCCCTCCTCCTCCGTCCCCTGATTCAAATACAGTTTTTCAACAACTGGGGTCTCTCTGTCCTCCGGAGAAAAGAAAAAACTGCTAAGGTAAGAAAAGGGAAAAAAAAAAAAGGAAAATGATGTGCAGCTGCTAATGACACCTTACTAAATCAGTAATTAATTTAGTATAACTTATTATACTGATGGTTACACCATTCCAACCCAACTGTGTTGGAGCTGTAAACAAACTACTCAGACCCCTCCCCCCACCCACCCACCCCCTGGAAAAGCTTCTCTGTCTGCCACTCACTTGAAGTGTGATCAGACAAGAAGGTGATTGAGTAAATCTTTTGCTGCTTAAATGGCATCTTTTCATTCTAAAAACCTGAGAGAAGCATGTCTAGAGTCTTGAACTGAGCAAGACCCTGTAAAACAACGGTTGTCAAACTCGATTTCATGGAGGGCCACATCAGGGTTGTGTTTGACCTTGGGGGACCGGTGTGTGTGTGGCCAGGTCGACGTCATACATCGAGGTTCTGTTTTTGCCCGTGGCAGCCCGCCTGTGCTCCGTTTTCGGCCGCAATAGCCTCCTGCAGCCCTCTGCCGGTGAAAACAGAGCTTGGGGAGGTCGTGCGTGTCCCCCCAAGCTGTGTTTTCGCTGTCAGAGGCCCTGCAGGCCGGTCCTTTGCTGTTTCCAGAGTGGGCCCGCAGGCCAGATCTAAACACCCCATAGACCGTATCCGGCCCAGAGGGCTTGGGTTTGACACCCCTAACAGATAAACAGAGTTGGAAGGGACCTTATAGGTCATCTAGTCCAATCCCCCGCTCAAGCTGGAGACCCTATGGCAGTCCAATCTCTTCTTGAAAGTCTCAAGTGATGAAGCTCCCACAACTTCCGAAGGCAACTTCTGTTCCATGGGTTGATTGTTCTCACTGTCAGAAAGTTCCTCCTCATTTCCAGGTTGAATCTCTCCTTGGTCAGTTTCCATCCATTATTCCTTGTTTGTCCTTCAGGTGCTTTGGAAAATAGCTTGCCCCCCTCCTCTATTGACCCCTGCTGTACACAAACTGATATCCAGGCTTCACCTTTCAGCGTACAGCTGGTGAAGAGATCGGGCGGGGTGAAGTTCCCTTTCTGGCATTATTTTTTGGGGGGGAGGGGTTTGCTTTTGAAACACTAACAATTACATTAAAATATGGTTCTTCCTGTCCACACTCAGAATATGCATAGTCCGTTTTCAGTCAAACTTTCTTCTTCTTCTTGTGCCATATCCGTCATTGGACGTTGGGCGATCATGTTGGCAATCCTATTTTTGTCCACAGCTGCGTGAAAAAGTGCTGTTGAGTTTTGTCCAAACCAATCCCTTAGGTTTTGAAGCCATGATGTTCTTCTTCTACCTGGACCTCGTTTGCCTTCAATTTTTCCCTGGAGGATTAAGTGAAGGATGCTGTATTTTTCTGGGTGTCGCATCACAAGTCCAAAATATTCTAACTTTCGCTCTTTAGTGCCTTTAATGATTTCCCTTGGCTTTCCCAGATGGCTTATCACCAACTCATTTGTGATTTTGTCAACCCAGCTTATACGTAACCTCCGTCTGTAAATCCACATTTCAAATGCAGATTCTAGTCTCTTCAAGTGGCTTTTTGCCACTCTGTAGAGCAGGATAGAAAAGATGTAACATCTGACAAGCCTGATTATCAGTCTTAGGCTTATGGTTAATTATTAAACTTTATTATGGGTCACAAACCAGACTACATTAAAAAATATACTAATACCGAGAAAAACACATACTGTAATCAAATTGTTTACATGTTTAGATCTGCAGCTCAAAGTGAACAGTGATTAGAAAGGCAGAATATAAATAAATAAAACAGCAGCGTTTCCTGAGATTGGCAGGGAGAGGAAGGGTGACGATAGAATAATCGTTTTCCTTCGTACAGTTGATTTGCAAAAAGCTTTTGTTTTGTTTTGCTTTGTTTTAAATCTTGGAAGACCGTACCAGAGAATATTTTAGAAATATGCACCGTGCCTTCCATGAGGAACTATCAACCTTATCAACGTACAGTAATAATTTAGATTTGCTTGTTACCATGGATACATTTATACAAAACAAAAGGATTATAATTTAAATTTTCAGTATGAAGAAGAAAAAGAAACAAAGGGCACTAAATAAGTTTTTCTTTCTTTCTAAAAGGGAACGAGCCCCCCCCCCCCCCCAGGAATGCAGTGCCTTTATTCTTTGCTTCCTGGATTTATTCTCAACAAACCAGTTAACAAGATTAAATAAAATTACCTTTCTAGGGGAGATTTAGTGTTTTTTACACTTTTGATTATATTAATGAGACTGAGAGGGGACACAGTGGCTCAGTGGCTAAGATGCTGAGCTTGTCGATCAGAAAGTTTGGCAGTTTGGTGGTTCGAATCCCTAGCGCCGCGTAATGGAGTGAGCTCCCGTGACTTGTCCCAGCTTCTGCCATCCTAGCAGTTCGAAAGCCCGTAAAAAATGCAAGTAGAAAAATAGGGACCATCTTTGGTGGGAAGGGAACAGAGTTCAGTGCACCTTCGGTATTTAGTCATGTCAGCCACATGACCATAGAGACATCTTCGGACAGCACATATGTGCGAGGGGAACCTTTACCTTTTAATGAGATTGTATTAATGGGACCTAGGATCTCTGTAGTTAGAAGGCCCATGAAGAAGTGCTTTCCAGTACAGGTGGTCTTCTATTTATGACCACAGTTGATCCCAAAATTTCTGTTGCTAAGTGAAACATTTGTTAAATGAGTTTTTGCCCCATTTTATGACTTTTATAAAGTGACTGACTATATTTTATGACAGTTTTGCCAAAAACAGGAACTTCCGGTTTTTAGCAAAACTGGCGAGCAATGACTTCGTTTTACGATAATGGCGTTTGCTGCAAAAAACATCGTAAAAGTGGATCGGCAGGAGACTTCAGAATCTATGTTGATTTCAAAAGGGAGTTATACCCCATATAGCACATATTCATATATTCTGACCTAGGCTTCCCAAAACCATGAAGCAGACTCCTCATCCCGCTAAAGCCTCTTTTATTTAGGTTACAGGAAACTCCTCTCCAGAAAAGTCCCGGCAAACAGTCTTGCATGAAATTTCACAACTACAGACCTTTATCAGGCTTGGAGAGTTGCCAGACAGCTCCTAAAAAGAGTTGCCAGGCCAATATCTTCCAAACGCCATGCCGTAGCAGCAATTAATTGGCAAGAAGTCAGGAACAGATCTTCACCCAAATGAATTGAACTAATAGTCTCCTGCAAACTCCCCTCCCCTTTCGCTCTTTATTCCCTATGGGATGGGCCATTCACCAACCACCTATGCCTTTACTCCCGAGTCAACTTAGCTGTTCCCTTCTCCTGTCAGTTCTGCGCATGCACACATCAGGAACAGGCTCCAGCTGCTCTTCTGCCCTTCTGATCTCCGACTCCAAAGGCAGCTGATAACTGTCAGACGGCTCTGGCCCCCTCTTTGCCTCCGACGCAGAGCCCTCATCAGAGCCTTCCCCAGACTCCAGGACTGGCCCATGCTCCTCCCCAAACTCCTTACTGTCCGAATCTGCTATCAGATCCTCTGGCTGCTGACGGGCCCCAACACTAAGTATTTCTAGATGGTTAAGCTCATAGACTGCCTCATCTTTCTACCTCAAAATGCACAACCATTTCCTGATCCGACTCATTTCTACAACAATCCTGAAAGGACATTTTTTTTCCCTTCCCTTCCTACAGATTGGAAACGGGAGATAGAGTGAAACTGCTCGCAGTGAAATAGTTTCTGAGCTAAGATCTCAAGCTTAGCTCCTCCGAGCATTTTATCTACTGACAACACTTCAAGTTGGGGTGGGGTGGGGAGGAACCTTGCATGATAATCAGAAAAGAGAGAAATTAACTCGAGCAAGATTATGATGGGAGCACTTTGTCCTATTTTTAACTATCAGTACAGCTTGGTTTCCAAAGCTCTAATTATCTGGGTATTTTTACTGCTTCTGACAATTTCTAATTTTTGCACAATGCAGTGGAACAGATTCTCAACGCCAAGAAGGATGGCCCATTTAATATTCCTGATGGTTTGAAGGTTTGTTTTGCTCCTCAGTTGGCTTGCTTTAATTTCAATTCTGTTCATAGAACCAAGAATAAGCAGTCGGGGGGGGAGGGGTTCGAAAGACCATCGAGCGTGGCTGAAATACGGTGGTCGCTATTTATCAGTCAAAGAGAAGTAAAAAGGTGGCACAGATTTGCATAAAATATTCATCCATAACCTTCTATATATTGAGTAAATGCTGAAATAACAGCCATATTTTAACACTGAAATGCAATACATCCTCGTTTTCATGACAAGCTAAGTATAGGTTTGACATCCGAATGGGAGCCCTGGATTGAATTTTGATTGTCTTAACCAACATTTATTTAATTTATAAGGCTGTCCATGTAAAGCGATCCTGAGAAGCTAGAAACAAAGCACAAAAGAGATAATCATCAGCTGATATAAAAACAACCAACCATTTGTAACCCTTGTCAGGCAAGGGATATTCTCATTAATTCACCCTTCCAATTTTCGACCATCTTCTCTTTCTCTTTTCTCTGGTTTGTTCCTTTTTAATGAATGGTACCCGTTAGTCCTAATTCCGCTCACACATTTCATCCCACTAGGTTTCAGGAATGTCTACTAAATTATGTTCACCTTCCTTCATTAAGTCACCTTCGTGTCCTAATATTAGGCAGTAAACTCTTTGTTCTATTCCTTCCTATATTTGCATTCAGGTAGTCGCTTAGCAACCAAAGTTAGGATGGATCCCCCCCAAAAAAGCTACTTACAAACCTGATTTCAAAGTTGCAGTGACCACACACTTGCACAAAGACACAATTGTGCAATTGTATTTTGGGCACTTGGCAATCGGCATACCTTTATGGTCCTTTGCAGCATCCTGTGGTCACGAACCACAATATTTTGACATTTTTGGAGGTAGTTTCTGGTGTTTATTTCCAGTTTCTGACAAACAACGCCTGTTGGGTAAAGTGGATTCGCTTAAAAACCATGCTGTTTACTTAAGGACCGCTACAAAAAATGCCCCCAAAATTGGCTCTGGTTACCGAGTGATTTGCATCTAATTCTGGGCTGAATTATGGTTGTAAGTTGAGCACCATGTACTCATTATGGGATGCCTCAACATCCTGCCTCTCTCTTCCAAGCCTGTTCCTTGTTTTTGCCTTAGAGACTATTTAGGAATGTCTCTATCTTCCCCCCCACAGGATGCAGTACAAAGCCACCCACAACTCAAGCTGCCTTTTCAACATAGAACTCGTGGACACAGGCCCTATCTTGTTAGACCTCCTTCAATTTGGAAATATATCCCATTATCAAAACACCTGAACCCTACCCATTGACCCCATTTGCATAACCAGTCGATCACTCCCAGGATACTCCTCTCCCTTCCTGGACCATCTCCTTTATCAAGAAGGCATCACACGTCCTCCCACTCCTTCCTGATCCATTGAAATGCTTTCAAAGCCCTGTCTGTAACATTGGTTTCAACCAACAGGCCGGAAGGGAATTTCTCAGAGGGCTCAAATTCTTTGGAGGCTACACCATTCCTCATGGGGTGGGAGCCTATACCATCCCTACACCAAGAGCCACGGTGGCGCAGTGGTTAGGGTGCAGTATTGCAGGCTACTTCTGACTGCCGCCTGCCAGCAGTTTGGCAGATCGAATCTCAACAGGCTCAAGGTTGGCTCAGCCTTCCATCCTTCCGAGGTGGGTAAAATGAGGACCCAGTTTGTTCAGGGCAATAGGCTGACTCTGTAAAGCACTGTGAAGTGGTATATAAGTCGAAGTGCTATTGCTATTGCTATTTCTACCTTTCCTTGGCCCTGGTGGTGCAGTGGTTAGAATGCAATCTTGCAGGCTAATTCTGCCGACTGTTAGCAGTTCGATCCTGACCAACTCAAGGTTGACTCGGCCTTCCATCCTTCCGAGGTGGGTAAAATGAGGACCCAGTTTGTTGAGGGCAATAGGCTGACTCTGTAAACTGCTTAGAAAGGGCTTTAAAGCACTGTGAAGTGGTATATAAGTCGAAGTGCTATTGCTATTTCTACTTTTCCTTGGCCCTGGTGGTGCAGTGGTTAGAATGCAATCTTGCAGGCTAATTCTGCCGACTGTCAGCAGTTCGATCCTGACCAGCTCAAGGTTGACTCGGCCTTCCATCCTTCCGAGGTGGGTCAAATGAGGACCCAGATTATTGGGGTCAAGAGGCTGAGTCTGTAAACCACGGAGATGTCTTCGGACAGCTCTGGCTCTTCGGCTTTGAAACAGAGATGAGAACCAATAGTAAAAAAAATTTGAATCCCACCATTGCCCAAAACAGTTAAAAGACAATGACAATTCTCCTGACAAAATTCATGTATTACAGAGGTGTCAAACTCCATTTCATTGAGGGCCGCATCAGGATTGTGTTTGACCTTGCGGGACTGGGGGAGCATGGCCAGCTTGACATCCGTTTTCAGCCGCGATAGCCTCCTGCAACCTTCTGCCAGCGAAAGCAGACCTTGGGCAGGTTAGGACATGCACCCTGCCTAGCTCCATTTTTGCTGGCAGAGGCACTGCAGGCCGGTCCTTCTCTGTTTCCAGGGTGGCCCCGTAGGCCAGATCTAAGCATCCCGCGGGCAGGATCCAACCCTCAGGCCTTGAGTTTGACACTCCTGATATAGCACATAGGGGACTATCTGTTGAGAACCAGCTTTTAATTTGAAACTCCCATTCTACTTTTTTTCTCTCCCATCTTGGCAGGACTTACAAACTTTCATCAAATTCCTTTTTAGATTGGATGGGTTTGGGTTGGGGGTGGGTGGGCTTCCCCCCTTTTTAATCTGTACAATCTTTAATTTATTGCTGGCTGAGAAAAGTTGGAGCAAGATAAATACATAGATCAATAAGGAGAGGATTTGCTCAGGGTCTATAAGAGACAGCGTATTGGGATTCTAAAATTTCAACCTAGAAACTTGGAAAAGGTCAGATCAAAATTGAAAGATCAATTTGTTCCAGAGTCACCAACATCACTTATTCATGAGGCCGGTCTGGAGATGTTTAGTATTCATTTGAAACGTATCCTTAGACTGGAGCAGCCTATTTAAATAGTAAAATTAGCTTTTAAGACCTATTCTACACTGATACAGCACAGTCAAAATAGTATGGTTTGGTTAATTTAGCCTGTTCAGAATTCAGCACCGTTGAAAGGGAACAAGAGGGGTAGAGGAAGGAGGGGGAGAGAATAGATTCTCACTTCAAGGAAATGTTTCTGACTGCAGAGGTAATGAAACGCATTATCCCCAATAATTTAAAAAAAATTACTTTCCTTGCTTCTTCCCCCTCCTGTTATTCAAAAAAGAAAGGAGTGGATGGAGTAAGATAAATGACGGAAGTAGGATTGTAATAAAATACATTGCAGATAGTCCTCAAGTTATGACCCCAATTTCCATTGATAGGCAAGGAGGGTGTTAAGCGAACTGCTCTCGGTTTTATGACCGTTTTTGTCAGGGTTCAAAGCCATTCGCTGCAGTTGTTTACGGAAACATCTGGATTCCCTCACTGATTTTGCCTGCCAGAATTCGACTGGGAAGGTTGCAAGCTGGGATCCCATGAACCTGTCTTAAGTACATGCTGGTTGCCAAGCAATCAAATTTTGATCGTGTGACTCTGGCAATGAGGCAGGCGTCGTAAGTCACTTTTTGTTTTTTAGTGCCATTGTAGCTCTGAATGACCACTGAATGCAAATGGTTGTAAGCTGAGGACTACCTGTATCCTGAATATTAACACACACACACACACACACACACACACACACACAGGTAGTTCTTGACTTATGAAATTGAGCTCAGAATTCATGTTGCTAAGTGAGACCTTTGTTAAGTGAGCTTTGTCCCATTCTACGACCTTTCTTGACGCATTTGTTAAGTCAATCACTGCAGATGCTATGTTAGTAGCATGGTTGTTAAGTGAAGATAGCTTCCCCATTGATTCTGCTCGTCAGAAGGCTGCAAAAGAAGATCACATAATCTCCGGACACTGCAACAATCATACATATGAGCTAGTTGTCATACATCTGAATTTTGATCATGTAACTAAGGGGATGCTGCAATGGTCGTAAGTACGAAAAGCAATTATAAGTTCCTTTTTTCAGTGCTGTTGTAACTTCAGAAGGTCACTAAACGAAGGACCACCTGCGGTTTTTGCTTCTCCCTTTCTCTTATGCAAAAAGAAAACAGGAGGAATGGAATAGGAAGGAGAAGCAGTACAGCTAGATCACAATTACAATACAATACAATACAATAGCAGAGTTGGAAGGGACCTTGGAGGTCTTCCAGTCCAACCCCCTACCTAGGCAGGAAACCCTACCGTTTCAGACAGATGGCTATCCAACATCTTCTTAAAGACTTCCAGTGTTGGGGCATTCACAACTTCTGGAGGCAACTTCTGTTCCACTGATTAATTGTTCTAACTGTCAGGGAGTTTCTCCTCAGTTCTAAGTTGCTTCTCTCCTTGATTAGTTTCCACCCATTGTTTCTTGTTCTACCCTCAAGTGCCTTGGAAAATAGTTTGACTCCCTCTTCTTTGTGGCAACCCCTGAGATATTGGAACAATGCTATCATGTCTCCCCTAGTCCTTTTTTTCATTAAACTAGACATACTCAGTTCCTGCAACAGTTCTTCATATGTTTTAGTCTCCAGTCCCCTAATCATCTTTGTTGCTCTTCTCTGCACTCTTTCTAGAGTCTCCACATCTTTTTTACATCGTGGCGACCAGAAATGAATGCGGGATTCCAAGTGTGGCCTTACCAAGGCATTATAAAGTGGTATTAACATTTCACGTGATCTTGATTCTATCCCTCTATTTATGCAGCCTAGAACTGTGTTGGCTTGCAAGTTATTGCAAGTTCAAATAGTGCCATATTCAATTTAGCCCAACTATATCTGTAAACCATCCAGAGTCACTGGGCAGCGTATAACCTTGATAAGTAAAATATATTGATACCAGGTTGCACTTAACACAAGTCAAAATTCAGTGAATGTGAGGCTAGCAGGTAAGCAGTTGCTTCGGGGGTTTTCAGGCTAATTGTCACGTTTGCAAAAAGGAGGGTGGGGGAAAATTATGTTCAAGGAAAGCTCCGAAAAATGAGAGGTTCGTTTCGAAGAACTACAGTAGAATACAGGAGGCAGCAGATACATTTTGGATTTTGCTTGTCCTTTGTTCACTTATTTTAAATATTTATGAAATCTATCTAGAAGATAGAAATAGAATTTTTTTTCATTTTGCCTTCTATAATTACTTTATGACTTTGTTCAAAAATACATGTAAGTTGCAAGTATATTCTTTCAATCTTTGTTATATTTCATTATTAAACATATAAAAAATTTAACCATTTTCATTGCCTGTGTCCATCAGGTTACCCTATTTTCCATGGAAATATCACTTCGAATTGTGCAAATCTGAATTTTTGCGGGATTCATTATCAACACTAATCGAGACTTACCTGTAGCCCAAAAGATGCTGCCCATTTGACATGTCCCTGTGGGGAAGACCTGTTATGTGGACGTCATGATCTATTTATGTGGCCTCATTTAAGCATGCAATACATATCTAACAAAACACAACGCAAATGTCAAACGTAGGCTAAACCAGTAAAAGTAGAGGTTCAACTTTGCAATCCAGTTTTTCCCATTGATTTTGCTTTTTGTAAGCTGGCTGGGATGCAATAACCATCATACGTATACACTGGAATGCCAAACATCCAAATGTTAATCATGCAATCATGGGGATATTGCAATGATTTTAAGCGTGAGAACATGTCATAGGTAACTTTTTTCAGTGTCAATGAAATGTCAAACAGTAACAAATTTCGGAACACCCATGGCAATGGCATTTAGACTTATATACCGCTTCACAGTGCTTTTACAGCCCTCTCTAAGCGGTTTACAGAGTCAGCCTCTTGCCCCCAACAATTTGGCTCCTCCATTTACCCATCTCGGAAGGATGGAAGGCTGAGTCAACCTTGAGCCTGTGGGACTTGAACTGCTAGCAGCCGGCATTCAGCAGAAGTAGCCTGCAGTACTGCACTCAAACTGCTGCGCCACCAGGGCTCTTCAACATTTGTTTATACTGCTCTCTCTTCCACATCTGTGATGCACCAGAAGCTCAACAGCTGTCTTACTGTACAGTCTAAGCCAGTGTTTCTCAATCTTGGCAACTTGAAGATGTCTGGACTTCAACTCCCAGGATTCCCCAGCCAGCAAAGCTGGCTGGGGAATTCTGGGAGTTGAAGTCCGGACATCTTTAAGTTGTCAAGGTTGAGAAACATTGGTCTAAACAGTGATGTCGATAAAAAATCATTAAGAAGAGACTTAAAAATGGCCATCCTTGTTCCCCCAGTGGACTTCAAAGGAAGGTTTTCAGATGCTTCTTAAAAGTCAAGAGTGAAGGTGCAAATTAATCTCCACGGACTGCTTGTTCGATTGGATTTCAGGCTTTGGTTAATTACTATTTAGTTTGTGGCGTTTCGTGTTTTCTAGCACCAAGCAGGAGAAAGAAAATCAATCAACATCCACGTCCATGTGGAAAATAAGTACAAATTTTATTTTCTCAACAGCAGTAGGTACTTTTTACAGCATATGTTTGTTTAAATACACAGGCATATTATGCATGTTATGTAAGCTTTGAAAAACTGAACAGAGGAATGAAAATTCATCTGGAGAGGAAACTTTCTTTCGACAATTCTGAGAACGATCGCAACTTCCTTTCTCTTAAGACCACACCACACCACACCACAAAGAAATGAGATCCGAGGTAAGAACCTAGGTACCACTTCAGGCTTGTGCCCAAAGCACAGGTAATCCTCAACTTACAATCATTTGCTTAGTAACCGTTGCAGCATCACCTGGCCATGTGACCCTCTGATCAGCAAAGTCAATGGGGAAGCCAGATTCACCTGCCATGATTCACTTAACAGCTGCGGCAGGAAAGGTCACAAAATGGGGCAAAATCCACTTAACAACACTTGTGGAAATTTTGGTTACAGTTGTATGTCAAGGACTACCTGCAAAGGAAGGTATAGATTGGAGCCACAATGTCTCTACTAGACATTTCACTTCAGGTTGGGATTTGAATGTGTTGTGGCCCACCAATGGCCAGAGGGGCTGGCAGCAGAGTCAGACAGTGAGGAGGTTGGGGAGGAACAGGGGCCAGTCCTGGGGGCTGAGGAAAGCTCAGACGAGGGCTCTGTGTTGGAGGTAGAGAGGGAGTTAGGCAGCAGTGAGGCATAGAAACAGCTGGAGCCTGTTCCCAGTGTGCGCATGCGCAGAGCTGCCAAAAGATAAGAACAACTAAGAAAACAGGGTTGACTTGGGAGTAAAGCCACACCTTGGAGGTGATTGGCTCCTCCCATAGGAAACGAGGAGCAAATGGGGAGTGGGCTTTTGCAGGAAACAATTTGTTCATTCGATTGTTTCCAGAGTGGAAAGTTCTGGTTCTGATTATAAGAGACTCTGGGTCAAGTTTTGCTTTGTCCTGTGTTTGGAAACCAGTTGTCTGGCAGCTCTCCAAATGAGATAAGGTGCGTGTGGATAAACATTCCTCTGATAGACTGTTTGCTAAGCCTTGCTGGCTGTGAATGACAGGAATTCACAGTCATGTAAATAAAAGAGGTTTTGTCAGGACCAAGACTTGGCTTCTTGCTTTCTAAGGAAGCCTGGGTCAGAACAGAATTACTTGTTAGCATGACCACTATATGGCAGTCACATTCCTCCTGCCTCACAAGTGCTGTCTTCATTGAGGTCACTCAACGGGTGAGACAGCCAAGCATCAATCTGGGGCATGAAATTACAGCTAGCTTTGCTCAGAAGATGATGCAGCTTGGCGACAATAGAGATGCTTTAAATGTCATCCAAAACAGAAATGGTTTGCATCACCTGGAGGTAAGGCTGCATTGCAAAAATCTATTCTTTTTGCATCCTGAAGGAACTTTGAAGGCTTCTCCTCTAGGTTTTCTGAGATCAGTGCTTCTGAGCCTTAGCCACTTTCAGATATGTTGAGGTCCACACATCTGAAGGTTGGCAAGACTGAAAAACAGTGATTTCCATCCATCTCTTAAGGGGCAAAATTCCAAATTGCGTGGCTTCGGGTTCACTTATCTGCCAGCCCCTGAGCAGAACTTTGGATTCAAGAATGTACTATTTACAGGCATATTAAAAAGTGCATTTATGTCCCCATCAGGAAGGAACATTAGCATTTCAAAAGCCAATTATGGCTTAGTATATTTCCCACAAGGTCACCAATATGAGAAACGGTGATTATTCCGTTATCCAAAAATCACTGTTAAATGTAATCTTTTAATAGCAGTAATCCTGGTTTTCCCATTATTTGCTTTTCTCATTCCAGAATATGAAATGAGAAATTAGGTGGGAGAACTCCTTTTTCACTGGGTTGCAGGTCAGTGAGAGAGGGAAGAAAAACATATATGCAAGTATAGTTAATATTTCTTTTACACTTTAAAGCCAAACCACCCACCCCTTCTGTGTGCTTCCAAAATCCAGATAGACATCTTTCAGGGTTAAATACTTGGGCACAACCCAATTAATCAAGGCAAAATGAAAAAAAGGGCTTAAGGAGATAAAGAAACACAAGGACCGCTGTCGCCTAAAAAGTATCTACATTTTCTGAGATTTTCCCCGATAGTAGATTGGGGGGGGGGGGGAATTGCTCATCAGGCTTGCCAGCATGAGAGGCGACAGTGATCATTTTGCTGCAGTTCTGGAAAAGCTCATTTTTAGGAATGTTATCGAACAGCTGCTTTATATTTCTTTGGAAAGAAATACAGGTAGACTTATGGCCACCATTGGGGCCAGCCAGATTTTCTGTTGCTAAGCAAGGCGATGGTTAAGTGAGCCGTGCTTTATTTCATGACATTTTTGCCACAGTTGTTAAGCAGATCCCTGAAGTTGTTAAGTAAATCATTTTCGTTTAAGAGAATCTGGTTTCCATCTCCACCTCTGACTTTGCTCGTTGGAAACTGGGAAACTGCCACTGTCATAAACCCAAGCCCGGTTTTGATCCTGTGACCGTGGGGATGCCGCAACGATCATCAAGTGTGAAGACCGATCGCAAGTCGCTTTTTTCCAGTGCCGTTGCAACTTCAAATGGTCACTAAACAAAGGGTCATATGTTGAGGACTACCTGCATTATTTTCCACTCGGTTTTGCTTCTTTTTCTCCCGTTTCCAAAATGCCCAGTGTGCCGGCTATGATCTCAACTTGGCGGAGGAAGAAACCAAAGACAAAATCTTGCTTTTGAAGACTTGGAATGGCGGTCGGTTCTTTTCCGTGGCTTTCCTTTGTATGGCAACTGCCCCCACTTCCTCTCTCTCAAACACACAAATTCTCTCTTGTGTTTCTGCCTTTGCCAGCATCACACAACTGCCTTCCGTTCTCTCAACTACCAACCTTCTGGGCAGGGATGGGATCCTACCGCTTTAACAACCGGTTCGTTGGGCGCGCACACGCAAGCACAAAGAAGTTAACTTCTGCATTATTGCTGCGGAGGAAAACAGCCGAGGTGCAGCAATCCACTCTGCCGCACCTGTCAGCTGGGCTTCAGAAATGGGAATATACCGTATTTTTCAGAGTATAAGACACACCAGAGTATAAGACGCACCAAGGTTTTGAAAAGGCAAATTTAAAAAAAAAGTTTTTGCACTCTGCAAACCTTCCAAAAAAAGGCCCGTTTTTCGCGAAAATGGGCCCGTTTTTTTTTTCAAAAAAAAAGGGCATGAATAGTCCTTAGGAGGCTTGTAAAGTGTTCCTGGGGGAGGGGAGTGAAAAACGAGCAAAAAACGGCCCATTTTTCTCAAAAATGGGCCCTTTTTGTCAAAAAAAGGGCATTAGGAGTGCTCCTGGGGGCTGGGGGGAGCAAAATTGAGCAAAAAACAGGCTGTTTTTTGCTCATTTCTGCCCTTCCCAATCCCCAGGAGCATTCTGCAAACCTCCTAAAGCAGGGGTGTCCAAACTTGGCAACTTTAAGACTTGTGGACTTCAACTCCCAGAATTCCCCAGCCAGCAGAGCTGGCTGGGGAATTCTGGGAGTTGAAGTCCACAAGTCTTAAAGTTGCCAAGTTTGGACACCCCTGTCCTAAAGGCTCTGCATGGCCATTTTGGTGAAGAGGCGGGGTATCAGGTGGCAAAAAAATGCTGTATTCAGTGTATAAGACGCACCCAGATTTTCAGTCTCTTTTTTGAGGGAAAAAGGTGCGTCTTATACTCCGAAAAATACGGTAGGTGAGTATAGCAGAGGGGCAGGTGGGCTGGCTGAGCTGAAAGTCAGAGCGAACCGGTTCACCCAAACTGGTCCAAACCGGTCGAATCCCACACCTGCATCCTGGGTCAGACCATCCACTCAGGAATGAGGTGCAATTCCACAAAATACTTCCAGTTCGTCAAAGGTGCGCTTGTCTCTTTGTACATATAAAAATATTTTTAATTAATTAAAATGCAAATCTGTTTATAAAATGTAATTGCATCTTTATAAAAAAAAGGACACGAATCATCGTCACTTTTGCAAGGCTGCAGAGAAGCAGCCTTGTATCTGAACGCCCCTTCCTTCCTCCAATTTCTCAACACGTGGAAAATGAGTGTGCCGTGATAAACTCAAAAGCATCTTCCCATGTTTAACTACCGCTTGTTCGACAACCATGTGAACTTATGGCCGTGCTGAATAAGTGGCAGAAATGGCCAGTCCTCATGCTTATGTCGGTCTCAGTGTTGCCTTTGCTTAACAACAGCAACCAGAAGTGCTGGAATTTCCATCACTAAGTGACAAGGTCACATGGCGTGAGACTTTACAAACACATCACTTAACATCAGAAATACCAGTCCCAATTACCATCATTAAGTACGGACTACCTGTATATTAAGAAAAGAGTTTCTTTAAAACTATTTCATTGGGTAACTCATCCACCTAGGGTCTAATATAGGATTTCCCAAGCTTTGCAATTTCCAGGTATATGGACTTCAGCCCCAGAATCCCACAGCCAGCATAGATATTGCTGAGGATCCTGGGAGTTGAAGTTCACTCATCTTCAATGTACCAAAGTTGAGAAACACTGGTCTAAAACTTCAGCTGAATATAGCAATAGCACTTCGACTTATATACCACTTCCCAGTGCTTTTACAGCCCTCTCTCAGCAGTTTACAGAGTCAGCCTCTTGCCCCCAACAATCTGGGTCCTCATTTTACTCACTTCGGAAGAATGGAAGGCTGAGTCAACCTGAAGCCTGGTGAGATTTGAACTGCCAAACTGCAGCTAGCAGTCAGCTGAAGTAGACCGCAGTACTGCGCTCTAACCACTGCGCCACCTCGGCTCTTAGGTGCTAAATCATACAAGCCTATGATTTAGCGAAAACGCAACCATTCTCTGAATTTTGGCACAGTTTTCAACTCGCAGTCAGTTGAAAACTGTGTGCCATGTGGCTGGCAAGAGGATTCAGAATATGGAAAAGGGACAGAGAGTATGTCTTATGAAAACATGCTGAGGTTTGACAGACTCCTTGAAGACCTGACGGGACAACCAATGCGCTTCCGGTGATTTCTTAAAGGAGAAGAAGGAATTACTCCATCAGAAAAACTCCTGCTGGTCATCATAAAAGCCGAGTCCTTCTACTAAGATAAAAGTGCCACATTCACTTTGGTGGGAAGGTTAACAGTATTCTGTGTGCCTTTGGGATGTAGCCATGCTGGCCGCATGATCACAGAAATTGTCTTTGGATACTCTAGCTCCCTCGGCTAAGAAATGGTGATGAGCACCGTGCCCTAAAGTTGGACAAGACTGACAGGAAAACCTTTTACCTTTTCCTGGAAGGAAAATATAGTGAAACAAGACCAGAGGCTGACCTGGGGAAGAGATTGTTATCAGACATGTTGAGATAAGGAAGAGTGTTCATTACTCCAACTAGTCACATTCACAGTTGCCCCAACGCCACCTGAACAAAGCTCAGTTTGGTTCCATTTTTCTGGATCCCACGATTCTTATGTTTGGGTGGTTGCCTTCGGCCTCAGATGTTATCTTGGGAGTTCCTGGGCTCTTAGCTGCTGTGGGATGCCAGCAACTGGATTAGGACACCAGGAATTGTTGCCTCTGAGTGAGGTGGTCATCATTTCCGCCATCTTTTGTAAGACAACGCCCTTTTGTAGCATCCCGCTTATGTGAAGTAAGCTAAAAGTGAGAGCTGCTCAAGGTAACAATTGGCTGCTACCTAATGTTATGGTTGAGAAATAATAGCAAGGTGACTGTTAAGATGCAGAAGCAGCAGGAAAAAGAAGTGATGGATTTGAACTACAAAGGATGTAAGAAGAGACTCACTTGGAGGATGGCCAAGGACATTCAAATGGTTTGAATGACTTCATTCTTGAATCCAGTCAAGATCCTTCTTTAGCTTTGCCGTGTCTAATAGTTGGGTAGCTACTCTCAGCTCTGTTCTAAGGAGCCCAACATTACTTCTCCAGTCCACTCCAGCTAGTTCAGCTCTTCTGAAATAAAAATATCTGAAAGTTCTGATATTGCTAAGGAGATCTTGTGTCCTTCACGGAACACAACTCTCATGAATGCTTATCGCATGCAATCCCAAGGGGGGAAACTGTCCAATGTATAATGTTAAGGTACATGATGCTACATCATCTCCATAATAGATGCAAATCTGAAAGAGTCTTGAATAAATCTACTCAAGAAGCATCTTGTCGTCTCCATAAAAGCAAAGACCCAGAAAAGGTCATACATAAAAAGCTGTTTTAAAAGTATATCTCAAGCAATCTCCCCAATTTGGCATCTGCCAGATAACGCTTCTTAGAGTCCAGGGGTCAGCAACCCACGGCTCTGGAGCCCCATGTGGTTCTTTCATCCCTCTGCTGCGGCTCCCTGTTGTCGGTTGGTGCCACAATTGAGAGGAGCTTCTGGTTGGGGGGGGGGGAGGGCGAAAGCATGGAGTGCCAGGAAGAGACTCTATGGCAAGGGGTGGATTTTCCAGTCAGCTCCACAATTGGTAGTGTTTTCGGTTAGGACAGGTAGAGGAAAAAGGACAGGACGCTAGGAGGAGACTCTATGGTGGGGGAACTGGACTTCCAGTCGGCAGATGAAAAAGGACACCGTGCTAGGAGGAGACTCTATGGTGGGGGAACTGAACTTCCAGTCGGCAGATGAAAAAGGACACTGCTAGGAGGAGACTCTATGGTGGGAGAACTGGACTTCCAGTCAGCCGATGAAAAAGGACACCGTGCTAGGAGGAGACTCTATGGTGGAGGAACTGAACTCCAGAATTGAATGGGGGGGCTTCCGGTTAGGACCTTTGTGGCTCTTTGAGTGTTTAAGGTTGCCGACCCCTGCTATAGTCCTAATATATCTGGAAGACACTTGGGGGGAAAAGCTGAAGTAAAACTTTGGTTAAAAGTTGAAGGGCGTCAACGTGACTCCTACCTAAACCAAATCAAGGCTTTGGGGCCTCTTCTCTTTTCATTAACCCTTTCCAGTTACAGTCAGCAGAATACAGTGCATCAGGTTCTTAGAGGTTATCTTACTTGAGTAGAAAAAAAAAGCTTAACAAGGGAAACAAACAAAAAATGTCAGAACTCAAAGTGTTGGTCATCTTTTTCGGTCTCCATTGTGGAATCTACTTTGTCCCAGTCAACCGGTGAGAGGATTTGAGCACTTTGGATGTCTTGAGATGTCAGGCTGATGTCAAGGACTTGTGGGTTGGTTCGGGACTGTGCCAGCCTGGAATGACAAGGCAAGACAAAAAGGTGAAGAAATGAAGGAGTTAGTGCTGGCAAGGAAGAGGAGAAGGAAGATACAGCTTCCTGGTACAGGCAGGGTATACTTTAGAACAGGGGTCTCCACCCTTGGCAACTTTAAGCCTGATGGACTTCAACTCCCAGAATTCCCCAGCCAGCTTTGCTGGGAGTTGAAATCCGCCAGGCTTAAAGTTGCCAAGGTTGGAGAATTTAATATATAATTAAATTCCAGGAAATGGGAAAAAAAATAGCTCGCTAGGAAAGATGGCCCAAGATGATTTGGCTGGAAAAATTTGGTTCTTCTATGGGCAGGGTAATCTTTAGTAAAAGGAGAAAGACTTTTACCATATGAAAAGAAACCATAAAATGTCTATGACCAGGTTTCATTTCTCCAACATGATCAGTTCTCAGAGTTTGAATTCAATTCACCCCAAAGTATTCTAGGGAAATCTGGATTCTGTTTTAAAAAAATTGCCAGGGGGAAAAATGCATCAGGCAAATTGTGAATTAAAATTCTTGTTTGATGCTCATCCCAACAGGCATCGCGATTTTAATATATTAAAAAAAAATCTGAAGTCCAATGGGCCAAGCTTAACAGTTTTTCCAAAGTATCAAAATGAGAAACCATGATGCTGAAATAATCCCCAAAATAAGACCCTGAGTAAAACGGATCAATCCATTCATGCCCACTTCGTCCTTTTGAAAACCCTCATTGTGCCTCTGTGCTACGTCTGGCCAGCAGAGGGAGCAGTTGGTCCAAAGCCACCACCACATGACCTCGTGAGAAAGAAGGGTGTGTTCCTTATGTGTTAATAATGTCACGTGGGAGGATCTGTGAGAGCATCTTCCCTGCCCCGAAGGACGATCCTCATCGAAAACTTTCCTGCAAGCCCATGAAGAAATAAGGGCAAGTCTTGAAAAGCCTTGTAATAGTTTCTCAGCCTAGTAGACCTGGGAAAGACACAACTCTGAAGGCATCTCCCTATACCATCTCTGCATGCCTTGTGGAAAACAAATGCCAGAAGATGAGAAGGAACTACTCAGGTCACAAAATACTATGTAAAGGTAAAGGTTCCCACACACATGCGTGCTAGTCGTTCCTGACTCTAGGGGGCGGTGGTCATCTCCGTTTCAAGGCCGAAGAGCCAGAGATACCTGAAGATGTCTCCCTGGACATGTGGCCGGCAATGCCAAAGGCACATGGAACGCTGTTCCCTTCCCACCAAAGGTGGTTCCTATTTTTCTACTTGCATTTCTTTACGTGCTTTCAAACTGCTACGTTGGCAGAAGCTGGGACAAGTAACGGGAGCTCACTCTGTTACGCAGCACTAGGGATTCGAACCACCGACCTTTCTGATCACCAAGCTCAGCATTTTAGCTACTGAGCCACGGCGTCCCTTCAAAATACTATTGGCAGAAAGATGTGTGATATTACAAGGTGGAGTACCAGGAAAATAACGCCACCCGTGTCTATTTAAGCCAGGGGTGTCCAACCTGGGCAGCTTTAAGAGCCGTGGATTTCAAATCTCAGAATTCTCCATAATTATAACCAGCTCTTGATTATAGTAAAGAGCCAGGTGTCATCTGCTTGGAAGCGCTGATTAAAAAGCATGATTCAGGAATCTGAAAAGATTACACTTCCTCGGTTAAGAAGCTTTTCCTTTGACCCAGAAGGAAAGCAAGCTTTTCGCTAGGAAGCAGATGGCGGTGATGTATCACAGTTGAAACTGATACACGTATTATAATTTGGGGTTAATCGTGCGCCCCTAATAAGTAGTTCAATTCAGGTATACCTGTCTGTTTAAATCAGGGGTGGCAAGAAAGATGATAAAACAGGGGGAAATTCACTTATCTGTCTTGCTTAGCAATGGAAATTTTGGACTCACTTGTGATCGTAAATCAAGGACTACCTGTACAACTTTTGACTGCAAGCTAAGGTGAAACCCATTAAGCAGTTGAATAGCTTCCTGTACTCATGGCAGTTTAAACCTGTTACTGCCGGCTGAAGAATTCTGGGAGTTGAAGTCCTCCTGTCTAAAAGTTGCTAAAGTTGAAGAACACTGAAGGTAAAAGGAAAGGTTCCCCTCGCACATATGTGCTAGTCGTTCCCGACACTAAGGGGCGGTGCTCATCTCCGTTTCGAAGCCGAAGAGCCAGCGCTGTCTGATGACAATTCCGTGGTCATGTGGCTGGCATGACTGAACACCCAATGCGCATGGAATGCTGTTCCCTTCCCACCAAAGGCGATTCCTATTTTTCTACTTACATTTTTACATGCTTTCGAACTGCTAGGTTGGCAGGAGCTGGGACAAGCAACGGGAGCTCACTCCATTACACAGCGCTAGGGATTCAAACTGCTGAACTTTCTGATCGACAAGCTCAACAGCCACCGAGCCACCGTGTCCCCTTGACTATACTACGTACCCATTAAATATGTTGCACGCACTTTCTTGCGTGTGCATATGTAACGCCATAAGTCAGGGTACTGAAATGGCTTTGTGGGCAAGGAAGCCTTCCTTGAGTTTTCATGACCATCACCTAGACAGCATCTCAAAATTCCTGAGTTGACTTGCACTCAGCTTGACAGTGGCCAAAGTTTGAGGGACAGTGGCTGATTAGGGATGTCCCTAAAAGTCACTGTTATTTATGGAATCTTTTCTCGTTGCATTTTCACAGGTCAGAAAGCAGAGTTGGACCTGTGAAGTTTTCCACCTTAGGTGCCAAAACATTTTGCTTGGCTCTAGGGGCTGTGAACTTTGATGAGATGAGGCGGATACCTGAACTGGCAGAAGAATTATGTTTTCTCTGTTATGCTTATTTATTCCTAAGGCTGGTCGGTCCCATTCTCATGCTTGTAAAATCAGGTCAGACATGTAACTGACCCCCTTTATAAGCATCATGACGTTTACGGTCATAACTTGAAGACTACCTGTATGAATTTAATAGCTGGGAGGTAAGTTGTCCTACAAGTTTGGGGCCACAACCAAGAAGGCATTTTATAGGTATTATCTGGGAAATTCCATGACGGGTCAGGAATGAGACCCAAAATGAATCATGAAGAATGTTGAAAGAGCTGGTCATATGCCACTCAGTCTCAAGGATGCAGCTGCAGAGGTAGTCAACATTATTTAAGTAACTGGGGGTGCAGATAACTAACAATCTGAACTGCTCTCTCCACACGTGAGGGTTGCAAGCCATCGCCTGCATTTCCTGCATCGGATGAGGAGAGCACATTTTTCTCCTTCTATCCTGGCCACTTTTTACAGAGGCACGATTGAGAGCGTTTTAAACAGCTACATCTCTGTTTCGTTTGGTGGCGGCAGCGCCTCAGATAGAAAGTCCATACAGAGAGTGGTAAGGACAGCAGAGAAGATTATAGGAAGTTCGCTTCCCGTCATTCAGGATACTGCTTATAAGCGCTATGTACATGGAGTTCAAAGCATTGTCAGAGACCCCACACACCCACTTTACAGTCCGTTTCTGTTGCTCCCCTCTGGGAGGAGGTTTTTGAAGTATTTCTAGCAGGACTTCCAGCTTTGTTCCCTAGGCAATCCGTCTAGTAAATTCATAAGATTCACTTTTCTCGCCATGAACATGTATATATCCAGACTAGACTGTGTTTTTTCTCCGTGTCATATAATGTATGTGGGTACACGCATAATTTTATATGTATTTATTTATTTATCTTGTCATGTTTATGTAGTGTATATTAGAGGTGGAGACTCTTTGAGAGCCGTAGGCAACAAAATTTTATTTTAATGTATGCCAATTAGTGTACATTCAAAATGACAATGAAGTTATTCTAAGTCTCCAAGTAAGTCTTCCAAAAGTGGCAAAAGGGGTGTCTCTGTTTGCAGGTTGTGTGAAATGGCCCTACAAATACATCCAGTTTATAATCGCCAGGTTTACTGCCTTTGATATCTGGCCAGCTGATGGGGTCTATGGGATTCTTCCTGGTATTTTGTCAATACATCACCTGACAAGGAATTTTAGAGAACCTAAAAATGTGCACATTTTTTTCAGTGTGATCCCTTTGTAGGAGTTGAAATGCAAGCTGAGACTCAAACTGATTACCAGTAATGGTTTCCTCTTATCTTCGCTACCGGTTCAGGACTGGGAGCGTGGGCATGAGCAGATCGTCCATGATGACGTCTAGGCGGGTGGATGGAGCCTCCCCCTGCTGCTGCCGCTACCGGTTCGCCCAAACCGGGACGAACCGGTAGAATACCACCTCTGCTGGTTACCCTTCATTTTAGAAGGTGAGAATTTTCAGTTTCAGCAAACGTCCATTTTCTAAGCAATTGGCATGAGGATGACACATTGAAGGGATTTAATCCCCACCTGCACACACAAATTAACTGCTGCCCTAAGAAGTTATCAAAATATTTGACTTATCCGAGCAGCTGAATTCCTTGTTCAATTAGTCAAACAGACCACCAATGAAGGGTTGGGCTGCTCTGCTGTTGACAGTTTAGCTTAAGAGAAACAGAAGGGAAGGTTCATTAATCAAATCTATTTCTTGGCCAAGTCCCTAGCAGAAAGATGCTCCTGGAAGACATAGTCATAATTACCTTGAAAATGCTTCATCCAGTTCGTCATTCATTGCCTTTGTTATAAAAAGAAAGGGGAGGGGAGAAATAAGACTGTATAAATCCGACTGAAATGAAAAACTATTCAACTATCACATAGGTTTAACCAAGTGCTTTTTCTATTGTATTTGCAATTCCTTCTTTAAAAGGGAGGGGAACTAGCCATAGGTTTAAAAAATCTACTAGATTTTTACCAACTGGTTCTAAGGTCAGTAGCCCATCCTTCTTTGTTAGATGACAAGAGGACAACACAGCATATTCGTGCTCACAGAGAAGGCATCTGATAAGGTAAACCTGAACCTCTCCAACCACTTTCTGTCCACCTGCTTGTTTTCCATAAAGGTTGAAGAGGAAGGGGTGGAGAAGCCTTTGCTTAGTTCCAGCTCTCCCGTGCATGGTAACCCTTGTGGGGCCAAAAGCTACAAAGCAACTTTAGGGAAACTTGCTGAAGGTCTTCAGGGAACTGATGACCTCTCTTCTGCATTGGACTAATCCAGGTAAGTTGCAATTCGGTGTGAGATAAAACTATCTAATGATATAAGCCAGTGGTTGTCAAATTTGCAACTTCCAGATGTGTGGACCTCAACTCCCAGAATTCCACAGGCTGGGGAATTCTGGGAGTTGAGGTCCACAGACCTTAACATGGCCAATTTGGTGTGAGATAAAACTATCTAATGATATAAGCCAGTAGTTGTCAAATTTGCAACTTTAAGATGTCTGGACCTCAACTCCCAGAATTCCACAGGCTGGGGAATTCTGGGAGTTGAAATCCACACACCTTAACATGGCCAATGTTGAAAAAAATACTGATATAAGCAGTTGGACAGAGAAATCAATTTCCCAGAGAAGTTCTTGGCTGCCCTTTGATTGATGGGTTCAAATGGAATCAGAGTAGCCATTTGTTTTGGATCCATCCTTGTTATACTTGCATCGAGCAGGGGTTGGACTTGATGGCTTGAGTGGTCCCTTCTAAGTCTCAGTGATTCTAACAATGCAAAAGAAAAAAATGGCATGCTGTTCTTCATTGAAGATCTTCAAATTCCTCATAGGAGATGCTCTTAGCTCTGGATTCTCTGATCATCACAGATCAGATTGCCTTAAAAAAATTCCTTCTCCTGTGGGCATTGGATCCCCGGAGTCCACCCGTTAATAAATGCAGAGAAATTGAAAGCAACAACCATGCAGAGACTATCAGAGAGGTGGGGGAACCTCGCTTGCTCCGGGAATGCCCAAATTACAATGACTAACTTCTCCTCTCCTTAGTCATGCTGATTGGTGCTCATGCAGTTGTCTATGTCAACCCTGAAGCTGACTTGACTGAAGCCATTTGGTCCACTTCAGGGTTGGCACACTGGAGTCGAGCGATAGGGAGGAGGGAATTGAGATAGAGGGGAACATATAGCCAAAACAACATATTTTCTCTCGAGAACCAAGGACATTCTCACACCTGGCCGGAAGAAGGCGGAGTGATGCCACCCGGCTGCCAGCCCGTTCTGTTATCGGACCATGTGACTGATTGTTTTGAGAAAGTGGAAAACTTTCACTTTTAATTAGGTGAAAACCGAGACTTCAGAGCCGGTTTTCACCAGATATGTGCCAATACGATAATCCCAAATAAAAGTATTCCTTGAGGAATCGACCTGCCTCAGAGTTTTCCTTGCTATGGATTTATTACTTGGAACCCTGACCGACCGTCTATTTGCCACAAGGAGAAAGCCACTGTCTATGGAGATTCTCAATCACCCAGGTCATGGTGGTCCCAAAGGTGCTTTTCAAAACGCAACTGGACTTCTTCAGTTTTTTTCCTTGAAAATGTTTTGCTTCTCATCCAAGAAGCTCTTTCAGTTCTGAACAGAGGTGGCACACAGAGCCCACTCTGTGGGCATGTGCTCCATTACCAGCTGCTTTACTGGTTTCCAACACCAGCCAGTCTTCATGGGCACCGGAGCGCTGGAAAGCAGCCCATAAAACAGACTGAAAATGGCCCAAAATATAGCCAGAAAGCAGCTCCCAAAATGGCCAAATAACAGACATGTGCACACTGGTCAGCTGGGTCTTTATGTGCACCCAAGAGCCAGAAAATGGCCCGAAAAAAGCCAGGAAATGGCCCAAAAAACTGGAAAACAACCCGAAAAACAGCCGGAAAATGGCCCATAAAATACCCCCCCCCCAATATCCCCAAAACAAGCATGCGCACACCAGTCAGCTGGTCTTTGGGGTTCTGGCACTCCAGCGCATGCATGCACGCATGTTCCGGTTTGGGCACTCAGTGCTGAAAAAGTTAGCCATCACTGCCATAGCCTGATCTCTCCCTACTTGCTCTATTACTGGGGGGGGGGGGGGAGAAATAACTCTGAAAAATGAAGCAACTTTCTTTCTTTTCTTTTGTCAGAAAAAGTTGGGGTGTCTGAGCTGTAAAACAAAGTGCAGAAGAGGCAGGAAATGTGCCTCAACCTGATGGAGCAGCCTAGGGGGACAATAAAACATACCGTAGATCTCCAGATACACACACACACACACACACACACAGACAGACAGACACACACACACAAACACACAGGCAATTTGGCTCCCACCCCATCAGCAAAATGCAAAGGTTCCTTCAAAAGATGCTCTGTAACCTAATAGCAAGTTACAGTCCTTTTCCGATTTACCTATTGGGCAAAGCTGTGGCTTATTTTAATTACAGTTTATTGGAGAAAGCACAGCTGATTTAAGACCACACAATGAATTATGTCATAATCCATCCTAGGCAAATCACAATGAACAGTGATCAGCAACACACGGAACCCAGAATCACACAAGCCACACTAGAGCGGGAGACGCGAAGCACATATTTACCAAACGAGATCTTGGCCAAGATCGCTCGGGGTTTCTCGCACACACTTACCCACACGTTGTTGTTTTCTGACGAAGGGGACCCAATGATTCGGCCATCCACGTGCACAGAATTCGTGTTCAAAGGCGCTTTGGTTACACTTCCCAAGTCTAGCAGGTTTTCTACGGGGACTGCTGTGTGCGGAAAGGAAAAAAATAAATAAGGATGAGATATAAGAATGAGAAATAAGAATGCAGGTTAAGTCCTCGACTTACAACAACAAGCAAGCCCAAAATTTATGTTGCTGAGAAATTTGTTAAGTGAGTTTTGCTCCGTTTTACAACTTTTCTTGCCACGTTTCTTAAGTGAATCACCGCAGTTGTTAAATTAGTAATATGGCTGTTAAGTGGATCTGATTTCCCCCCATGACTCTGCTTGTTAGAAGGTGGCAAAGGGGGATCCCTTGACCCTGGGTCACTGCAACCGTCATAAACGTGAGTCAGTCGTCAAACATCTGAATGTAAATCACATGACCATGACCATGGGGATGCTACAATGGTCCTACAATGGTTTTTCAGTGGCACTGTAACTTCAAACGTTCACTAAACAAACTGTTGCAAGTCAAGGACTACGTGTGAGAGCCATGCTTAGAATGCAGTACTGCAGGCTCCTTCTGCTGACTGCCAGCTGCCAGCAGTTGGCAGTTCAATTCTCACTGGCTCAAGGTTGACCCAGCCTTCCATCCTTCCAAGGTCGGTAAAATGAGGACCCAGATTGTTGGGGAAAATAGGCTGACTCTGTAAACCACTTAGAGAGGGCTTTAAAGCAATGTGGAGCGGCATAGAAGTCTAAGCAGTATATAAGTCAACAATATTTCGATTGTTATTGCTATTGCTATTTCTCCCCTCCTTTCCTTGGTCCTGGTGGTGCAATGGTTAGAATGCAGTATTGCAGGGAAACTCTGCCCACAGCCTGGAGTTCGATCCTGACTGGCTCAAGGTTGACTCAGCCTTCCATCCTTCCGAGGTGGGTAAATGGAGGACCCAAATTGTTGGGGGCAAAAGGGTGACTCTGTAAACAGCTTAGAGAGGGCTGTAAAGCAATGTAAAGTGGTATATAAGTGGAAGTGCTATTGCTAATGATGAAGCTTAGGAGGGGAAAGGGTTAAGTTAAGATTTTCTGTCCAACCTGGCGTGGCATGCAAACCTGCATCGAAAGTTTCAGAATTCTCTTGAACTTTCCAGAAAGGAGAAAAAAAGCCACAGACCCACAACAGCATCTGTCAATCGGTTGAGCTTGCTCCATTTTTTTTTTTTTTTTTTTTTCAGGAGTCTATAGAGAACTGCAGAAAAACTTCTTCTGTAAACTGATAAATGTTGAGCAACAACCTTTTAAAAGTCTTTCGTTCTCTACTGGTAGCAGCTCTTTCTTCTGATTGATGACCGAGAAATAAAACAGACTCTTGCCCTATACCTCCCCCCCCCAAAAGGATCTCAAGGGTCATAAACGAGCTCAAGAAGCTTGTTTCGACTGAAGCGTAACAACAGGAAGCATGAACAATACGTGTGTCCACAACAATGCAGAAAACGTTTACCAGATCTTCTGCCTTCCTCGTGCTGTAGTCGAAGTCAACTATCCATGCTCAATTTCCATAGAAAGTGGTGGCAGACAGTGGTGAAGCTTGCTTGCAGGTGTTCTGACCGAGGCTTCCCGAGAGCATGAAGCAGACTCCTTGTCCCGACAAAAAACCCTTTTATTAATTGACTGTGAATTCTGCTCATTCACATCCACCAAAGTCTTTCAAGGGAGGATTTACAGTCACAGACCTTATCTGGCTTGGAGAGCTGCCAGGGCGATATTTGTAAAATTGGCAAGGAGTCTTGGACAGTCACGAGCCAATTAAGCAAATTAATTGTCTCCTGCAAACTCCACTCCCCTTTTGCTCCTCTTTTATTTCCTCTGGGAGGGGTCATTCACTGTCCACCTGTGGCCTTACTCCCATGTCGACCCTTGTTCCTTAGCTGTTCCCTTTGTCTGGCAACTCTGTGCATACGGACACTGGGAACAGGCTCCAGCTGTTCCTCGGCCTCAGTGATTTCTGACTCCGAAGGCAGCTGATAACTGTCAGACGGCTCTGGCCCCCTCTCGGCCTCCGACACAGAGCCCTCATCAAAGCCTTCCCCAGACTCCAGGACTGGCCCATGTTCCTCCCCAACCTCCTCACTGTCTGAATCTGCTGCCAGCTCTGTTGGTCGCTGGCAGGCCACAACAGCAGGTTCTTGATGTGGCTTAGAGCAGTGATGGTGAACCAATGACATGCATGTCAAAGGTGACACACCACACTGCTTTGGGTGACATGCCAATGTTCACCAAAGTGACCACAACTATTCGCAAAAGTATGTCCCATTCTCACATGATTTTTGGAGGCTGTGAAGGCAGATTGGAGTTTGCTCTTATGCATTAGATGAACAAAAAAGGAGGTATTAAAAGACTGCAATAAGTCATTCTTTTAATCACTTTTAAAAAAGAAAGAAACACAGGAACAGTAAAAGCTGTCCTGGATCACGCCAGAGTCATTGGTCCATCTACATAGCTTGATATTGTTTGTTTGCTCTCCAAGAATCTACTCCAGGATCCTCTTCAATTCTATGAGGAGATGTTGACATCTTAGCTAGGCTTACTTTGCATGGAAATCATCTCCATGAATTCCAGCCTGTCCATCAGTAGCTGCCATTTACACATTAGCATTATTCATGGCATCTGAAACTCTTCACAGCAAAGTTGTAGCACATCTATACTGCACACAAAGGGTCCCCAGTTTTGGCTGTCGCATTCCCAACGGATACAGATACGAAAAACTGAAAATCCCGGAAACTGACATTGCACATCGAGAATGACTTAGGTAAATCCCATATTTATAGATTTAGGAGGCACACCCGATGCTCGTTTTCCAAGTTCAGCCGCACAGCAGGGAACTGGGTCTCAGAGTCATCTGGTGAACTTTCATAGTTGAAGGTGGATGCGACTTCAGGTTGTTGGAAGCCAAGCCAGGGGTGGGCTGCTGGGGGTTCGCAGGGGTTCGGGAGATTCTGTGCAGTTCGGAGAACCCACAAATCCCACTCCTGGCTGGCCCCCACCCCCACCCCTCCACTCCCACGAGTCCCCCACGTAGCCCATTTTGGATGCAGGTAAGTGCAGGGCACGCACGGAGGCTCAGGGAGGGCAAGAAACATGCCTACTGGAAGTTTGGGAAGGTCAGAAACGGGCCTGTATTTCTGGCCTACAGAGAGCTTCCGGAGCCTGAGGAGGCCATTTTTGCCCTCCCGGAGGCTCGATAAAAGCCTCCGGAGCCCAGGGAAGGCAAAAATGCCCCCCCTCCCCCCCCCCCGACCATGGTGCAGGAGGCCGACTATGCCATGCCCACCATGGCCACGCCCATACCCACCCAGCAACCAAGCAGAGAACCCCTTGCTAAAAAATTTGAAGCCCACCCCTGATGCCAACTATGAGACAGGCCCCCAGCCCTTCCAGTTACTGAGCTTTCAATAACTTGTATGAAAAGAAGGACTAGGGGAGTCATGATAGCAGCGTTCTAAGGGGCTGCCACAAAGAAGAGTGGGGCCAACCTATTCTCCAAAGAACAGGTCAGGAAGCAATGGATGGAAACTAATCACCACCCTAGAACTAAGGAGGAATTTTCTGACAGTGAGAACAATTAATCAGTGGAACAGCTTGCCTCCAGAAGCTGCGGGTATTCCAACACACCAGATTTTTAAGAAGAGACTGGACAACCCAGTGGTGGGATACGACCGGTATGCCCCGGTATGGGCATACCGGTGCCTGCTGTGAGCACCAGGTACCGTTCCTGTATGGTGCTCCAGAGGGCCCGCCCGCCCACCCTCCTTACCTGCATTTGAGCCGATCGGAGCTTCTGCGCACGCAACGTACGGCACCTACACGATGCTCCTCGGAGCAGCTGGAGCGTCGCAGGCAGTAAGTACGCATGTGGCATGCTGCATGTGTGAATGTGGTGGACGCCCAGCCCCGTTGCACCGTATCCGGAACCCACCACTGGGACAACCACTTGCTCAAATGGTACAGGGCAGGGGTAGTCAACCTTTTTATGCCTACCGCCCACTTTTGTATCTCAGTATTAAAATTTTCTAACCGCCCACCGGTTCCACAATAATGGTGATTTATAAAGTAGGGAAGTAACTTTACTTTGTAAAATTTACAAAGCAGAGTTACAGCAAACCCCTACCGCCCACCATGGAAGCTGGAACGCCCACTAGTGGGCTGTAGAGTCCAGGTTGACTACCACTGGGATAGGTTCTCCTGCTTGAACAGGGGGTTGGACTAGAAGACCTCCAAGGCCCCTTCCAACTCTGCTATCCTGTTTTCTGTTATATTTATGCTATCCAGAGAAGCATTTTAAACTAGAGTGAATGATATACAGGTGGTCCTTGACCTGCAGCCACTTGTTTGGTGACCATTTGAAGTTACAACAGTGAAAAAAAGGGACTTACGATCGGTTCCCACACTTGCAAACGTCACAGCATCCTAACGGTCACATGACCAAAATTTGGGCCCTTGGCAACTGGCATGTACTTATGACAGTTTCAGAAACCTGGGTTCAAGGGATCTCCATCAAAGACCTTCTCTGCCAGTTTCTGGTCAGCAAAGACAATGGGGGAAGATGGAGTTGCTTAACAGCTGCACGATTCACCCTAACAGCTGCAGTGATTCATTTAACAACCAGGCACGACTCATTTAACCACACCTCTCCTTAGCAACGGACATTTGGTCCCAATTGTCGTAAGTCGAGGACTAGCTGCACCCAGTCAGACACACAAGCGTGCTGATCAGAATGAGACAGCGCACCAATTGCTTGGGGTCAATCTGCAATAGACTTCGGACCCCCGCTGTGGAAGATGGGAGGTCACTTTAGTTTCCCTTACCTAAGACCACTCTACCTGGCCATTTAATTTAAGGCAATTTGCACCATGCTGGCTTCGGGAGATAGATTTTTTTGCCGCAAGACGATTGCAAGAAGAGTGTCACTTAAACACAATACTCAGAAGGCATGACCTCATTTTGCGAGCCGCGCAATCTGAGCTGTAAAAGTTTTAATGGGTCCTTGGAACGGCACAGGGAAAGCGGCTGGAGAGAAAGTGAAGGGCTAACCCTCTCTCTTTCTCTCTTCCATCTGAAGAATAACACACACATTCAGGAATCGTGGTGACAAAGCCGAAGAGGTCACAAAGGGCTGCTAAGCCCGTGATGGATTCCAATCAGGTGTCAATTGGTACACACCGTTGGTGCACGTGGTATGCATCTGAAGCTTTGTATTTTCCAGGAAGTCAATGTGGGGAGGAATCCAGCTGAAAAATACAAAATTCAGTTCTTGTTGTGATCCGTCAGCAGCCAGTGGAGCTGGCAGCAGATTCGGACAGTGAGGAGGTTGGGGAGGAACCTGGGCCAGTCCTGGAGTCTGGGGAAGGCTCTGATGAGGGCTCTGTGTCGGAGGCAGAGAGGGGGCCAGAGCCGTATGCCAGTTATCAGCTGCCTTCGGAGTCAGACATCAGTGAGGCAGACGAACAGCTGGAGCCTGTTCCCAGTGTGCGCATGCGCAGAGTTGCCAGACAAAGGGAACAGCTAAAGAACAGGGGTCGACTTGGGAGTAGGGCCACAGGTGGACGATGAATGGCCCCTCCCAGAGGAAATAAAAGAGGAGAGAGAGGGAAGGGGAGTTTGCAGGAGACCATTAGTTCGCTTTATTGGTTCGTGACTCTCAAAGGCTCCTTGCCAAGTTTTGCAGATATCGGCCTGGCAGCTCTCCAAGACAGAGAAGGTCTGTGACTATAAATCCTCCTTTGAAAGACTTTGCTGGATGTGAATGAGTAGAATTCACAGTCAATGAATAAAGGGATTTTTGTCGGGACAAGGAGTCTGCTTCATGCTTTTGTGAAGCCTCGGTCAGAATGGTTCCCTCCTCTATGGGGCGTGTGTCTCATGTCATGAATTTTATCGAGAAGTGTTACAGGAACTCAAGCAGAGTAAGAAGATGCAAAGGAACTTACGGCTTCCAGTGTTGGGAAGGTGGGCCCCATTGCTTACACTGCCACAATGGCACCAACCACATGCGGGGCGGGGGAGAGGGGAGGGAAGCCCTGTCAGCTTAAGAAATTTCAAGGTTGGCAAGTATATCGACACACCACTAAATAAACGTGAAGGAGAAAGAAGAAAACCAATTCAGAGAGGATTTGTCAGGCTCCAAATGCCAAGTAAGACACGTCGTGATTCTTCCAAGCAAATGTCTTTATTCACCTAACTAAACCAGACTCCATCAGCAAAAAGCATACACTCTTGGAACCGTTAAGGAGGTGCGGTCTTCATCCTCTTTCTCTTACACAATAGCGCTTAGACTTATATACCGCTTCACAGTGCTTTGCAGCTCTCTCTAAGCAGTTTACAAAGTCAACCTCTTGCCCCCTACAGTCTGGGTCCTCATTTTAACCAACCTCAGAAGGATGGAAGGATGGGTCAACCGTGAGCCTGGTGAGAACTAGATTGCCAAACTGTTGGCAATCGGCAGAAATAACCGGCAACATTGCATTCTAACCGCTGCACCACTCTGATCTAAGTTCTCTCTTTCTCCTCAGGAATTCACTCCTGGGAATCCAGACTATATTTTATCACAGGATATCTGGGGACTGATGAATGTTGGCTAGATAGAAAGGAGAAAATTTAAAAGAGGGTGAAGGAAGAATAAAATGGAGTGGCAAGCATCCTTAAACTCAACGCTGCAAGGCCTGTTTGCATCGTTTCTTTAAAAAAGAGGGCAGAGTTATCCTTTGCTCCTCCAGATGCAAGCTTTGGTAAAACAGTAATTATGCAATTACATCTTTTTAGAGGGGAAGAGGAGGGGAACAGAGGGTTTCATGTGGCTTTATCTCTCATTTTGGTAACCCCGGCTCCCAGGCCATCTGATTCAGCTCCACTGTATTTTCTATTGGCTGAAAGGCTGAGCGCCAAAGAATGGAGGCCTTTGAACTCTGGTGCTGGAGAAGACTCCTGCAAGTCCCTTGGACAACCCTGGCTGCTCTTTAGAAGGCCAGATCCTGAAGATGGAACTCAAATACTTTGACCACCTAATGAGAAGGAAGGATTCCCAGGAGAAAAGCCTGATGCTGGGAAAGACTGATGGCAAAAGAAGAAGGGGACGGCAGAGAATGAGGTGGCTGGATGGAGTCACCAAAGCAGTCAGCCTGAGCTTAAATGGACTCCAAAGGATGGTAGAGGACAGGAAGGCCTGGAGGGACGTTGTCCATGGGGTCGTGATCAGAGGTGGGTTCCTACTGGTTTGGCCAAACAGGTAATGGTATGCCGCCCTGGATTGCAGAACTGGCAGTGACCCAGGCTGGCCACGCCCCTGAACTGGTTCCCCGGTCACCGCCATCTTTTTTTGAGTTCTGCGCATGCACAGAACAATTTCGATTGAACTGTGCATGAACAAGGCGTGCGCACGAGCGAACCAGCAGTAACGCCGGCTGAAACCCACTCCTGGTCGCGATGGGTCAGACACAACTTCGCAACTAGCAACAACAACACATTTCCCATTGGAGGCAAGCAGCAAGTAAGAACTGGGATCTGAATTCAATCTAAACTTCATGGTTGAAACAACACAACACCATCCACAAAGAAACACTTCAACTCCTCCTTTCGCTCACCAAACAACATCAGGGAGCGAAAACATGACATGACATCCTAACTTCCCAAAGATTTATGATGTTTGTGCAGCTTCTGACTTTTCCAAGCAGGCTACAACCCTTAGGCAGCAAAAATTATCCACCTCAGTTTTGTTTTGTTTTGTTAAGAAAAAGAAGCAACTGGATTTTTTTTTTTTAAATTCAGAAAAGTTATTGCAAATGTTCAAGAATTTGCCACTCTTTGCCCAGCTTCACAAACAGTGAGGAATGCCACATCTCATCTTGGCAGTCTAAGCTAAGTTCTTGTATGCTCAGCCCTGCAAGCATTCAAATTTAAATTTAAATACATACATAAATAAATCATATGCTCCTAAGAGTCTATGAAGATGAATATCTTATTCATTTGAGCTATTTGTATGCTGGTCAAAACGACATTCAGCTCCTCCTCCTTCAAGACATCTCGCCCTATAACCAGAATTTAATTTGGTTTCATGCATGCTTGAACTGGGGTGCTACACAAATTAATAAGTGGAGAGGTGCCTTAGATCAGAAACGTATTAACCTCCTCCGGCCTATTATTCTTCAAAGTTGTGTGAGGTTCCGTCTTCCAGAATTCCTAATCTGAAGACCAGGCTGGCTGAAAATTCAAAGATTTTAGAAAAAAGGGGGGAAGTCATTGCTTCCCCCCTCTTTCTCTCTTACCTTGCACCCCCTCTCCCCTCCCCTTCCTCATTCCTGTATTATCTTTCTTTTTATTTGTATTTTATATTAAAATAAACTTTATTTTTTTTAAAAAGAGACAGCTCCTAAAAAGAGTTGCCAGGCTGATATCTTCCAAACGCCATATGGTAGCAGCAATTACTTGGCAAGAAGTCAGGAACAGATCTTTACTCTAATAAATTGAACTAATTGTCTCCTGCAAACTCCCCTCCCCTTTCGCTCCTCTTCTATTTCCTCTGGGAGGGGCCATTCACCGTCCACCTGTGCCTTTACTCCCAAGTCAGCCCTTGTTCCTTAGCTGTTCCCTTCTCCTGGCAGCTCTGCGCATGCGCACACTGGGAACAGGCTCCAGCTGTTCCTCTGCCTCACTGATGTCTGACTCTGAAGGCAGCTGATAACTGGCATACGGCCCTGGCCCTTTCTCTGCCTCCGACACAGAGCCCTAGTCAGAGCCTTCCCCAGACTCCAGGACTGGCCCATCTTCCTCCCCAACCTCCTCACTGTCCGAATCTGCCATCGCTGGCAGGCCACAACACCATGTAGTATGTTGGCCAAACAAAGTAGTTCCTAGATTCTACTTTCAGACTGTACTTTCTTTCCAAGAATTAAACTCGGTAAATTCAACAACTTTTCCTTTTTTTTTACTGAATCCTTGGTTACTTACGTGCTTTTGGGGAGGAAGTATCTGAATTTAGGCTGCTGGCAGACTCTGCTTCCAAGATGGCTTTGTCTCTCTTCTCCTTCTCTGTCATGGGAACAGGGGGGGGGGAGGAAAGGACACAAAATCTCATCGTTTCTCAGTCGGTTTTAAGACCACAATCCACAAAAACTGCATTATAACCTACAAGAAGGCAAAGTAGGTGGTGATTTTTGTCCCTGTGCTCTGTCTAGAAGGGACCCTAGAGCCCAATTAGCTGTAAAAGTTGAATCTAGACCTTTTCCCATTCACTTTGCATTTTGGTTGTCTTAATTCAGGGAAAGAACACACTTGTGGTCTACGTATAATTCCTAATACTTGCACTTCCTAAGGAGGTCCTAAGGTTTGGTCTGGTGGTTAAGATGCTGGTCTAGAAACCAGGAGACTGTGAGTTTCTGTTACTTGAAAAGTTCAGTTACTTCAGCAACTTTATTTATTTATAAAGTAATAAAGATGGCAGAAAGAGAAAGGGAGGAAGGGAGGAAAGGGGAAGGGAGGGGGAAGGGAGGGAGGGAGGAAAGAAAGAAAGAGCTCAAAAAAGTGCAAGAAAAAGAGCACAAGAAAGAGCAAAAGAAAAAAGAGTGAAAGGAAGGGAGGGAGGGAGGAAGAAAGATAAGATAAGCTCTATCTATTTTATAAAGGGAGGGGAATGGAAGGAAGGAAGAAAGGGAGGAAGGAAGATAAATAAGATAAGATCTCTATTTTATAAAGGGAGGGGAAAGGAAGGAAGGAAGGAAGGAAGGAAGGAAGGAAGGAAGGAAGGAAGGAAGGAAGGAAGGAAGGAAGGAAGGAAGATAAATAAGATAAGATCTCTATTTTATAAAGGGAGGGGAAAGGAAGGAAGGAAGGAAGGAAGGAAGGAAGGAAGGAAGATAAATAAGATAAGATCTCTATTTTATAAAGGGAGGGGAAAGGAAGGAAGGAAGGAAGGAAGGAAGGAAGGAAGGAAGGAAGGAAGGAAGGAAGATAAATAAGATAAGATCTCTATTTTATAAAGTGAGGGGAAAGGAAGGAAGGAAGGAAGGAAGGAAGGAAGGAAGGAAGGAAGGAAGGAAGATAAATAAGATAAGATCTCTATTTTATAAAGTGAGGGGAAAGGAAGGAAGGAAGGAAGGAAGGAAGGAAGGAAGGAAGGAAGGAAGGAAGGAAGGAAGATAAATAAGATAAGATCTCTATTTTATAAAGGGAGGGGAAAGGAAGGAAGGAAGGAAGGAAGGAAGGAAGGAAGGAAGGAAGGAAGGAAGATAAATAAGATAAGATCTCTATTTTATAAAGTGAGGGGAAAGGAAGGAAGGAAGGAAGGAAGGAAGGAAGGAAGGAAGGAAGGAAGGAAGGAAGGAAGATAAATAAGATAAGATCTCTATTTTATAAAGTGAGGGGAAAGGAAGGAAGGAAGGAAGGAAGGAAGGAAGGAAGGAAGGAAGGAAGGAAGGAAGGAAGATAAATAAGATAAGATCTCTATTTTATAAAGTGAGGGGAAAGGAAGGAAGGAAGGAAGGAAGGAAGGAAGGAAGGAAGGAAGGAAGGAAGGAAGATAAATAAGATAAGATCTCTATTTTATAAAGTGAGGGGAAAGGAAGGAAGGAAGGAAGGAAGGAAGGAAGGAAGGAAGGAAGGAAGGAAGATAAATAAGATAAGATCTCTATTTTATAAAGGGAGGGGAATGGAAGGAAGGCAAGAAGATAAATAAGATAAGAGCTCTATCTCTTTTATAAAGGGAGGGGAATGGAAGGAAGGAAGGAGGGAGGGGGGAGGGAGAGAGGGAGGGAAGGGAAAGATGGTCTAACACCAACTGAGGAAGGAAGTAGTTTCATGGAGTTGTGCTGTTGTGGATTTCCGGCCAGAGAGGATTCCCAGGGGAAAATGTTTTGGAGCTCCCCATATGCAGAGCGGGCGCCCCTTTGGGGCTACTCAATGGCAGAAACAGAGGAGGAGCAGAACCAAGAAGGGGAAAATAACTTCCAAGCCAATCCCTCTCCTAGACACACGTCAACCTTTTAGCCTTTGTGACTGTTGAACAACAGCAGCCAGCAGGGAGAGCTTCTCCTGCCAGCGGGGTGCCAAGCCTGGAGAAGCCGTTTCATCACAATTACACTCAATCTGGAAGGGGCCCCGACCTGCCTGCAGCTCCTTCAACCCATCCGCCGCTGACAAAGAGACAGATGGTTCACTGTCTAAGTACTCTTCATTCGAACCAGGAGGTCAGCCGTAACCAGAAGCCCTCAAGAGCTAGAAGGAAGCGTGTTCATGCGTGTGCAGGGATGGGGGATAGAGGCAGTCCTCAACCTACGACCATTCGTTTAGTGACTCTCTGAAATGACAACAGCACCAACCCCAAAAAACCCGACAAGGCCATTTTTCACGCTTTTTACATCCCCTGCAGCATCGAAATTGGGATGCTTGGCAACTGGGATGTATTTGTGACCGCTGCAGTATGCTGGGGTCATGGGATCTCCTTTTGTGATCTTCTGACAAGCAATAGCACTTAAGAGTTACATACCGCTTCACAGGGCTTTTACAGCCCTCTCTAAGCGGTTTACAGAGTCAGCCTCTTGTCCACAAAAATCTGGGTCCTCGTTTCATGGACCTCGGAAGGATAGAGGGCTGAGTCAATCTTCAGGCGGTCAGGATCGAACTCCTGGCAGTGAGCAGAGTTAGCCTGAAATACTGCATTCTAACTGCTGGGAGGGAGGGAGGGAGGGAGGGAGGGAGGGAAGAAAGGAAGGAAGGAAGGAAGGAAGGAAGGAAGGAAGGAAGGAAGGAAGGAAGGAATAGCACTTAGACTTATATACTGCTTCACAGTGCTTTCCAGCCCTCTCTAAGTGGTTTACAGAGTCAGCCTATTGCCCCCCAGCAATCTGAGTCCTCATTTTATCCAACTTGGAAGGATGGAAGGCTGAGTTAATCTTCAGCTGGTCAGGATCAAACTCCTGGCAGTGAGCAGAGTTAGCCTGAAATACTGCATTCTAACTGCTGGGAGGGAGGGAGGGAGGGAAGGAAGGAAGGAAGGAATAGCACTTAGACTTATATATCACTTCACCGTGCTTTACAGCCCTCTCTAAGCAGTTTAAAGAGTCAGAGAGACTGAGGCAGAGCCTGGGCCATCTGTCAGCCCTCAGATGGAGAGTCAGCAGCCCCCAGGTCTAGAGGTGGCTGATGAGGAAGAGGAGGAACAGCTGGGTCCAGTGCTTGACGCATGGATGGGCAGAAGGCAGAGGAGAGGAGAGCAGGGGAAATCTATGGGCTGATCCTTGGGACAGAAGAGCCACCGCTGCTAGCGAAGCCCCACCCTAGCTCTGGGGATAAAAGGCAGGGGGCGGAGATGAATAGATGTGGCAGACAACTATTCATATTCCGGACGGAGGGCCTTGTTAGCCTGCAGTGAGAGAGAAACTTTTTTCACGGGGCTGCTGGCACTCCTAATTATTGTATTTTTTGGAGTATGAGACGTACCGGAGTATAAGACGCACCAAGATTTTGAAGAGGAAAATAAAAAAAGTTTTTACAATCTGCAGACCTTCCAAAAACGGCCCGTTTTTTGTCAAAAAAAAGGGCATGCATTGCCTTTAGGAGGTGTATAGAGTTCTCCTGGGGGCTGGGTGAGGAAAAACATGCAAACGAATGTCCTTTTTTGTTCATTTTTGTCCTCCCCAGCTCCCAGGAGTACTGTGGAAGCCTCCTAAAGGCTATGCACGACCCTTTTTGCAAATGGTGTTTCGGGAGGCTAAAAATGCTGTATTCATTGTATAAGATGCACCAAGATTTTCACCCTCTTTTTTGAGGGGAAAAGGTGCATCTTATACTCCGAAAAATACGGTAAATGAATCCTTGAGTTAGCTTCAGAGGGTTTGTTGCATTTGGGTTAGAACACCTTCAAGTTGGCTTGGTCCCAAGTTGAGCACGGCTTGGATGACAATAACCAAACTCTGACCTTGGCTTGGGAGCTAATCAATGAAGGAGCTTCTACGCCAAGGGTGAGGGGCTGACCGATGCTGACTCACCTACATTATCCAGGTGGCAGCCACAGCAACAATGAAAAGCGATCCTAAGCATTAAATACTAGCAACCTACTGAAAGGTGGAATGGGGTAAATTCCCAGGTTGGAGGAATTGGGTGGGGGAGGGAGGGGCATTGCAGCACTCCAATCGCTCACCAATCTTCCACCAGGGTCCTGAGAAACAAGATTATAAGTCTTTGACTTACAACCATTTCTTTAGTGCAGGGGTGTCCAAACTTGGCAACTTTAAGACTTGTGGACTTCAACTCTGGGAGTTGAAGTCCACAAGTCTTAAAGTTGCCAAGTTTGGACACCCCTGCTTTAGTGACTGAAGTTACAACAGCACTTGAAAAAAGTATCTAATGATGGCGTTCCCCCCTTGTGGAACTTTGCAGCATCCTCATAAATCATGTCATCAAAATTCGGGCATGTGGCAACTGGCATGTAAATTTATGAGAGTTGCAACGTCTTGGGGGTCATTCATCCCTATTGGAAACCTTCCCGTCTGGCTTCTGAGAAGCGAATCAAATGCGGGAAGCCGGATTCCACTTAATGACTGCATGATTCATTGAACAACTGCAGTGATTCGCTTAACCAATGTGAACAAGGTTGTAAAATGGGACAAAACTGGATTGTCTAACAATAGAAATTTTGGGCTCAATTGCGGTCGTAAGTTGAGGACTACTTGTACTTAAGAGGGACAGAACTGTCCACATGCAATGCATTTCCCTGCGGCATCCTAAGGTCAAGGTCAAGGTTCCCCTCGCACATATGTGCTAGTCGTTCCCGACTCTAGGGGGCGGTGTTCATCTCTGTTTCAAAGCCAAAGAGCCAGCGCTGTCTGAAGATGTCTCCGTGGTCATGTGGCCGGCATGACTAAAAGCCAAAGGCGCATGGAACGCTGTTTCCTTCCCACCAAAGGTGGCCCCTATTTTTCCACTTGCATTTTTTACATGCTTTCAAACTGCTAGATTGGCAGAAGCAGGGACAAGTAATGGGAGCTCACTCCGTTACGCGGCGCTAGGGATTCGAACTGCCAAACTGCCTATTTTCTGATCGACAAGCCCAGCGTCTTAGCCACTGAGCCACCTTTTGCGGTGTCCTAAATACACTGACACAAAAAAAGGCAATAAACTATGATCCACAAGAAACTTAAAACGTTAAGAACAACAATGAATGGCTGCTCTCAACCCTCTTATTGGACTATAAGGAGATCATCAGGAGTAGCTGAATTTCACACTCACCTTCCTTGGACGCCTGCCAAAATTCAAACGCTACCTTGAAAGCCTGAGCAACTGTGAGCGTGACGGCTTGGGCCTGGAGGGAGAGGAGGGGGGGAAAAAAACCACAGATACAACAGCAATTATAATGGGGCACTAATAGGCAGCTCCGTTTTGAGGTCTGAAGCCAGCAAAGGAGAGCTGTTAAACCAGGAACACCACATTCCTCCTTCTCCAGCTCTGTCGGTCCCACACCAGTTAAGACTTAATTTAATAGGGAGGCTGGCAGTTTTGGCTTCCGAGGCAGCTGCAGAAAACCTTGAGTGAATTCACGCTATTATTTGGAAGGCTTGTCTTCTTTTCTTTGAAGAGAAAAAGGGGAGTTTATAGAGAATTGCTTTGCCTACAGAAAGTTGTTCGTCTTTTTTTTAAAAAAAAAATCCCCTCTTTTAAACATAAACCAGCATGGTGCAGTAGTTAAAATAGGTCTGTTACAAATTTGAAGGAAACAGCTTCGTTCCAATCCTGTGAGGGTGAACCTGTGGCACGCCTTCCACAGGTGGAATACGGCATTCAGTTTTGGTTGCCACGATGTAGAAAAGATGTGGAGACTCTAGAAAGAGTGCAGAGAAGAGCAACAAAGATGATTAGGGGACTGGAGACTAAAACATATGAAGAACGGTTGGAGGAACTGGGTATGTTTAGCTTAAGAGAAAGAAGGACTAGGGGAGACATGATAGCATTGTTCCAATATCTCAGGGGCTGCCACAAAGAAGAGGGAGTCAAACTATTCTCCAAGGCACCTGAGGGTAGAACAAGAAGCAATGGGTGGAAACTAATCAAGGAGAGAAGCAACTTAGAACTGAGGAGACATTTCCTGACGGTTAGAACAATTAATCAGTGGAACAGAAGTTGCCTCCAGAAGTTGTGAATGCCCCAAAACTGGAAGTCTTTAAGAAGATGTTGGATAGCCATCTGTCTGAAATGGTATAGGGTTTCCTGCCTAGGCAGGGGGTTGGACTAGAAGACCTCCAAGGTCCCTTCCAACTCTGCTATTGTATTGTATTGTATTATAGGTGGCTCGCAGAGCCCTCTCTGTGGGCATGCGAGCCATCGCCCCTGCTCAGCCCCATCATGCCTCCCACCGGCCAGCTGATTTTCGGGTCTCTGCCACACATGCACGGAGCAGCAGGGCGCATGCAGAAGATGCATGCACATGCATAGGGGTGCATGGCACCCTGTGGCCCATTTTTGGTTCCAGAAGGCTGCAGGGAGACCTACTACCTGTCACCTCCCACCTGTGACTTTACTCCCAAGTCTACCCTGATTTTTGAGTTGTTCTTTTCTTCTGGCAGCTCTGCGCATGCGCACACTGGGAACAGGCTCCAGCTGTTCCCCTGCCTCACTGCTGTCTAGCTTTGAAGGCATCTGGTCGCTGCAGAGCCCTCATCTGAGCCTTCCCCAGCCTCCAGGACTGGCCCATGCTCCTCCCCAACCTCCTCACTGCCCAACTCTGCTGCCAGCTCCTCTGGCCACTGGAGGGCCACAACGCACTCTTCCAGAAGGCACTGAAAATCTGATTCTGCCAGCTGGCCTGGGGAATGCAGAGCGAAACGGAGCCCATTTAATGGCTCATATGTTGTGTTGTTGCCATGATGGTCGGTTATTTTATTTTATTATATGATTATTTCTTTTATTAGTTTTATAGATGTGGTTTTTATATTCCTGTCAGCCGCTGGGAGTCACCATGTGCAAATAGGCGGCAATTATAAATTCCTAAAATAAAATAAACATAATCGATGTTAGCCAAACTCAGGTGCCCACAGTTCAAATATTCTCTTCTATCAGTGCAATTAGTGTATCAGTTGCTGTCTTTCCTGAAACAGGAGAAATAGGCAATACGGATTCCATCCACTCATCTCTATTTTTATTTATTTATTAAATTTATTTGCTGCTCGTTTTGTATCAAACGATCTCTGGGTGGCTTATAACTCACCATGCAATTAGATTACTATAATATGCCCTACCTGCTCTTAAAATTTTCTTGGAAGCTACTATTGGTCCAAACTGACCAGCTTAATGACTGACACCAGTTTCCCTTTATCATATTACGTTATTATTATCTAACTGGGGCTATTAAGCTTTGGCTACTAATAAGATTCTAGGAGCAACTCAAAGTAAACTTTGACATAAAATCCTATCTGGCTAGGCATCGGGTTACTCGCAAGACCACTAAACAGATTTGACCTATTCAAGGAAATCCTCCAAGGAGAATCTACTCACGGTGCCTTACTTCCTTGAGATAAAAAGATCTGAAGCCCCAAAGGACACCTAGTTCTCGACTTACAGCAGTTCATTTAGTGACACCTGAAGTTACGACGACACTGGAAAAAAGTGACTCGTGACCATTTGTCACACATTGCAGCAGTCATGTGATCAAAACTCAGAGGCTTGGCCACTGACTCGTACTTATGACAGTTGCAGTGTCCTGGGAGGGGGGGGTATGGGATCACGTTTTGCGACTCACTGGAGGAGCCAAATTCACTGTACAACTGTGTTATTAATTTAACAACTCCAGTGATTCACTCAACGTAGCTCTTCCAGAGGCTTTTAGGAAATAACAGCTCAGGTCCTTTATTCATCTGTTATTTATTCTTAGCTATTATTCATATGCCCTTGTGGTACCCTGTATTGTGCTGTTCTTCCATACTGTGCAAAGTTTTATTGCATTTTAATAACTTCTTATAAGCCATCGTCAGTCTAGAAAATACTGAATACAAATTTCTGAATACAAATCAAACCCGTACCATGTATTACAAAACATTAACAAGAAATGCCCAGGGTTCTACCACCTTGCTTATCCAGCATTTTGAACTACAGCATAGTTTCTCATTCAAAGATTCTTCCCCAGCCAATCCCTTCCATGTGGCCTACGGGGTTAAAACGACTCTATTTTTTCTTTCCCCCTATGAAATGAGATAAAACCTGAAATATTTTGCAAATAAGTTCTAGACCTCTATCTGGCCTAGTACAGATCATTTTTGGAAATAAATATGGAGTTGTTGGGTTCTTTTTGAATATCACTTTTTCCTTCCTCTTCTCACCTCTATTAATACCTCAACTTAGAATTGAAGTGTGGAATATAACCGTCCGTGGTGTGTGTGTGTGTGTGTGTCAGAGGTGGGTTGCTAATCTTTTTACTACCGGTCCGGGTGCGCTCCCTCATGTGCGCACAACGCTTCTGTACATGCGCAGAAGCATCCGGGCGGGTGAGTGGGGGGAGCCTCCCGCTGCCGCTACTACCGGTTATTACCCACCTCTGGTGTGTGTGTGTGTGTGTGTGTGTGTGTGTGTGTGTGTGTGTGTGTGTAACCAACCATAAATTATTACTATGTGTTTAGATTTAGACTAGGAGGCTGAACTCTCCTAGTAGTAACTGGAGATTGATCGATTGATTGAGTGATTTAACACAGGCCTTGGTATTAAATTTATACAGCTGTCCATCTCGTATGAAAGTGACTCTGGGTGATATACCACACTCAAAGTTAATCCTTCCGGATACTGGGGTTCTCTCTCACATCCTAATGAGTGGAGGTTCCTTTCCTGGGATGCATCATCAGGAAAAAGAGATTCAAACCCTGCTACATAGGGCAAGGAGCTGCGTGGCTTAGTGGTTACAATGCAGTACTGCAGGCTAATTCTGCTCACTGCCAGGAGTTCGATCCTCACCGGCTCAAGGTTGACTCAGCCTTCCATCCTTCCGAGGTCGATAAAATGAGGACTCAAATTGCTGGGGGCAAGAGGCTGGCTCTGTAAACAGCTCAGAGAGGGCTGTATGAAGCACTATATAAGTCTAAGTGCCATTTCTCTATTTGGAATACTGTGTTCAGTTCTGGAGACCTCACTTGATAAAAGATACGGATAAGATTGAGTGAGTCCAGAGACAGGCAACAAAAATGGCACAGCGTCTGAGGAACAAACTTATCAGGACAGATTGGAGGGACGGAGTATGTACACCCTAGAGAACAGAAGAGAAAGAGGGGGACATGGCTGAAGCCATTAATTATATTAAGGGTGTGGATCAGGTTCTAGAACAGGGATATCAAACTCGATTTCATTGAGGGCCGCAACAGGGTTGTGTTTGACCTCAAGGGGCCAGGGTGGGCGTGGCCAGCTTGATGTCATGTTGGGAGCACCTGTGTTGACCCGAGCGCTCTGCCAGCGAAAACGAGCTCCCAAGTTCTGTTTTCGGCTGTAATGGCCTCCTCCAACACTCTGTCAGCAAAAATGGAGGTTGGGAGGGCTGCGGATGGCGCTCCTGAGCTCTGTTTTTGCTGACAGATGCACCGCGGGCCAGTCCTTCGTTGTTTGCAGGGCAGCCCCAGATCCGGCCCCGGGGCCTTGAGTTTGACACCCCTGTTCTAGAAGGTCGTATTTTCAACAGTAAGCAAAAATCAAGAACATGGGGGCGTTAACCTCAAACTGACAGGAAGGAAGTTCAAAAGTAACATTAGAAAGTATTACTTCACAGAAAGAATAGTGGAAGAACCAACTTCCAGCAGAGATGGTGGGTCGATCATCAGTAAATAAGTTTTAAAATGCTCGGGATAAATGTATGTCCATCATCCAACAAAAAAATAAAAAAAAAATAAAGGAAAATACAAAAACAATAATAATTAAATATAATAAATAAATTGAAAAGGAGACAAAAACAAATAAACTCAAAGGGCAGACTTGACGGACCACTAAACTTTTTCTCTGCCCTCGTTTTTCTGTTTCTATAAATGATGAAAGTTAAAGATAAAGGTTCCCCTGGCACATGCGTGCTAGTTGTTCCCGTCTCTAGGGGGCGGTGCTCATCCCCGTTTCAAAGCCGAAGAGCCAGCGCTGTCCGAAGACGTCTCCATAGTCATGTGGCTGGCATGAGTAAACGCTGGAGGCGCACAGAGCGCTGTTACCTTCCCACCAAAGATGGTTCCTATTTTTCTACTTGCATTTTTATGTGCTTTCTAAATGCTAGGTTGGCAGAAGCTGGGACAAGTAACAGGAGCTCATTCCATTACACGGCGCTAGGGATTCGAACCGCCGAACTGCCGACCTTTCTGATCAACATGCTCAGTGTCTTAGCCACTGAGCGACCGCGTCCCCTCAATCATCATTATCTGAGTTTAAAAATGCTTGGGATAAACCTATGTCTGTCATTGACAAAAAATAAAAAATAAAGGAATAATAGTAATAATTAAATATAATAAATAAATTGAAAAGGAGACAAAAACGAATAAACTCAAAGGACAGACTTGATGGACCACTAGGCTTTTTTCTGCCCTCGTTTTTCTATGTTTCTATAAGTGATGAAAACTGTCAATCAATTATAAATCCCATTCACGGGGCAGCCAGTGCTTCGTCAAACTATCCAGAAAGTGGCACCCATTTTTACCTGCACATCTAGTTAGCTTAGAAGGCCTGTTGTGATAAAGGTGAATCACAGACTCTGGGGTTAATTGCCACAAGACTGCATGCTGGCACAGGATTAATATTACAGTTTCTTCTCTCCCCATCTATTCCCAGCTAAAAAAACAGTGAGTTGCAGCAAAATGTAGCTCCAAAGCTGCAAACAGCTGATCAAGATTCAGCACAAAATTCAGCTTGAGATTCCACAATTCTGGAATAAACGCTGTGGCATAAAAAGGCCTGGGAATTAAGTAGCTAATCAAAGAGGGGCAACGTTCATGCATTTTGCTAAACCCCAACATGCTGTGTTTGGTTTTAATCCAGGTTGTTTTATTGAAATAGCCTACTCTACCTTGAAACCTGTGGTTTCTTAAGCTCCTGTGTAGGCAAACCCAGACATCGTTCTTCGTTTCGGGTTTTAACATCTTTTTTTTTGTTCCACTGGTTAATTGATCTAACTGTCAGGAAATATTTCCTTAGTTCTAGATTGCTTCTCTCCTTGATTAGTTTCCACCCATTGCTTCTTGTCCTGCCCTCAGTGCTTTGGAGAATACTTTGACTCCCTCTTCTTTGTGGCAACCCCTGAGATCTTGGAACACTGCTCTCATGTCACCTCTAGTCCTTCTTTTCCTTAAACTAGACATACCCAATTCCAGCAACTGATCTTTATATGCTTCAGCCTCCAGTCCCCTACTCATCTTCGTTGCTCTTCTCTGCACTCTTTCTAGGATCTCCACATCTTTTTTTACATTGTGGTGACTAAAACTGGATGCAATAAGTGTGGCCTTATATATAGCAAAAGCAATGCTGTATAACATTACACAATTGTTGACTTGGATAACATGTACCAGGCAGAACTCAGAAAAATTATGGCTTATCGAGATGCCTGAACAAGAACTATAATTCACTCCAAGACAGTAGCTCTCTCTAAGAAAGTTATGACAAATAAATAGATAGGTAGAGAATTTTGCACAGACATTTGGTTTTCTTATAGATTAATGGATGCTGTAAACCAGCCCCCCCCCCCAAATCAAGTTCTATGATACCGATGAGAAACCTCCCACCCGTTATCTGGCTGGCACGTTGGACACCCCCGAGCGATGGGGCTGTTTAGAACAACAGATAAAATTTGTACCTGTGCCAGTGTGACATGAAAGGGGGGGAAAAGAGATTTTGTCAGAGCCACTTAAATCTTTGGTGGAGGAGCAAAGTACTTTTTTTTATCAGGGTGGGGGAAAAAAAGAAAAAAGACAACAACTCCTTAAATATGGTAATTAAGTATGAAACTCTTCACAGCTGTTTACAATTTCAGCTGTCACATTCAAATCAAGTTTAATAGACCCAGATAATGCTGTGAATTGCCCAGGCGCTAAAAATACAGAGTAATTATATGCCGGAGATGTGAAAAATAGACATACAGAGTCCATGCCCTGAAGTTGTGCACCCCTGTCTTCGTATTTCTGCTAATGTCCAATTGGCAGTCAATTTTTTTTTGTCTGGGGAGAAAAAAAGAGGAGAGGGAAAACACCTTTGGCAGGGAAAGTTTTCAAGGGCATTTGAAACCCCGCAGTGAAATTAGAAATAGCTACGGTAGTTCTGTCCTTTGGAGAGTGTGATGTGGGGATTGATCTCACAAAGCAAAGCAAATAAAACCTGGCCCCCTCCAAAGGAAAGCCCTTCTACAGGTGGTCCTATAAGCTATAACTATAAGGGAGTTCTGAAAGTTGGCCATGGGACTGTCCCTGTTTTATGACCTTTCCTGAGGCGGTTGTGAAGCGAACACGATCGGCATACAATGGCTGCTGTGGTTGTTAAACGAATGCCTCGATCGTTAAGCGAACCAATGGGTTGCTATGGGGGGGGGGGTTACCGAAACCTGGAAATGCCCCATGGGAAGCCATAGGAATTGAATCAACGAACCCACCCGTAACTTTTCCACTTAATACTGACCATTTTCTTCTTGGAACAGAGGAAAGCATGGCACTCCAGGTTCTCGTTGTGCTGACTCTGAGCAATGTAGGCAAACACTTTGTCGTGCACTTTGTCTGCTGTACAGTAGGATATCCTGTGAACATTGAGAAAAGGAAGGGAGGAAGGAAGGAAGGAAGGGAGAGAGGGCGGGAGGGAAGGGAGGGAAGGGAGGAAGGAAAGGAGAGAGGGAGGGAGGGAAGGGAGGGAGAAGGGAGGGAGGGAGGGAAAGAAGGAAAGGAGAGAGGGAGGGGAGGGGGGGAGGGAGAGAGGGAGGGAGGGAAGAGAGGAAGGAAAGGAGAGAGGGAGGGAGGGAAGGTAGGGAGAAGGGAGGGAGGGAAAGAAGGAAAGGAGAGAGGGAGAGAGGGAAGGGAGGGAGGTGAGAGAAAGAAGGGAGGGAGGGATAGAAGGTAGGAAAGGAGAGAAGGAGGCAGGGAGGGAGAAGGGAAGGAAGGAAAGGGAGGGAGGGAGAAGAGAGGAGAGAGAGGGAGGGAGAAGGGAGGGAGAGAAGGAAGTAAAGAAAGGAGAGAGGGAGGGGGAAGGGATGGGAGGGAGGGAGGGAGGGAGAGGGAAGGGGAAGAGGAGGGGGAGGAAAAGGAGGAGAAGAAAAAGGGGAAGGAGAAACAGGAGAAGGAGAAGCAAAGGGAGAAGGAGAAATAAAAGGAGAAGGAAGAGGAGGAGGACAAGGAGGAGGAAGAAGGACAAGAGACAAAAGTAAATAAAAAGAGAAAAGACGTTAAGAACTCAGCAAGGAGAGGAAAATGACCAACATCCTTTCAACTAAACACCCACCCACGTGAAGTCCTTCATCATTTCCAAATTCTGACATGAAAGCGTCACGTGCAAATCAGCAATAACGGGGCCTCATACTTGCGCTAGAAGAGCATTTAAAAACACAGCTCCGTTCCTTTTGTCAGCTGCTGCGATGGCCTGTTCAGATGAAACATTTCTGTCTTAAAATCATCTCTGCTCTTCTCATTAGGAGAATGACATCAGGCAGCCACAAACAATCTTGATCACAGCAACGTGTTGGACGTGAAGCTGCCTTGAAATGATTTGGAAACACAGCTGTTCAAAGTGTGGGAGATGAGCAGCCAAAACATATAATACTTAGAGCGCCACTGCAATTGGCTGCCTATTGATTTTCCCATTTCCCTGTTAAAGTGTCATTAAAAATTCTAAACATGACCCTTTCTAGCCAGGTCTGGGCTGGTGATCTAAATAACCGTCTGCATTCACATGCATTTACCCAGAGCTGGAGATTGGCACCTGGGCATCTTCTGAATGCCAGCCTATTGCCCAAATAGAGAAAGCCTGCCCAAAATCAGCCAACTTCATAATTCCAATTGAAATTATGCTTTGTTAAAGTATTACCACCATTGTATCATTTTTGTCTTTGTTAAATTCTTCAGTAGTGACAATAAAACGCAAAATGCAAGACTGCACAGGCACAAACCACAAAATAAAGTTAATGAAAGAGCGACCACAATCCATCATCATAAGACGGCATCAAATGTATTCTCAGGTTCAAAGAACCGAGAAAGACACGTAGCGATTCTTCCAAGCTGATTTCATTATTGTTGCCAAACCTATAGAGACCAGGGGTGGCGAACAAGTTCGACAAAAAGAGCCAAAATTTTAAACTGTGAGAGTCAGAGAGCCACACCACGCAGTGACCTGCCAAAACAGACCCGGAAGCAATGTTCCCTCTAATTTTTTTTCGATGTGAGCAGAAAAGTATAGTGTTTGAGCGGCACATTTTCATGCCTGAGCACCCGAATTTTTTTCACAGATGTCACCTAAGACAACAATGAAATCAGTATTATTTGAAACTCAAAGTTATGTTTCTTCAATATCAGTATCACTTAACAACGCTCCTGCTTAGCAACCAAAATGTTGGCTCAGAAACTCTGGCATTTGAAGCACGCAACTCTTAAAGCTGTCAAGTTACAAGACCCTTGCACCCCTAACCCTTTAGGGAAAAAAAACCCCAGGGGTCTTCAAACCTGACAGCTTTAACACTTGTGGACTTCAACTCCCAGAATTCCTCCTCCAGTCATGTTGTAGCGACGTCATCTGCGTGGATCTGCTCCATCTTTGCTTTCTTCATTGTGGGCAGGGCTTCTGCTGAAGATGCCGACGAGTACGAGTTGCCACCAGAATAACTGCTGCTACCTCCTCCTCCTCCTCCTCCAACAGAATCACCAGATTTGCTCCTGAGCTCAGCGCTGGGTTACCTCTGCCCCCTCCCCCTCCTCCGTGCTTTTGAGGAGCCATGAGGCTTTTTTTCCCCTGCTCCCCCCCCCGCCTTCCTACTGGCTCCTGCAGCCTCATGGCTCCTCAAAAGCACGGCGGAGGAGGAGGAGGGGGCAGGGGTAACCCAGTGCTGACTGAGCTCAGCTGCTCCGAGCGGAGGGGAGGCGCCGCTGCCACGCGCGGAGATGCCGGCTGGAGCTTTGGCGGCTTCATCTCAGCCGCAGCGCCGGGCGGCAAATCCGGCAGTGCTGCCTGTTAGAGGAGGATGAGGAGGAGGTGGCAGCAGTTCTTCCGGTGGCGGTAGGGGCTTTGGGGCTTCACAACTAGCCTCAGTCGCCCCGTGCTCCTCAAAGCAAGTCTGGGGAAGTCCTTTGCAGGCGGCCCGTTCTAGCTGCCTGCAAAGGACCTCCCCAGCTTCCGAAAGGGAGCGCACGATCCGAGCCACAGTATACTAAATAATGATAAGAGGCAAAGAGCCTCATTTATTTTGGCCGGGAGCCGCATGTGGCTCGCGAGCCGCGTGTTCGCCACCCCTGCTATAGACAGAATCTTGCCAGATTAAGCACTCTACTATAGTTACCGTATTTTTCAGAGTATAAGACGCACCAAGATTTTGAAGAGGTAAATGTTTAATAAAAGTTTTTGCACTCTGCAGACCTCTCAAACCCTCTGCACACCTCATTTTTTTGTGAGAAACGGGGCATGCAGAGAGTTTGAGAGGCCTGCAAAGTGCTCCTAGGGGCTGGGGGGCAAAAACGAGCAAAAAAACGGGCCATTTTTCACAAAAACGGGCCATTTTTCGTCAAAAAAAGGGCATGCATAGGCTTTAGGAGGCTTGTAGAGTGCTCCTAATGGCTGGGGGGGGGATGAGCAAAAAATGGCCCATTTTTCGCTTGTTTTTGTCCTCCCTGGCCCCCCAGGAGCACTTTGCAGGCCTCCCAAACCTTCTGAATGTCGATTTTTGTGAAGGGGGTGGGGTTTCAGGAGGCCAAAACTGCTGTATTCAGTGTATAAGACCCACCCAGATTTTCAGCCTCTTTTTTAGGGGGGGGGGAGATGCATTTTATACTCCAAAAATATGGCACCTCAAACATATACTCTGTGAACTATTAGGGAGGGACTGTCTTCACTCTCTTTCTCTCACACAAAATATCTAGACTGAGTGCCTCTTACTGCTCTGGAATGCAGCCCCTCCCTCCTGGGGATCTATTGCTTTACTATATTCCAGTTAGAGCGCCAGATTTCTTCCTTAGCCTCCTCACGGAGGGATGGTTGTTGCAGTGCTAACAGAACCTCACTTGTACCCCCCAAAGTGAGGGCCATTATTGAGCAACAGTGACCGAGAGCCAGTTTGGGACAGTGATGAAGGTGCTGGCTTAGAAACCAGGAGACAGTGAGTTCTAGTTCCACCTTCTGGCTGGGTGATTTTGGGTCCTATCACCAGGACACTGTGAGTTCTAGTCTGACATTAAGCACAAAAGCCCGCTGGGCGGCTTTGGGACAGTCATCAGGAGACTGTGAGTTATAGTCCTACTTTAGGCATGAAAACTGGCTGGGGACTTTGGGACAATCTCCCTGTCTCTCTCTCACCCCAACTCACCTCACAAGGTTGTTGTTGTGGGGAAAAGAGGAGGAGGAGGGAGGAGTGTTAGTTATGTCAACCACTTGGAGTTATTTATAAAGAAATAAAGGTGGGATACAAATCCAGTCAATTAATCAATAAACAAATACGAAGTATGGACCCTAAGAGTTCCCTCATGGCATACTGTACATATATACTGTACATATACTCTCCCTGTGTGTGCGTTTGTCTGCTTGTCTGTCTGTCTATCATCTAGCTATACATACATGCATACATACATACATACCAGTGGTGGGTTACGACTGGTATGCCCTGATATGGGCGTACCAATGCCTGCCGGGAGCACCGGGTACCCTTACAGTACGGTGCTCCAGAGGACCTGCCCACCCACCCATACTCACCAGTATTTGAGCTCTTTGGCATTTCTGTGCACACGCACAGAGCATATGGCCCCTGTGCGATGCTCCGCCAAGCAGCTGGAGCATCACGGAGGCATCGTGGAGTATCGCAGGAGGTAAGGACACATGCACGCACTGCATGCTTGTGTGTGCATGCGTTCATGTGGAGGACACCGGGCCCCGTTGAACCATACTGGTTGCAACGGGATCCGGAACCCACCACTGATACATACATACATTCCCTGTTTCCCCGAAAATAAGACCTCCCTGGATAATAAGACCAATCAGACTTTTGAGTGCATGAGCTAAAATAAGCCTTCCCCGAGAATATTGCAACACAGCAGCAGCCATGAGGTGACCACTCTTGCCGCCTCCTGCACCTCAAAAATAATAAGACCTCCCCGAAAATAAGGTCAAATGTTTATTTCGGGGATCAAAAGAAAATAAGGCCCTGTCTTATTTTTGCTGAAACATGGTATGTACATGCATACATACATATATACATAATACATACATACATACAGTATATGGGGCCCGCGAAGCATTCTTAAATGGGCCAAACACATTGAATGGGTCAGTTCTACTTTTTAATCCCTCTACAACATTTAGATGTTTAACTATCTCCCAGTGTCAGTGGGACAAAAGGAAATGGAAAAATTAGGCAAAACAAATTGAGCCAATGAGACCCTTTCAATGGTTTTTAAGATGTCAGACCTGGGGACAAGAAACTATCAAGGCTGTGAAACTCGCAACTACCATTTTCAATTTGGTTTCTAACCTTGTCTTTCACTGGCCATTTCTTCATGTGAATATTTAAAACCATAAGGACTAGAAGCTTAAGCTGAGTAGTTGTTGACTTCAATATTTAATATGAGGCTTCACTGTAAAAGTTGGCTTTGCCGATGAGAAAAATGAAAGCTCAGCTACAGATTCATAAAGTTTATTAGATCAAAGGGGATAGAGTGATAGAATTTTCTAGTGGGAAATCTTATAACATTGGGGGAATAAGGGAAAACAAACAGCTATTCATCTTCCTCCAACTGCTGCTTTCTAAGGAGCATTGTTTTTCATTCTTAAAACGAGAGGCCGAATAAAAGAGAAACCGCCATTGTTTTAAGCCCCAGCAACACTGGCAAATCTTGCTCTTTTACAAAAGGTTTTTCTTCCCACTGCAGAGGTGTGTGATCCTCCCACAACGTCTTGAAGGGAGGATTCTTTTAATCATGCCAAATTCTAAATGTTTATGTGCCAGATGGGGAAAATGATTAAACAGACAGGGAAGGATCATCTATACTGGTCAATGTTGTTTTCATGAAATGTCAGTGTTACTTATTTCTACAATTTTTCAGATGTGCCTGCTTAAGACTCTAGGTTGTTTGACAAAAAGGAAAGAACCACATATAGTAATGAAATAAAAAGATTAGAAAACGAATGATGAAAGATGAGTGACAAACCAGAAATAAATACAGATATTATTTAGAATAATACATATTGTAAGCACTACCAGAATGTACAAAAGTGTAAATCAAAATATACAGAATGATAAATGTATAGAGGACTATGTTAGAACTATGGAAACAATAGCTATACGTATGTCGTATAATATAGTGTGTGTGTCCGTGTGTGTGTCCGTGTGCGTGTGTGCATGTGCGTATGCTGGTCTTGTTTTATTTGGGTCTTTTCCCGTGTAAGATTGAGATTGTCTTGGCAACGTTTCGGCGAGGTCTCACTCGCCATCTTCAGGCTGGTGTTTTTGGCTTCGTGCTTGTGCGAGTAAGGCGTGGTCGGAGCTGTCGTCTTTCTATAAATCTTGGAGGGTGTGTGTGGAGTGCTGGCTTTATTGCTGTAAGTGGATTGATTGGCTGTGTAGTTGCATCCTGATTAGTAGATGGAGTTGATGTTTGTAGATTGGTCAGCTGTTTCGTAACATCCTGTGTGGCTGAGGTGCTGGCTGTGTGTCCGTTGTTCTTCTGTGTTGTAACGACCTGGGTGGTGGGTGGGGTTCGTTTGTTGACTAGGGCTGGTTTCCAGATGTCTGTAGGTGGGAGGTATTGTCACGTTTATTCATGTTCAATCTTACACGGAAAAAGACCCGAATACAACAAGACCAGCATACCTACACATGTGAAAATCTACAAATATATATATGTATGTATGTATGTATGTATGTATGTATGTATGTATGTATGTATGTATAACTCACATTTTTAGGACAATTCACAATGCATACATACATACATCTATCTCTATGTTGAATATTGTATAAGAGAAGTATGGACGTAATTAGGATATATAACATCATATATTAAAAGTGCTGATATAACCAGTATATCGCTGTTGCAAAGTTGAAATTGTGATATAAAATGAAGAAAAATGTACAATAAAATATATATATTTTAAAAAGTAATGAAACAGTAACTTTAAAGTCAGTTAAGGAAAAGCCGACTATGTCTGAACTAAATATTTCCTTCCTGGGTTGGCTGTTCCCAACTAAGTTGCATCTCCTGTTGTGAAGGCCCCATTTCTGAAGAAAAAATCTGGGTTTGACAGCTTTCTAAAAAGACACGGGAGGAGAAATGTCAGTGGAGCTTCTCAATCAAACAAGTCATGGTTGTCCCAAAGGTGCTTTTCCAAAAGATAACTGGACTTTCTTGTTTTTTTCCCTTGAAAATGTTTTGCTTCTCATGCAAGAAGCTTCTTCAGTTCTTCAGAAGTCTTGAAGAACTGAAGAAGCTTCTTGCATGAGAAGTGAAATGTTTGCAAAAAAAAACACCCCAAGAAAGTCCAGTTGCCTTTTGGGAAAGCACCTGTAGGACATGAGAAGAAACGTTCTCCAAAGCACCTGAGGGGAGGGGCACAAGAAGCAATGGATGGAAACTAATCAAGGAGAGAAACAACCTAGAGCTAAAAAGACAGTTAGAGCAATTAATCAGTGGAACGACTTGTCTCCAGAAGTTGTGAATGTTCCAAACAATGGAAGTTTTAAAGAAGAGATTGGACAATCATTTGTCTAAAGTGGTTTCCTGCCTGAGCTGGTGGTTGGACTAGAAGACATCCAAGGTGCCTCCCAACTCTGTTATTCTGTTCTATTCTCATTTTCTGGATGGCCTATTCCGGTGTTGGCGAAACTTTTTGGCACCGAGTGCTGAAACAGAAGCTCGCATGCGCTTGTGGAGGAAGCTGGAAGAGCAGCCGCCTACTCCCCGTTTGCTCCTCTCTTGTTTCCTATGGGAGGAGCGAATCACCTCCAAGGTGTGGATTTACTCCCAAGTCAACCCTGCTTTCTTAATTGTTCTTGTCTTCTGGCAGCTCTGCGCATGGGCACACTGGGAACAGGCTCCAGCTGTTCCTCTGCCTCACTGCTATCTAGCTCCCTCTCTGTCTCTGATGCAGAGCCCTGGTCGGAGCTTTCCTCAGCCCCCCCAGGACTGGCCCATGTTCTTCCCCAACCTCCTCACTATCCGACTCTGCTAGCGGGCCACAAACAGAGTAACACAGCTGAATCGCACAGCAATCGGCTCTGCAGCACGAATCAGCTGGGAAGATAAAGGTCGGAAAATAGCGCAGGCAGTCAGGTGGGCCCATCTTTATCGTTGGGGCGAACTGGTTGGCTCCCAGCTGATCATCGGAGCTACCAGTTCACCCGAACCAGTCCAAACTGGTAAAATCCAACCCCTGTTCCAGGTGCTTAGGAAAGCAGCTTGGACTTAAGCGATCGCCCATCCATGCTCAGACCAGACCGAAGCCTAGAATGAGGTTCTACCTAAAGGACATGACTAAGCAGCATTCAGCACTCATTTCTCTGGAACAGCCACAACAAACTTTTAATGTGGTCGGTGTATCTTCTGAATTGCTTTTTTTATCGGAGAAAGCAGACTTAGCAATCCGATAACCTTTCGCAGAAGAAGAGAAGGGGGACGCAACAGTTCACCACGATGTGGGAGGGAGAGATTTATCGCCTGCCAATGTTTAGATGACACTGCTTCAGAATGCATTTAGTTTCTAAGGCAACTTGGAAGGCGGGGCGCATCCAACAGGAGAATCTGGGCTCTTGCTCACTTGGCGATCACTCATTTTGAAGCTCCCGTCTCTGCAGCTCTGCAAATCCCTTGATGCATATGGTAAGAGGGACTGAACTGCAGGCAACTTCAAAGCAGGGTGAAGATATAGTCCCATGATGGCAAATGCCCCAACACTGGACGTTTTTAAGAAGATGTTGGATAACCATTTGTCTGAAGTGGTGTAGGGTTTCCTGCCTGAGCAGGGGGTTGGACTGGAAGACCTCCAAGGTCCCTTCCAACCCTGTTATTCTATTCTAATAGATCACCCCTCCCTTCCTCTTCAATGGATGCTCTAGCAAGAGAAAAGCAATCTGACCTCATCCATCTACTGTACCAAATAATCAGCAGCAGCTTCTGTTGCAATGCCGCCAATTCTTTATCATCTTCCAAAAGGAATTTCCGTGCGAGACTGCAGCTTGAAAATGTACAAGTCGAACTTATCAGGATCTATAGCTCCTCATTCAGGGACAAACAAGGACACTGGCCTCCTGCGGATATACAACAGCCCAGTCTGTGGTCAAGGGTCCTGCAAGCATTCTGCATTCTTTTCAAACTTGGGAATTTTACAGCCAAAGGTTAATGGGTTCTATATTTGTAATTGTAGTGAAGAAAGTTGGAAGTTACTCTTTTGTTTATTTTCTCCCTTTTTTATTTTTGCACCCCTCCATCCCTGACTTTTTACTTTCTAAATACTTCTTTTTTTGCATATTTTACATTTTGTTAACATTTCATAAAGTCTGAAAACAGAAAAACAAAAACAAATCCTATTTCTCATTTCTTAGGGCAGTCTCTCAAACATCTTAGCTTTTCTCTCCAAAGCCAACTAACCACGTAGAATAGCCACCTGTCAACCACAGATTACAGTTAAAGCACCTTATGGAACAGATTCTGGCTAGGCTAATCTACAATTCCCATAATCCCCTCCCTCCCCCCATAGTGGCTAGGGCTAATGAGAATTGCAGTCCAGCCATCATCTGGCGTTCTTCAGTTTGAGGCTTTCTCGGGCTAATAAAATTTTGACTTACTGTACTTCTTGCCATATTGGCTGCAACAAAGACACATACACACTTCTGGATGTGTGGTCACTGTTTTCTTATGTCTCTTGATTTTTAAATTTTTTTTAAGCCTGAGGGCCTGAGTCATATTTTTCACTGATATGATGGGTTGGCCACTGGCATTATATTGAATTTTTGACTTATGGGAGATTCTTTGGGACCTAAGTGTTTGTTTGAAAAGCCCATCATCAAAATAATGAAATAAAACAAAAAGATTCTGTGTTTCCTAGAACAGAAAAAAAAACCACCTTTCTATGACAGCTACGGCAAATCTAGACAGCATACTAAAAAGCAGAGACATCACCCTGCCCACAAAAGTGCGTATAGTCAACGCTATGGTTTTCCCAGTTGCAATGGATGGCTGTGAAGGTTGGATCATAAGAAAGACTGAGCACCAAATAATTATAGCCTTTGAACTCTGGTGCTGGAGAAGACCGAGTCCCTTGGACTGCAAGGCGATCAACCGGTCAGTCCTGTAGGAGATCAACCCTAACTGCTCTTTAGAAGGCCAGATCGTGAAGGTGAAACTCCACCTACTTTGGCCAAGAAGAAAGGACTCCCTGGAGAAGAGCTTAATGGTAGGAACAATTGAGGGCAAAAGAAGAAGGGGACAACAGAGAAGAAGGTGGCTGATAGTGTCACTGAAGCAGTAGGCATGAGCTTAAATGGACCCCAGAGGATGGCAGAGGATAGGAAGGCCTGGAGGAACATTGTCCATGGGGTCACGATGGGTCAGACACTTCGCAACTAACAACATGACAGTTGAGAGTTGTGGATAATTGTTGATTGGTCGTAGTTGATGAAAGGCAGTTAGGTCAAGTGAGACAGGCAGTTTGGACTAGGCTAGAAACCAGGAGACTGTGAGTTCTAGTCCCAGCTGATTGGTAGATGGAGTTGGTGTTTGTAGATGATAGGAAACAGCCGACCAATCTACAAACATCAACTTCATCTACCCATCAGGATGCAACTACACATCCCACTTACAGCAACAAAGCCATACACCCCCACCAAAATTTATAGAAAGACGGCAGCTCCGATCACGCTTTACTCGCACAAGCACGAAGCCAAAAACACCAGCCTGAAGATGGCGAGTTTGACCTCGCTGAAACGTTGCCAAGACAATCTCAATCTATATATATAGAAACAATATATATATTGTTTCTAAGCCTTAACTAAGGAGCCAAATGTTTCTATAATAGTAAGTATAATTATTTGAATTATACTGAAAATCAAAATTGGACAAAATGTTACCTCCCAAACTTGCCAACCTATGAAACATTTCTTTTTTACTTTAAGCACATGGGTTGACTTATCTCTTTAAGACATTTCATATTCAGTATCATACACAAGTCAACCCATCTTTAATTTTCCTTTACAAAAGAAAGACCTAAAGAAAGAAATACACAGTTTTTTTCAATTTCGAAGAATTATTTAGGGAGGGGAAAAAATAGCAGGAAGGACTATTCTGCCCCAGAGTGGTTCATGAAACACATGGGATTTGCAACAGAAATGTGTTCAGTGATCTGTCAAAAATTGGCAGCAATGAAGGGGTCTGCTATTTTCCCAAGTGGGCCGAGCTTTGCCACTGGTTCCCTCCGAGGATTACATGCCTCATTAATTGCTTTCAGGAAGTCCTTGAAGAATTCCTTGTTCTTAAACAAGTGCGTAGATTGTTCCTCTGCCTCTGCCTACTGGTCTCAGAAACTTTTCTTTGTTGGATTTTCAAGTTTGGGGGGGTGGGGTTTTGGGTGTTGCATACTAGTTCCCTCCTGATCTTGTACTGTATTAAAGCTTTCTCATCATTGGGATTGGAAGGTGCTTCCCCCCCCCCCCCTAATGGGACATGGGAAAGGCCCTTGGAGGCGGGGCGAAGAGATGTTGCCTAGGGAACATAAGTCAGATAAGAGACAGCATTGCCTGCAGCTGCATAGTGGGCGGAGCAAGAGACTCGGAAGGGATTCTCTCCTAAGTTCTAGTTGTGGCCCGCCAGCAACCAGCGGAGCTGGTGGCCGACTCAGTGAGGAGGTTGGGGAGGAACATGGGCCAGTCCTGGAGCCCGGGGAAGGCTCTGATGAGGGCTCTGAGTCGGAGGCAGAGATGGGGGCAGGGCTGTCCGACAGTTATCAGCTGCCTTCGGAGTTGGAGATCAGTGGGGCAGGAGAACAGCTAGAGCCTGTTCCTGATGAGCGCACGCGCAGAGTTGCCAGGAGAAGGGAACAGCTAAGGAACAAGGGCACAGGTGGACGGTGAAAGGCTCCTCCCATAGGGAATAAAGAGGAGCGAAAGGGGAGGGGAGTTTGCAGGAGACAATTTGTTCGTTTCATTAGTGTGATGATTTGTTCGTGACTCCCAGAGATTCCTTGCCAAGTATTTTCTTTGGAAGATATCGGCCTGGCAGCCCTCCAAGCCTGATAAGGTCTGTGGTTGTAAATTCACCCTTGAAAGACTGTTTGTCGGGACTTTGCCGCATGTGAATGAGAATAATTCACATTAGCTTAATAAAAAGGGGGTTTTGTTGGGAGAAGAAGTCTGCTTCATGATTTCATGAAACCTAGGTCAGAACAGTTCTCAGACTTTAAAGGCGACAGCAGAAGAACTGCCCTTTCAGACTTTCAAGGTTCTGTTAATGTAGCTTTACAGTAAAGTAGAATTAGCTTCAAGATCCTATCTGGGTCCATCACTGGGACCAGAGATTTAGTCTTCTGAGCTTTCAAACTCATGCTGGAGCCCATCTAGAATTAGTGCATCTGGATTGTGTTTCCTGTCTGGTCAACCTCGTAAAGTTGTTGTTGCTGTTGTTAGTTGCGAAGTCGTGTCCGACCCATCATGACCCCCATGGACAATGTTCCTCCAGGCCTTCTTGTCCTCTACCATCCTCTGGAGTCCATTTAAGCTCTTGCCTACTGCTTCGGTGACTCCATCCAGCCACCTCATTCTCTGTCGTCCCCTTCTTCTTCTGCCCTCCGTCTTTCCCAGCATGAGGCTCTTCTCCAGGGAATCCTTCCTTCTCATTAGGTGGCCAAAGTATTTGAGTTTCCTGTTCAGGATCTGGCCTTCTAAAGAGCAGTCAGGGTTGATCTCCTCTAGGACTGACCGGTTGGATGGCCTTGCAGTCCAAGGGACTCGCAGGAGTCTTCTCCAGCACCAGAGTTCAAAGGCCAGTCGACTCCTTCCTTAAAAGCAGCCCTACAATCTTGTCATAAAATCTAATTAATTACCGATAGGCCTCAAGTTACAACAGCTCATTTAGTGACCATTTGAAATTGCAAGGGCACTGAAAAAAGTGACTTAGTACCATGACCACCTGATCAAAATTCAGACACTTGGCAACTGACTCATATTTATGACAGTTGCAGTGTCCTGGGGTCATGTGGTCCCCTTTTGCTACCTTCTGACAAGCAAAGTCAGCGGGGAAGCCACATTCACTGAACAATCGTGTGACCAATTTAACAACTGCAGTGATTCACTTAACAACCTTAGCAAGAAAGGTCGTAAAATGAGGCAAAATTATTTAATGCTGGATCTGCTTAACCAGCACTGCAAACAAGATCAATACTTCAGCACAACTTACTTAATGACTGTATCACTAAGTAATGGAAGGTACTACACACACACACACACACACACACACACACACACACACACGTAACATCTTTGGGAAAGTGTATCAACCAGAAGATATGAAGAAGCAAATCAAATAATGAATGACTTGAATGACACTTGTGGGAACAAAAAGTATCGCCATAAAATGTTAATATAAAACAAGCTCAGTTCTTTAACATATTATTAAGTCTATCCATACTGATCATCTATTGCTCCATCCTCTCCGTTTTAATGCAATGTTATTTCGATGCAATGATATGCATATAATAGATGTACCTAATATTCTATGATAGGATTGCCTTAGACCAGGGCTGTCAAACCTGCGGCCCGCGGGCCAGATGCATCATGCGCTGGTCACGCCCATGCTCGGTTTAGCGAAGGGGAAAATGTAATGGTACATCACGTCAATGTGAATTGCCGTTTCAAACGTGATCCCTTCGAATGCTCTTGGTGGAAGGGAGAGGGCTTTCAGTGATGGCTAACCTTTCCCGGACCGAGTGTCCAAAGTGAACCTCCAAAATGCTATGCGCGCATGGCCCCCCTGCACATGCCCCACTCCCCTGTGCACAAGCCCCAACCCTGTGCATGCATGTGTTCCCCCATGTGCCCATCCCTACGCATGCATGCATGCACCCCGCACATGTGTCCTGCACATGCCTCACCCTATGGATGCAGGTGCGGTCCCCGCACTCACCCTGCCCCCTGCACATGCACATGTGGGGCCCCACATGCATTTCACTCTGGCGCATGTGCCCCATATATGCTCTGCCCCCGTGTGGCCCCCATAATCTCCCCGCCCCCTACACATGTGCATGTAGTCCCTCAGAAATGCGCACATGGTCCTCCGCATGCCCCCTGCCCCACACATGCAGGCGTGTCCCCATAGGCATGCGTGGGCTCCCCACGCGGTGGGAGGCACGCGCGCATGCGCAGCAGAGCTAAACTGGGGAGATGGCGCACATGCCATCAGAGAGGGTGCTACATGCCACCTCTGACATGCGTGCCACAGGTTCGCCATCCCTGGCTGAAGTATTTGCTCTGAAGATTTGAAAGGTATGGATGAGGCGTACCTGTATATTGACACATTTTCAATGGCTTCATTTGTTATGCTGTCACTGAGAACGATCCCTCTGGGTGATACTTTCACGGTCACTTTTCGGAGTTTTTTCCCACTAGCTTTTGCCTTGGAACAGAGAAAAGAACTGCATTTAGATGTTGCCACAAAGATAAATCAATTCAACATCTCACTGCCAGGCCCCTCCAACCAAGGAAGACACGTAGAGTTGCTTCTAAGCAGTTTCTTTTATTGTTCTTCGCCTACAGACAGAAATAGGGCCAAACCAAAGCGAACACCTTGCATCATTAAAGGAAAACTCGGAGAACCCCTGAAAACCTTCCCCCCCCTATAAATTCTCCTGACTGCCAAGGGTGTTAGGAAGGACCAAACTTACACCCTGCATCTTTATTTGACACAGAACAAGGTTAGACGAAGCGTCTTTCATTCAAGCAAGCTTTGAACTCCTATAATCTATCACCATTTGACTAAAGTCTGATTCTCTAAATTTGCAACTGTTTTACGAATTTACGAACTCTATTTCAGGGGTGTCAAACTCAAGGCCCGGGGGCTGGATCCAGCCGCAGGGTGCTTAGATCCCATTTTTTGGCCATGACGGCCAAAACCTGCAGCCCCTCTGCCAGTGAAAAATGGGGCATGGTGGGCCAGGTGCGTGGCCCCCCCCCAGGGCTCTGTTTTCGCTGGCAGACAAACTAAAAACAAAACAAAAGGAGAAATCTTTCCCCTTTTGCATTTGAGCATGCAAGAAGGGACAGGAAAGGAGGAAGGGAAAGAGGAAAGACCAAGAAAAAAATGGGAAGAGAGCAAGGAAGGAAACACAAGGAAATAAGGGAATGGAAGAAGAAAGGAGAATGAAAAGGGAAGTAAAAAGCGGAAAAGGAAGGAAGGAAGGAAGGAAGGAAGGAAGGAAGGAAGGAAGGAAGGAAGGAAGATTAAAATGATAGTGAGGGAGGGTCTCCAGGAAGTCCTGCATTAGCACTTGGCTACCACAGGTGCCCCGACCCATGTCCTGTGTTATGCCCACCATGGCCACGGCCAATCCTATCATGACCACACCCTCCAAGGTCAAACACAACTCTATTGCAGCCCTCAATAAAATTGAGTTTGACCACCCCTCCCGCTTGCTCTATTTTATGAAGTGAATTCTGGTGGGCTTTCTGAGCTAGTTAATCACGTTCCTACCTCGCGCCCCTTCAACTTCACTTCCCAGCACATGACAATGAAGTCTTAACCAGTGGAACATCTCACAAAACGTCGCAGCATGCAAGACCTGTGGTTATTCTGTTGCATCCCCTTTTAACTTTCTTTGCTTGCGTTCACGTTGCATCCTTTATAGCTCCAGCAAAAATCTACAAACGCACTTCCAGTACAGGCTAAGCTTGATTAGGGTTGTTTTTTTTAAAAAAAAAATCCTAGTTAGGTCTGTGGGTGGCTTAGGCAGTTACGTAATCCAGCCCATTCAATTACATCACACTGTGTTGTGTAACCCCAGAAAAGTAACTAGGTTAAGTGAGTTTTGTAAACACAGCCGATTAATATTCCATGGTCATTCACAGTATTTCCTATTCCTTAGGCAAGTCTGACGGTTAGGTTTCTCTGTATTTCATTTATACGGAGTGGTGGTGCAATGGTAGGTAAGAGGAAGAGGAAGAGCTGCAGATTAGAAAACAGATAGGTAAGAGGCAGATGAGCCCACAGGAACACAGGTAGTCCTTGACTTATAACAATTCGTTTAGGAACGGTTCAAAATTACAACAGCGCTGGAAAAAGTGATTTATGAACCTTTTTCATTGCAGCATTCCCTGTAGTCAGGTGATCAAAATTCAGACGCTTGGCAACTGACTCATATTTATGACGACTGCAATGCCCCGGGGTTACGTGATCCCCTTTTGCGACCTTCTGACAAGCAAAGTCAAGGGGGAAGTCAGATGCGACAATTTAACAACTGCGGTGATTCTCTCACCGATTGTGGCAAGAAAGGTTGTAAAATGGGGCAAGACTCATTTAACAACCCTCTTGCTTAGCAGCTGAAATTTTGGCCTCAACTATGTTCATAAGTGGAGGACTCCCGGTAATGGGAGTGCAGCTAACGTCTCAGAAGGGACTCTCCTTAGTTTCTCAGACAGTAAAGGCGAGGGGGGAGAAATGTACGTCTAGGCCAGGGGTGTCCAAACTTGGCAACTTTAAGACTTGTGGACTTCAACTCCCAGAATTCTGGGAGTTGAAGTCCACAAGTCTTAAAGTTGCCAAGTTTGGACACCCCTGGTCTAGGCTTACAGGATTCTGTTAATTTATCCTACCTCACAAGACTGGCAGGCATTAAGGACTGGAGATGCTTCGCAGGGGAACTTTCGGGAGGCAGCAAATTTAGTGACTTTTTAAAAAGTGCCATTGGGTCAGACAAGGCTCCTTAGCAGGCTAGGTCTGATCCACAAGCCATTATTGGTAGATTGGTAGCCAGTTGCTACCAACCTACGTTCCATTGAGGACCTGTATACTGCACGAGCCAAAAAGAGGGCTGTGAAAATATCTACAGACTCCTCACATCCTGGACATAAATTGTTTCAACTCCTACCCTCAAAACGACGCTATAACGCACTGCACACCAGAACAACTAGACACAAGGACAGATTTTTTCCAATGCCATCACTCTGTTAAACAACTAATTCCCACAACACTATCAATAATTTACGAAGAATGCATAACGATTATTCTTCTCTTCCTTCCTGGTATCTATCTCTTCCCACTGATGACTATAACCATATTGCTTGTATCTTTCAATTTAAATTCCTTTATTTGTTTCCTAGTACGATTTGATAGTTTATTAGTAACCTTGACTATCACTAAGTGTTGTATCTTTTTTTTGTTGATGAATGTATTTTATTCTCCTTATGTACACTGAGAGCATCTGCATTAAAGACAAATTCCTTGTGTGTCCAGTCACACTTGGTCAATAAAGAATTCTATTCTATTCTATTATTCTTGATGAATGTATTTTATTCTCTTATGTACACTGAGCGCATCTGCACCAAAGACAAATTCCTTGAGCGTCTAATCACACTTGGCCAATAAAGAATTATATTCTGTTCTATTCTATTCTTCTTTATGTACACTGAGAGCCTATGCACCAAAGGCAAATTCCTTGTGTGTCCAATCACACTTGGCCAATAAAGAATTCTATTCTATTCTATTCTATTCGGTTGTGCAGGCCTACTCTATAAGGTGGTAACAGTGCAAATAATTGTTGCAGAAGGAGCAAAACTATTCCAATCACAATGTGTCTTTTTCCTAACGGGACAATTCAGTAAGTCATTAAAACAAAACCCCAGCTCAATAAAGAAAGTCGATAACATGAGTTACAATCAGGACTGCAAGCATTAATTGGTTTAATTGTCAACTGAAATTCCGGTGAATTAAAAGGTCCCAACAATTAATCAAGAAAGCAAAGAGTTGATTTGTTCCTACCTAATTTTAGTTGTAATACAACAATTAACAGGCAGTGAAAGAAAGAAAAAAACCATGAAAATGTCCTTAACGTCTGGCAAATGTGGTCACTACTTCATTTCTTATATAATAGTATGCAAAAAAAAAAAAAGAGCATTGTTTTGCTAGGGAGAAACGTATTTAAATTTAGAATGGATTATAATGGATTTTTAAATCTTAAAATGTCCTGTAAAAAAATAGATTAAGCTTCACTTTTTGAAACAATAATGGAACAAATGAAAAATGTCACTGAACTTTTTTTAATTGACAAATACTTTTCTTAAGGTGAATACAGTGTGACTGGTATGGCAATTTGCATTATAGTAAAAAATTTAGGGATCATTCGGAAAAAGGGACGGCTGATAACTAAGAAAGGTCAGTTAAATCTGACAGATGAAGTGAAATTGTCCATTAATGGGTGTGACGTGTAAATGTTTTGTCTGTTCTAACTGGACTGGCTAAATGGGGTATATGTCGAGGGTTGTATGTATATGTGCTGTGCTTATATATGTATGCAATCAATACTTTAAGGGATGCGGTGGCTCAGTGGCTAAGATGCTGAGCTTGTCGATCAGGAAGGTCGGCAGTTTGGCGGCTCGAATCCCTAGCGCCGCATAATGGAGTGAGCTCCCGTTAATTGTCCCAGCTTCTGCCAACCTAGCAGTTCAAAAGCACGTAAAAATGCGAATAGAAAAACAGGAACCACCTTTGGTGGGAAGGGAACAGTGTTCCGTGTGCTGTTAGTCATGCCGGCCACAGGACTACGGAGATGCCGCCGGCTCTTCAGCTTTGAAACAGAGATGAGCACCGCCACCTGGATTGCTTAGGGAAGCGATGGGTAGACTTTTAACTCCCAGAATTCCCCAGCCAGCATAGCACAGCTGGCGGGGAATTCTGGGAGTTGAAGTCCACCAGTCTTAAAGTTGCCATGGTTGAGAAACACTGACTTAGGGACGATAGAAGACAGTTACAGAGGATGTGAATGTAAACTGGACCTTGGTCCCTCACCGTTGCCACAATCCTTTTGACCGCCGTTGCAGATAATTCTTCTCCTTTGGGCTGTTCAACCAACGTCATGCCCAGGTACTTCAGGTTGAAGAGCATGCCCTCCAGTAAGGTCTCTCGGGTGTCCGTCCAGTTCTCAGGGAGTTCTATAAAATCAAAAGAACTTTTGTTACTATCAAGACCACTTGGAATGACTTTTGGGAAGAATGTTGTACAGGAGCTTCTCTCTAGCCAGAAATAGCCAAGACCAATTTGTGTTGAAATGTGTGCAACATTTGTTCTTTTAGTGCAGGTAATCCTCAGAAATGGGTGTTCAACAACAATGAACATAAGCATACTTGACGGATGATTAGTGGGACTATGCATAATTGAAAGTAGTGATGTATAAACATTAAAAGTTGGTAAATTCTTTTATACTGTAAAAATAATCAGAATGAGCTAAGTGATTACACAAATGTATATTGTTATTAAATAGATAATTAAGAATGCAAGGGAATTAGGTTCGCTGAAAGGAAAGAAATATTAACTGTAATCGAATATATGATGTACAATGAAAGTGAGGTACCTAGTTATATTAGATGGAAAATTTGTGACTGTATACATAATTTATTTATTTATTTATTTATTTTATCAGACTTATTAGTCGCCCCCTCTCCCCACAGGGACTCGGGGCGACGTACACAAGCAACGGTCTACGGACTACAAAGGAGGAGGTAAAAATAAATAAATACAATAATCAGGGAAGTTAAAACCCCAATAAGAATAAAAGTTTAAAAGCTAACATTGACAATTAAAATTAACCAAGGGGTGGAACAGTTGTCGAGATTATGCCAGGCCGGCTAGCCGAAACAGGTGGGTCTTCAGTTTACTGCGGAAGGAGCGGAGATCGGTTGTTGTCCTGATGTCTGGGGGGAGGTCGTTCCAAAGGGTGGGACCCGCCACAGAGAAGGACCTACTCCTGGGCACCGCCCTCTGACAGTCTCTAGAGGACGGTACCCGGAGAAGGCCCTCTCTGTGTGAGCGAATGGGCCGCAGGGATGTATGGGGCAGGACACGATCCCGCAGATAACTAGGCCCTATGCCATGGAGCGCTTTAAAGATGGTGACTAACACCTTGAAGCGCACCCGGTAGGCCACAGGAAGCCAGTGCAGCTCGCGCAGGAGAGGTGTTATATGGGAGAACCTCGATCTCCCCATGATTACCCGCGCGGCTGCATTCTGGACCAACTGCAGTCTCCGGGTGCACCTCAAGGGGAGCCCCATGTAGAGAGCATTACAGTAGTCCAGACGAGACGTCACCAGCGCGTGAGTGGCTGTGCGCAGGGCCCCCCGGTCCAAAAGGGGACGCAATTGGCGCACCAGGCGAACCTGGTGGAACGTCTCCCTCGCCACGGCTGCCACATGATCTTCTATAGTCAGCCGGGCATCAAGGAGGACGCCCAAATTGCGTGCCCGTTCCACCGGGGCTAATTGTTCATCCCCGATGGCCAGCGATGGAATGTGCTGGTTGTATTGGGGAGCCGGGAGCCACAGCCACTCTGTCTTGGAGGGGTTGAGCCTGAGCCTGTTGTCACCCATCCAGACCCGCACGGCTTCCAGACAACGGGACATCCCTTCGACGGCCTCGTTGGGGTGGTTTGGGGTGGAAATGTACAGCTGGGTATCATCAGCGTACAGGTGGTATCCCACCCCAAAAATTGAAAATATGGATGCACAAAAGCTTGTAACCAAACGACATGCTGTATGTAATGGGTGAGAATTTTTTATGTTGTCTGTTATGTTTAAAAAAAAGAAGAAAAGAAAGAAAAGAAATGGGTGTTCCATCATTAGAGGCTTTTAAGAAGAGATTGGACAGTCACTTGTCTGAAATGGTTATAAGGTCTCCTGCTGAAGTAGGGGGTTGGACTAGGAGACCTCCAAGGTCCCTTCCCAACTCTATTTTTTTCCCTTAGAGACAGCGGCTGCTGTCAGTATGCATCCCATTCCCAGGGCTTCTAGAAGAAGACACAAAGAGATCCATCAACCTCTAGAATAGGGGTGTCAAACTCAATTCCATTGAGGGCTGCATCAGGACTGTGGTTGACCTTGGGGGGAGGAGGAATGGGGGTGTGGCCAAGTAGGTGGGCATGGCCAGCTTGACGCCACTCCCCAAACTGCTGGCATATTTCCTCTTTGGGTAGATTGGACCGAAGCCACACTGGCCCAATGTTTCCTCTTCACATAGACCGAGCTCACGTGACGCAGGCCGCTTACATTTTCCAGGATGGCCCTGCAGGCGAGATCCGACCACATTGCAGGCCGTATCCAGCCCGCGGGCCTTGTGTTTGACACCCCAGCTCTGGGAACAAAAGCCAAGCAAAGAAAGCATGCAGCATCCCTTGACTAAGGAACAAATGAACCTTTTCTCAGGAAAACAAGTGTCACCGCATCCTGACGCATTAACCTGGGTCCAATGGCCAACTTTTGACTTTGTTAAGTCTGAACAATTAAACAGGAACTGACCCATGACAGCTCATTGTACAGCATCAGTGAAGACTTCCACAAAATGCTTTATCAAACTCAGATTTATACAAGGTTTTCTCTTATCATACAAAGTGGGTGTATTCTTGGTGCAGAAAACAGACAGTGAGGCACAGGAGGAACACCTCACTCTGGTTTCAAGGGGGACAAGCCATCAGCCTTTCTCATAGCCGTGAATCTGCAGAGGTGACCAGGGATCATCTCAGGAATTGTGGTGTGCCTGTAGATGTCAAGGTCCGCCTGTCGTTCCCACAGCAAGACAGGGCAGGAACCTGGCCACCATAACTGTTTCCAGGCAATGCTGCAATCTCTATTGTGAATAATTAAATGGGCACAATTTAACCTGTAATAGCTGATAACCCGGAGTTGCCAGGGTATTTTTTTTATAGGGGGAAAATGACTGGACCAAACATAATTTCTAATGTTGTATTTTCCCACTTATCAGAGGAAGTCCTCTTATGGAGTATTGTGAAGCCGTTACCATGGCAACTCCACAGCGCCGTACAGTAGAAGCCATTTTATGGCAGTACAATAGAAATCATTTTATGGTAGTACAATAGAAGCCATTTTAAGGCACAAGAGGCTGTATCTTAACAGAACACACACACCCCAAGAGGTGTTAGGGGTGTCTTACCACCACAGTATTTTTTTTCCACAGAGTAAGTCATTTATGTACCAAGTTTGGTTGAAATTCTCGAGGAGTTCCAGAGTTATGCTGGAACACACACACACAGCCATTTTTATATAGGTAGATTGAGAGAGAGAGAGAGAGAGAGAGAGAGAGAGAGAGAGAGAGAGAGAGAGAGAGAGCAAGATAGATAATAATGATAATGTAAAAATGGAAATCTTTCCTGCTTCAGATGACAGCATGCATTTTTATTCTTCTCCCTTTCCCCAATTACAATTTTCATATCGATAGAAGAGAATATGTAAAGCTCAAGAGTTGAACTGCGAGATCCTTGGTGTTCTCTGAGTTTATCTTTTTGCAGACATTTCAACACCATTCTAGATAGCATCATCAGTGCTAGAATGGAGTGGGGTTTGCTCTTAATTTTATATCCTTGATGATTCATCGATTAGCTGTTATTTACTCTTAGCACACTTTTTTGAGTTGGTAGTTCCTACATTGTAATATAGTTTATTTCATTGTTGATATAGTGTTAATATTGGTGTAAATCTCTGCTCATATGGGCCTTGATTGCTGCTGAAGATACCTATTTTGGACTTTTGTTTCCTGCTGGGCTTTTTGATTGCCTCTTTTGAATGGCATGTAGATGTTGTTTACCTCTATGTGTCTGTTGATGGTTATTATCATCTCCTACTAAATCTAGGTACATATGACTCTTGCCTTAACATGAACTAAGTTTTTGAACTAATTTCAAAACTTTTCTTTGCAACAGATCAGATCCCTAGGAAGAGCTTCCCCTGGGGACTTACTGCTTGGAAGGGAGAGAGAAAAAGTGTTAAAAGTAAATTAAAGAAAAGAAATGGTGCTAACAAGACATGATTTTGGCTCTGCTTCATCTGTCAGCTCTCAGCCTGCAGCTGACAACACCCCACCCTTTAAGCAATGCAACCCTTGGCAGGAAAATAAAAGCTTGACCATGCTGGAGTAAAAACTCCTTTGATGTTATGGCACAATACAACTGGGTTCACGCAATACACCCGAGAAGATTATAATGGGAAGGGCTGCTTGTGGTATGAGAAGCCAGCCAACATCTCAGCAAAGTGTGGGAATCAGACCATGCTCTTAAGCCACTGATTTGCCCGTATGACATGTGAATACTATCCTGATGTTTCATTGAAGGCTCAGCATGTTGTAAAGACCAGATCCATGGTTGGACTCACTGCCCAAAAACAGTCATTTGTGAACAAATCTTGTTTGGTCTGGTTTGGCTCTGCAACCCAATAAGACAGACACAGACTTCAGAGGATAATTAAAACTGTAGAAAAAACAATTACTACCAACCTGCCTTCCATTGAGGACCTGTACACTGCACGAGTCAAAAAGAGGTTGGTGAAAATATCCACAGACTCCTCACATCCTGGACATAAATTGCTTCAACTCCTACCCTCAAAACGAGGCTATAGAGCACTGCACACCAAGACAACTAGACATAAGTACAGTTTTTTCCCGAACGCCATCACTCTGCTAAACAAATAATTCCCTCACCACTGTCAAACTATTCACTAAGTCTGTATTACTATTACTATTGGTCTTCTCATCGTTCCTATCACCCATCTCCTCCCACTTATGACTGCAGGACTGTAACTTTGTTGCTTGTATCCTTATGATTTATATTGATATTGTTTCCTGATTTTTTATTTGAACCCTATGACAATCATTAAGTGTTGTACCTTATGATTCTTGATAAGTGAATCTTTTATTTTTATGTACACTGAGAGCATATGCACCAAAGACAAATTCCTTGTGTGTCCAATCAAGAATTCTGTTCTGCATTGTTAAACCATTGAAATTTATTTTGGAGTAGACACCTCCAAGATGATTTCACATGGACACATAAACAATGGCTTAGTCTTGACTCAAGGCTGCAAATGTGCCTGACACGGAGCCTGGCTCAAGGTCACACAGCTGGGTTTCATGGCAGGATTTGAACTCACCATCTCTCGATTTCTAGCCTGGTGCCTTAACCACTACTACACCACAACTGGCTCGCTTCTGGTGGTCTCCAGATTGGGAAATGCTCCAGGTTTCCTACCAGTCCTTAACATGACCTTCCTTCTTCTACTAAAATAGCCTTTCTTAATCCAGACCACTCCAGATGTGTCCAACTCCAAATCCTGTAATCTTCCATCCACATTGACAGAGAGCTGAATGATGAGAAGACCAGCGTCTATCTCCAGCAAACTTGATACATATATGGTCTATTAATCTTTTACAATGTGCTGGGTCAGGTTTCCCAGTGCCCTGGACGGGGCTGAGGTCCAGCAACATCCTGTTCTCTAACAACAGGTTGGAGAAAACTACTGTGGTCAAAAAGCAATTATAAAAGTAAAGGTTCCCCTCGCACATATGTGCTAGTTGTTCCCGACTCTAGGAGGTGGTGCTCATCTCCGTTTCAAAGCCGAAGAGCCAGTGTTGTCCGGAGACGTCTCCGTGGTCATGTGGCCGGCATGACTAAACGCTGAAGGCACACAGAACACTGTTACTTTCCCACCAAAGGTGGTTCCTATTTTTTCTACTTGCATTTTTTATGTGCTTTCAAACTGCTAGGTTGGCAGAAGCTGGGACAAGTAACAGGAGCTCACTCCATTACGTGGTGCTAGGGATTCAAACCACTGAACTGCTGACCTTTGTGATCGACAAGCTCAGCATCTTAGCCAGCATCCCCCCTCACAAAGCAATTATAGACAGCGGGGGGGGGGGGGAGAAACATTCTTTTTGCAGAGCTGTTTTCTCACACACACACATACAATGCACACCGCTGTGGAAGAAAACTGCTGTGAACCCAGGAAGGCTAAACAAAAAGTCTCGTGCAATACAAGTCCCTTATGCCTGGAATGCGCCCACAACGGGCTACACAATTGCCCTGATCAAGCATACATTCTATCTAAATGATGGCAGGAGAGAGATTAGAAATTAGTCTCTAACAAGGGTCTGAAATAAAAAACAGATGCCAATTCTCTTCTATGCTGCTGTCAAGAACACCTGCGGGGATGCAGCCGTTCAGTTCCCAGCGGTTGAGTTCAAATGAATTCATCTTTTAGCACCAATTTGAAAGGAGGAAGAGAGACGGAGAGGGATACTTTCCCTGTCTGAAAATCCTGCAAACAGATTCCCCCTGCAAGCTTTCCATAGCAAGCCAAGGAGATATAAGAGGTATTTCCATAAATAGATACAGATATTTATAGATATTATAATCATGGACTAATAAAAATAAAGTAGGAAAATAGGTAAGGTAAGAAACAGTATTAAAGGAAAAGATCAAGAAGATTGAAAAGACTAAGACAATTAAGAAGAGGAAGAGAGTCAGCAGTGGTCAAGGTGCTGGCTTAGAAACCAGGAGGCTGGGAGTTCTAGTTGCACCTTAGCCATGAAAGCCGGTTGGGAGATTTGGGGCCAGTCATTCTCTCCTGGCCCAATCATCCTGGCAGGGTTGTTTTGGGGAAAATAGGAAGAGGAAGGAAGATTTGTATATTCACTGCCTTGAGTTGTATTTTAAAAAGGAGGATAAAAATAAGTTTTAAAAGTGACTATGGCAGGGGTGTCAAACTCAATTTAATGGAGGGTTACATCAGGATTGTGTTCAGTGCTGGGTTCCTCTTAGTGTCGCTACTGGAACGCTGATCGCAGTCTGTCCGTGCACGGGCCTCACGTGCGCTCCACATGCCTGCGCAATCCACTGCCCCTGTGACACCCAGCTGCTTGTCAGGGCGCGCACAGGCTCTGCATGCTGTACGCTCGTGTGCAGTGTGCCTTTTGGCATTAAATACAGCTATAGAGTGCGGGCGGGCCAAACGAGCCACCATACCGGTACGCTCTCAGCTGCTCCGGGGCAATACCGGTACGACCATACCTGTCAGGACCTGTTTGACCTCCCGGGGGGAGGGAGGGGAATGGCCAGCTCTTCAACTCAGCAACGCTCCATTTTTGCCCATTCCTGCAACCCTCTGCCAACGGAAAACGGAGCCTGGGCAGGTCGTGCACTGCCTCCCCAAGCTCTGTTTTTGCTGGCAGAGGGTGGCAGGAGGCCAAAATCGGAGGGCGGAGCTCCATTTTCACTGGCAGAGGCCCTGTGGGCCGGTCTTTTGCTGTTTTCAGGGTGGGCCCACGGGCCAGAACTAAGCACCCTGTAGGCTGGTTCCAGCCCTCGGGCCTTCAGTTTGACACCCCTGGACTATGGTAACTTTACCCATCTTGTAAGTAACCCGTTCTGACACTTATGTTGCAGCATCCCCCCAGGCCACATGATCAAAAGTCAAGCGCTTGGCAAACAGCATGCATTGACAATGGTTGCAACATCCGAGGGTCACCTGATCACCCTTTGAGATCTTTACCACCAGTTTCTGACAAGCAACGTTAATGCGGGGAGTCGGATTGACTTAAGAGCCACATGATTCACTTAATGACCGCCGTGATTTGCTTAACGGGTGTGCCAAAAAAGGGTCATAAAATCAAGCACAACAAACAAGCTGCCTCACTTAACGACAGACGTCCCAGTTCCAATTGTGGTCGTAAGCTGAGGGTCACCTGAACGGTCTATATCTATCATTGGTATCATTAATCCTCTATGCCATTATTTCTAGTGGCATCTGTTTCCTGACCTGCCTCCCTTGAAGGCTGACACCCAGGCACAAAGATCTTCCCAACACGCTGCAACTCCACTGATGTTTTGTGCTGGGTGGCTTTCTCGGCGCTCGCACTTCACACCCCCTGTGAGATTATCCTGGGTGTCTTTGGTGCCAGTATTAAAAGTAAGTCCAAAGGAAAACATGGCCGATGATTCACAAGGAACGAGAGCAAGATTCCCTGGTGGGAATAGCCTCAGGCTGACTCACTTAAGCCAAGGGGCAATTAGAACAAAAAAGCTTATGGCACCTGTTGCATCACTTCCGTCAACATATCCTAACCGGCAGATGTGTTTGTATTCCTTGTGGGAGCTCCTCCTCCTTGGCCACAGCAAAGCAACATTGAGTTATGCAGCTCGACGCCAACCCATTCAAAAAATGAGCCAAACTGACCTCAAAGGGACTTGCAACCAAACAGGTAGAGACTTGCAGATTCCAGCATTTCCTGTTTTGAAGACTGTCCCGGAAGCCACGAGGCAGATGTGTCAGCCTTCCCAAGTAGTTCACCTACGTGGGAAGGCTGACATCTTCCCATCACAAACGAATAAGCCCGTGATAGTGAATCTGTGGCATGCGGAGCCATGCCATCTGGCACATGTGGCATCACCCGTTTTTCTTCTGCGCACACAATGATCAGCTGACTTTTGTGTGTGCTGGAAACCGGAAAAACTGGTCTTCTGTTGTCCGGCATGAGCATGGACGCCAGTTTTCCGGCATGAGCATGGATCGGCACATGCGCATGCTTGGCAGTAACCGGAAGACTTGCTGGCAGGGTGCTTCTATGCGCCGGAAACCAGAAGTCCATTTTCCAGTGCCCACATGGATCTTGGGCAGCTCCTCTTCCAGGTCATGGCCCAGACAGGGGTATGCATGCGTTCCTTTTTCGGCACTCGGTGCCCAGTATGTGTGCTCCCTTTTCAACACTTAGTGCCGAAAAGGGTTGCCACCACTGATATAAGCTAATTCTACTACCTTTCATGGCTATATTAAGCTAATCTTGCAAGTCCGAAAGTATAAATCTCCCACTGTCTTTTTTTTAGCCTGAGAAGTTAGGAAGCTGCAGCCGATACCATCTCTTATCTGACTGTTCCTTAGGCCAAAGGCTTTCCCTTTGGGAACATGTAAGACTGGTGGAGTTCAACTCCCAGAATTCCCCAGCCAGCCATCCCCAGCCACAAGTCTTAAAGTTGCCAAGTTCGGAGACCTCTGGCCTAGATAGCATTTCTTCTCTCCCCCCCCCCCCCCGCCCCGACCTCCATCTCCCAAGGTGATTCACACATATCATTTACAAGGGGTCAGAGGATTCCCTGGAGTTGCATACACATTAAAAGCGTTGTGGCCCACCAGAGGCCAGCAGAGCTGGCAGCAGATTTAGATAATGAAGAGGTTGGGGAGGAACATGGGCCAGTCCTGGAGTCTTGCGAAGGCTCTGACGAGGGCTCTACGTCAGAGGCAGAGATGGGGCCTTGGCCATCTGATAGTTATCAGCTGCCTTTAAAATCAGACATCAGTGAGGCAGAAGAACAGCTGGAGCCTGTTCCCAGTGTGTGCATGCGCAGAGCTGCCAGACGAAGGGAACAGTTAAAGAACAAGGGTCGACTTGGGAGTAAAGCCACAGGTAGACAATGAATGGTCCCTCCCATAGGGAGTAAAAGAGGAGCGAAAGGGGAGTGGAGTTTGCAGGAGACAATTAGTTCATTCCTGCATTCTTGCCAAGTATTGTGGCATCTGAAAAATATCGACCTGGCCACTCTCCAAGCCCGATAAAGGTCGGTAATTGTGAACTATCTTGAAAGACTGCAGGCCGGGACTTTGCTGGAGAGGAATTCACTGTAAATTAAATAAAAGGGGTTTATCGGGATGAGGACTCAGCTTCATCCTGCTGGGGAAGCCTAGGTCAGAACAATAAGATGATTTACCCCAAAACTTTTAACCTTCTCGCTTTTAGCTTCAAATAGCCACACGCCACATTTTCAGAGCATAACAGGAGCTGCATTCACCAGGAAGGCGAGAGGTTTGGGAAAGCCGACCTGCAACTTTTCCAAATCTTCCTTAGAAGGTTGTGTTGGTGAAAGAGAGACGTCAATCACGAACGGACGTTTGTACTCCTGGGGCTAAATTTGCACATGGTGCCTAGAAACAGTTGCAGGGGTTTTTTCACTGGGAAATGAATTCTGATCGGGATGAACAGTGCTTACTCTGAGCAGAAGGAACAGCTGGGATTGGCAAAGACAGGTACATTAACCTGATTGCTTTCCGTTCTGATATCGATCAGCGGGTTTAATGCCCTGGGTTGCACTATTACATTTCAAAGATGGAAAGTTCCAACGTGAAAAGGCAACACGTTCAGAGGCTGTGCGGTCATTGTGTTAAGTCAAGCTGGAGACCAATGTTAGATCATCACCCACTTATTCCTCAGGCTCATCAACATTTTCACTGAGTGTTTTTCTGGATCCAAAAAATCCACCAATAACTTTATAATTTGATTCTGGGTAGAATTAGCTGCACTCATAACCCCCTGACATAAAGATATTAACAATAAGGTAAAAGTAAAAGGTTCCCCTTGGACATATGTGCTACTCGTTCCTGACTCTAGGGGGCGGTGCCCATCTCCGTTTGAAACCCGAAGAGCCAGCGCTGTCCGAAGGCATCTCCATGGTCATGTGGCCGGCATGACTAAACACCGAAGGCGCATGGTGTTACCTTCTTACCAAAGGTAGTTCCTATTTTTCTACTTGCATTTTTTACGGGCTTTCGAACTGCTAGGATGGCAGAAGCTGGGACAAGTCAGGGGAGCTCACTCCCTTACGCGGCACTAGGGATTCGAACCACCAAACTGTAGACCTTTCTGATCGACAAGCTCAGCCTCTTAGCCACTGAGCCACTGCGTCCCCTTTTTATATTAATGATACATAGATTTAAATGTGCGCTTAATTGTGGTCATAAGTCCTCAACTTATGACCACAATTGAGCCCAAAATTTAGGTTGCTGGGAAATTTGTTAGGCGAGTTTTATGACTTTTCTTGCTAAGGGAATCACTGCAGCTGTTAAATTAGTAATGTGGTTGTTAAGTGAACTTTTCTTCTCAGATCGCAAAAGGGGATCAGTCATGTGATCGCCATAAATATGAGACAGTTGCCAAGCATCTGAATTTGGATCCCTCAACCATGGGGATGCTGCAATGGTTGTAAAGTGATCACGTCACTTTTTATCAGTGCCCTTATAACTCTGAATGGTCACTAAACAAACCGTTGTAACTTGAGGACTACCTGCATGTATGTCAGAGAAAGTCAGAGAATGCCAGAAACTTTTTTGAAAAATTTAAAATTCTGGGAATTTTTTTTTTTTTGTGGACAATGTTCGTTTTGAATAGCAACAAGGAGGGGATTTAGTAAAAGAAATCTGGATATAGATTGCAAATTGTGACCTGGGAAAAAGACCTATACATTTTACCAACAAACTTCTATTTAGGTTTTGTCATAAAGGTGTAATTTGGGGGGGGGGGGGTTGACGAGAAGAGTTGGGATATAAATAGTAAATGACTTTTAGCTAATTATAATAACAACAATGAAATGTTAATGGATATTGTTTAATAATATATACATGCTCTGGTATTGGTAAAAGCAACTTGGATATAATATTCTAAACAGTGGGAAAAAAAGCTTAGAAACTTTATTAATTGATTTTTTACTCAGAATATGTCATAAAAGTGTAATGTTATTGGAGGATTTTTTAAATAGCTAACAAGTGCCATTATGTGGTTGTGTTTTTAAGTATGAATAAGTTCAGGCAGAAGCATGTTCAAATAACTGTAGTCAAATGAGAATTGTGATATATTGATGGCAAGATATATAAAGATTTTTGGTTTAAAGTGTATAATTTATGATGAACTACAAGTAATGACTATGGAAGAAATGCACAAAAGTTATTCGTAACCAATCGACACGCTTTCTACAAGATGTATTGAAGGATGATTCTTTTTTTGTGTTTTTGTTGAATTAAAATTTTAAAAAAAATATTTTTTTAAAAAAAGGAGGGGATTTTCACAAACTTCAGCTGCTGTTTGTTATCTAAGCCCTATTTAGAAAAACAAAGAAACTTTGATCTACAATATATCCACGCGGGATTTAAATGCACTTAAAAGTGCTGTTTGGTATCAAACATGTGATGAGGCTTCCTTGTTTCTGGCTGTCTTCCATAACTTGCTGGGGACATTATGGCTCAGCGAGGATTAATACAGAAACCTAGAAATAACCAGAAATGAACTCCGAGACAAAATCAGATTAATTTCTACAACTACATGCCGTTCCGTTAGTAAAGACGGATAGTCCTTGGCTTATAACCATTCGTTTATCAATTGCTCAGAGTTACAAGGGCGTTTAAATAAGTGATTTGCGGCTGACCTGCTCACTTATAACTGTTGCACGATCATGGGATGAAAATTCAGGCACCTGGCAACTAGCATGTATTTACAACAGTTTCGGTGTCTCAAGGTTATGTAATTATGTAATTGCTTTTTGCAAACTTCCCTGCTGGCTTCCAATAACCAATGCAGAGGAAGGTTGCTCCTGGTTCGGCCAGGATCGGGCAAACCGGTAGTAGTGGCGGCAGGAGGCTCCGCCCCGATGCTTCTGCGCATGTGTAGAAACTGCCTGCTCACGCACAAGCTAGCACATGACTGCGCCTGAACCAGTAGTAATAAAATTGGCAACCCACCACTGAAGCAATCAATGGGGAAATTCAATTTGCTTAACAAGAGAACAGAAGGGAACTTGGAGGTCTTCTAGTCCAACCCCCTGCTCAAGCAGGAAACCCTGGGTGTGAAACTCGCCATGCCCCGATGCTGTCATGTGATGTTTTGCAATGGTTTTCCCATTTGTGGAGCTGGGGTGGGCGTGGCCTGCATCTGACGTAACCGGCTCAGGGACCGCCAGGGTGACATCCCTACCCTATACCATTCCAGACAAGTGGCTTTCCAGTGATGGAGCATTCACAACTTCTGGAAGCAAGCCGTTCCACTGGATAATTGTTCTCACTGTTAGGAAATTTCTCCTTAGTTCTAGATTGGGTCTTTCCTTGGTTAGTTTCCATCCATTGCTTCTTGTCTTGCCTTCTGATGTTTGGAAAATCAGTTGACCCCCCTCTCTTCTTTGTGGCGGCCTCTCAAACCCCATGAATCAATTTACAGCTGCTGTGATTTGCGGAACTATGGCAAAAAAGGTATAAAATCAGGGATGACTTACTTAAAAACTGCCTCGCTTATTGTGGTCTTAACAGGAAGACTACATGCGTTATCTTTTTTCATGGTCTAGTATAATTATTATAGACCCAAAATTTCCCCCTTTACATTTCACAACGTGTCTAGAAGTAGAAACGGAACTATCCACCTAAAGCCTTGTTTTATTTATATCGCCCTGAATAGATAGAGATATAGAGTAACAGAGTTGGAAGGGACCTTGTAGTAGGTCATCTAGTCCAACCCCCACCTCCAAGCAGACCCTCCACCATTTTTGACAGATGTCAGTCCAGTCTCTTCTTGAAAGCTTCTAGTGATGAAGCGCCCACAACTTCTGAAGGCAACTTCTGTTCCATGGGTTGATTGTTCTCGCTGTCAGGAAATTTATCCTTATTTCCAGGTTGAATCTCTCGTTGTTCAGTTTCCATCCATTATTCCTTGTCTGGCCTTCAGGTGCTTTGGAGGATAGCTTGACCTCCTCCTCTCTGTGGCAGCCCTCCAATATTGGAAGACTGCTACCGTGTCTCCTCTGGTCCTTCTCTTCACTAGACTAGCCATGCCCAGTTCCTGTAACCGTTCTTCGTATGTTCTAGCCTCCAGTCCCCTCATCTTCTTGGTTGCTCTCCTCTGCACTTGTTCTAGAGTCTCAACATCTTTTTTATAGTGTGGTGACCAAAACTGGATGCAGTACTCTAGGTGTGGTCTTACTAAGGCTTTATAGAGTGGTATTAGCACCTCCCTTGATCTTGATTGTATCCCTCTGTTAATGCAACTTTGGATTGCATTGGCTTTTTTGGCTGCTGGCTCATATTTAGCTGGTTGTCCACTAAGACTCCAATAACTATGGAGAATCATGTTTTGTCCCCAACATTTGGAAGAGATAGATGGTGCTCGGTGATCGATGAAGCTGGCGTGGTTCTTTGAGAAAAGGCACAGAAGACACAGGTGATATTCCACTAGTACCTTGATTATCTTCACCTGGAAACTGTCACATATTCTCCAGTGTTCCCTCTTATAGGAGTGTACGCCATCAACTGTTGTGACAGGTCTGTGAATCTCCCAGGCTGACAAGTTTTGAACTGGCTGTCACCCAGTCTTTCCAAATCTAATGCAGATACTCTAGCTTAATTTAAAAGAAAATAAATTCAAAAGCTGAGTACAAAAAGCTATTTCCTGATGGCAACAGTTGTTAAGCAGTGGAAGATCCTACTCAGAGAAGTAGTAGATGTTTTCTGCAAACTTGAAGATGCCTGGACTTCAACTCCCAGAATTCCCCCATCAGCCTGCTGGCTGGAGAATTCTGGGAGTTGTAGTCCAGACCACAGGTGCTATTCACTTCCCTTCCCTACCGGTTTGCAAATGTGAGCGCATGCCTCCGCGCATGTGCTCAGCCTTCCATGCACGTGCTTTTTGGTGAAAAAAAGAGCCTAAATGGGATGCCATACAGCTGGGGTGGTTGGGCAGGGCCACCAGCGATTTCCGCTACCGGTTTGGGTGAAGTAGTAGGAACCAGTAGATCACTTCTGGTCCACACATCTTCAAATAGCCATGGTTGAGAAATACACTGCGGTCACTCGGTTCCTCATCAAGCTTGGCTGTTGAAGTGCTCATATCCTAAAGTTGCCAACTTTCACAAACCTTAACTTGGAGGATTCCAACTCCCGTCTGACTCTTTACGATGAAACTGGAACTGTCAGCCCTCGGGCTGCCATTTAGATGGGAGCCCCTTCCATCGCCAATGCCACGCCCAAAGCCCCTCCCCTCCTCTTTCTGAGGTTGGCGGATCCTGTAGCTTCATGCAGCTGTGCATGGCTTTCCTCACAACTCTGCAGGCGCGCCTCCTGGACAACAGCTGCACTGCAGGGCCTACTCTGGCGTAACTCTTCTGCTCGGGTGCAGCTGATCAGGAAGGAGGAAAGGAGGACCCTGAGTCGGGGTGTGGCTGAGGGTCATGGTGATTGGTGCTGGTGGTTAGGGGTGGCATCTGAGTGCAGTTGTGGCTGGAACTGGGTGTGGTAATGATATACACTATATTGCCAAAAGTATTTGCTCACCCATCCAAATAATCAGAATCAGGTGTTCCAATCCCTTCCATGGCCACAGGTGTATAAAATCAAGTACCTAGGCATGCAGACCGTTTTGACAAACATTTGTGAAAGAATGGGTCTCTCAGGAGCTCAGTGAATTCCAGCGTGGAACTGTGATAGGATGCCACCTGTGCAACAAATCCAGTCGTGAAATTTCTCGCTCCTAAATATTCCACAGTCCACTGTCAGCTGTATTATAAGAACGTGGAAGTGTTTGGGAACGACAGCAACTCAGCCACGAAGTGGTAGGCCACGTAAACTCGTCCAACATCAGTGTGTGACCTCACAAATGTGCTTCTGGAAGAATGGTCAAAAATTCCCATCAACACACTCCTGAACCTTGTGGACAGCCTTCCCAGAAGAGTTGAAGCTGTTATAGCTGCAAAGGGTGGACCGACATCATATTGAACCCTATGGATTAGGAATGGGATGTCACTTACAGTAAGTTCATATGCGAGTAAAGGCAGGTGAGCGAAAACCTTTGGAAATATAGTGTATATATAGGTGTCAGGCTTGCAGTCATATTCCTTTCAGGATCTTTGGCCTGTCACACTCTCTATTATTTTACTATGTTGTTTCATTAGTGGGGGAATTGGGAGGGGGAATAGTAAGGAGTAGAATGTATTGTTGTCAAAATAAAAGATTCCTTTCTAGAAGCCCAAAGTCATCCTTTGTCTCTGCACCTCTGAGCCTGACTGGAACTAGATGGGTGGAAATGCCAGCATGGCAATGGAAGATTGGACCATGTGATGGACTTGTGGGTGTGGGGGCAAGATCATGGACATTCAACTGGGTGGAAAACCCAGGAAGCTTTCAGATTCTGGTTTTCCACAGATGTGCCAACATGTCTCTCTTAGTAAATTGGAATTTAGAGCAATAGTTCCGCCTTGGACTCTGATTTAATTTTGGGTGATATTTGGAACGCTGACAGAGAACTATTCCCAACAAGCACAGAACAGAAACGTAATAACCATGGACAATGTTCCTCCAGGCCTTCCTGTCCTCTACCATCTCTGGAGTCCATTTAAGCTCACGCCTACTGCTTCAGTGACTCCATCCAGCCACCTCATTCTCTGTCGTCCAGGGAGTCCTTCTTTCTCATTAGGTGGCAAAGTATTTGAGTTTCCTCTTCAGGATCTGGCCTTCTTAAGAGCAGTCAGGGTTGATCTCCTCTAGGACTGACCGGTTTGATCGCCTTGCAGTCCAAGGGACTCGCAGGAGTCTTCTCCAGCACCAGAGTTCAAAGGCCTCCATTCTTTGGTGCTTAGCCTGCCTTCATGGCCCAACCTTCACAGCCATCCATTGCAACTGGGAAAACCACAGCCTTGACTATACACACTTTTGTTGGCAGGGTGATGTCCCTGCTTTTTCGTATGCTGTCTAAATTTGCCATAGCTTTCCTCCCCAGGAGCAAGTGCCTTTTAATTTCTTGGCTGCAGTTCCCATCTGCGGTGATCTTGGAGCCCAGGAAAATAAAATCTGTCACTACCTCCATTTCTTCCCCATCTATTTGCCAGGAATTAAGAGGGCCGGATGCCATGATCTTAGTTTTCTTAATGTTGAGTTTCAAGCCAACTTTTGCACTCTCCTCCTTGACCCGCATCAAGAGGCTCTTTAGTTCCTCTTCACTTTCTGCCATTCACTAGACAGACTTTCCCAATTCCTGCAACCGTTCTTCATATGCTTTAGCCCCTAATCATCCTTTTTGCTTGTTGTAAATTGAAGACTTCCTGTATTCCACCTTTCGAAGAGAAGCAAATATTGAGACTCTGAAATAAAACGTTTTGGGAAGGAAGAGTCCAATTTAGGGAGATTTCCCCACAGGAAAAGTAGTTTTACCTAACCCCAAACAGACAATATATTGTTCTGTCATCTTAGTTCTGTTTTATCTTAAATAAATCTATACCAAACCTCTCTATGCCTCTTATCAGTATTTTATTCTAATATGAGCTTCTTTGTAAAGGATTTTACCCCATATGTGTATTTCTGAGTTTTCCCCTTTTTATACATTACTTTCATAAGTATACCCTGTTTGTATAATTATCCTTAACATGTGCTTTTAAGGCATTTTTGAACAATCTACTTAGCAGAATCCATGAAAAGAATCATTTTTGAAGTATAATGACTCTGATTCAGTTGAGATGTTGTATCAAGTGGGCAAAACTGAATTCATATTCAAATGTAAATCAGACAGATTTTCCTCCCCTGCCTGGGAAGGGGAACTGGAAGTGTGAAAGCAGTAGATCAAGGCAAAGGATACACACTACAATAAAGCAAAAAAAAAAAGAGAGAGAGATACACTCGTGATTTGGAGATTTGTCTAGAAAATCTTGGTCTTTACAGCTGAAAGTAAACTCAACAATGCATTTTAGTAGAACTACAAAATAATCAAAGCTGAGGGAACAGACTAAGACTGGAGAAATATTTAATAGGGCTGGAGCCCAACAATTAATATAGAGATAAAAGGTAAAGGTCCCCTCACATATATGTGCTAGTCGTTCCCAACTCTAGGGGGCGGTGCTCATTTCCGTTTCAAAGACAGAGAGCCAGCGCTGTCTGAAGACGTCTCCATGGTCATGTGGCCGGCATGACTAAATACTGAAGGCGCATGGAACGCTTTTCCCCTCCCACCAAAGGTAGTTCCTATTTTTCTACTTGCATTTTTACATGCTTTCGAACTGCTATTGGCAGAAGCTGGGACAAGTAATGGGAGCTCACTCCATTACGCGGTGCTAGGGATTCAAACTGCTGAACTGCTGACCTTTCTAATCAACAAGCTCAGCCTCTTAGCCACTGAGCGACCGTGTCCCTAATATAGAGATACTTCAGCTATTTTTTTCATTCCCCTTATCCATACGGACATTTCAATTTCACCCCAGTGGCATCTAGCTTCTAGCCACTGGAGTAGTAAAGTTACATTTGGATTGCATGATTTGTGATTAACATTTCTTATTTGTTTAAGACACCCTGGCACTTTTATCCTATGTGCCAGCAGCATCATGTTCAAAGAAGCTTACTAAAGATTAAACAGAACAAAGTGTTACTTTCAGTAGCCATTCAAAAACCTCCTAAGCCCTCTTCCAATCTTCATGCATTTGTTAAAGGGAGGTAGGATTGGTGGTCTTAGTAGACCCTTGCGCCTTCACGGAAAATAAAGAACGGAATAGCAATAGCCCTTAGACTTATGTTCCGCTTCACAGTCCTCTCTAAGCGAGTCAGCCTATTGCCCTCAACAATTTGGGACCTCATTTGACCAAGGAAGGACGGAAGGCTGAGTCAACAACAACGTTGGCATGGAAGCTCTTTAATCATTGCATTTTGTTCCTCGTCCCTCTCGGGTTTCCAGTTCTCAGCATGGACATCCAGAAGCTGGAGGCTGAATGCAGATGGAGAAAGTCAGCCAGTGATTCAGAGCCTTTCAATGTGTTCTCACTGCAGGAAATGCTCAACACAGGAAGACCACAGAGGAAGGAATGCTGCAGCAATAGGACAGCAACTGCACTCCTCATATATCTTGACTGCTGAGAGCAGAAGTCACGGCAAAGGACTCACACCTTACCACACCCCTGTTGTGGCCCGCCAGCAGCCAGCAGAGCTGGCCACAGATTTGGACAGTGAGGAAGTTGGGGAGGAACATGGGCCAGTCCTGGAGTCTGGGGAAGGCTCTGATGAGGGCTCTGTGTCAGAGGCAGAGAGGGGGCCAGAGCCCTATGCCAGTTATCAGCTGCCTTCAGAGTCAGACATCAGTGAGGCAGACAAACAGCTGGAGCCTGTTCCCAGTGTGCGCATGGGCAGAGTTGCCAGACAAAGGGAACAGCTATGGAACAAGGGTCGACTTGGGAGGAAGGCCACAGATGGACAGTGAAAGGCCCCTCCCAGAGGAAATAAAAGAGGAGCGAAAGGGGAGTGGAGTTTGCAGGAGACAATTAGTTCATTTCTGCAAGTGTTCCGGTATCTGAAAGATATCGGCCTGGCCACTCTCCAAGCCTGATAAAGGTTGGTAATTGTGAACTATCTTGAAAGACTGCGGGCCGGGACTTTGCTGGAGAGGAATTCACTGTAAATTAAATAAAAGGGGTCTATTGGGACGAGGACTCGGCTTCATGCTGCTGGGGAAGCCTAGGTCAGAAACCCCCCCTTTCAGTTGGATGTGCAAAGGGGTTCTACTCACAACACCCTGCACCTTATAAAGTGGGGAGTAAAGATAAACATCACCCCAGTTTTTGCTAGACAAGCAAAAACTAAGCTTCAAAACTAAGCTACACAAGGCAAGCACCAATGCCCTTTAACCTTCTTTTTACAGCCATCGGAGCCCCCTTTGATCCTGTCTGATGAAAAGTTGGGGGCATCCTTTCCCTCATTAAATTAATAAAGAAAATAATTGCTTGGCCTGGCCTCTCTGCTGCTGCCTACTTCATCAGTGAAATGTTATTTGGTTTATTAATTTAATTAGGCCTGCCTGTACTCAGGAAACAACTCAGAACTAGAAACTTAAAAGCAGATACGTCCATAAATCCTGATCCATCTCCTCCCTGCCAAAGGGAGAAAGAAAGGACTGCCAAAGCAAAAGAATAATAAATTTATTGACAGTCAACAACAATGGGCAGCAATCACAATTAAAGCAAAGCCAGCCAACAGGAACACTTCAACGTGTGTGTATGCATCATGTATCAGTGGTTTGTTGCTGCAGAAACGTCCCAGTACGGCCATACCGGTAGTGGCCGGGAGCAGCTGAGAGTGTACCAGTATGGTGGCTCGTTTGGCCCACCCACCTGCCTGCGGTCTATAGGCTGTTTTTAATGCCAAAAGGCACACTACACAGGCGCCCCGACAAGCAGCTGGGAGTCGCAGGGGCGGTGGATTGCACATATGTGCGCAGTGCATGTCAGGCTCGTGCATGGACAGACCACGATCAACATACCGGTCGTGACGGTAAGAGCAACCCACCACTGGTTTGCGTGCCTTCAAGTCAATCTTGACTCCTGGCAACTGCCTGGACAAGTTCTTTGCGTTTTCTTGGCAAGGGAAGAGGTTTCCAGAAGTGGTTTGCCATTGCTTCCTCCCCAGCACCGAGAGAGAAGGACTCAACTAAGGCTCCCAGGAGTCTCCACGCAGCCTGTTTTGGATGCAAGGTAAGTGCAGGACCCGCGCGGAGGCTCGGGGAGGGGGGAAAAGGGCCTCCCGGAAGTACCAGAAGTTCAAAAATGGGCCTGTTTGCGTCCTCTGGAGCCCAAGGGAGGTAGTTTTCTCCCACCCAGAGGCTCAAGGAAAGCCTCCAGAGCCTGGCAAAAAGCCCCCCCCCCCACCTCCTGCCATGGTGCAGGAGGCCGACTAGACCACGCCCACCATAGCCACTCCCACCCAGCAACCAGGCAGAGAACCCGTTGCTGAAATATTCGAAGCCCACTCCTGGATAAGATCCCCAGAAATTCTCAGAGCTATGAAATCAATGGAGAAGTTGAAGCCCCATCCCTAAAAAAAACCGAGGCAGTATTCCTTTTCCTCCCATTAGCAAGCTCAATTTCACAAAGCTATGTCAAGCATAGGCAGGGGGTTGGACTAGAAGACCTCCAAGGTCCCTTCCAACTCTGCTATTGTATTGTATTGTATGTCCATCCTGGTCATGAATAAACACTTTTAAAAGTGAGAGCTAAGCAGAAGAGCTTCAAGTGGTTCTCTGCAACGCTACAAGGAGGGCTTTTTCCCCTCTCTCACTCACCTCGAACTGTAGGAAGTTAACACCCACCCCTCTCCTGGGAAAATTGGATATTTTAGGAAATATTAAAAGGGCAGAATATTTCCCCTTAAAGGGAGGCAGAAACTCAGCGCTGCCACCGCCCCCTTTGTTAATGGGCCATTAAAGCCTGAGCCAGACTATTCTACATAACAAAAATCTACCTCCTTCAGTCAGAGCCATAATAGGAATCCCAAAGTACTTTCATTACATCATCACCCAGCAAGAGTCAACCAAGCCTGGGACTCAGCCTACAGAGTTGCCCCTGCATGGCCCCAGGGGAGTCTGACAACCAATCGGAATACAAGCTCAAATTCAAAAGCCCAGAGTGGGCATAAACTCAGGGACTCTCACCATCTCTTCTCTTTTTTCCCCAGGACCTCAAATCATGTGGTCCTGTCCACCATTAAAACCACCTTTCCAAACAGCCCTCATTATTTCCAGTGTCTTTTCCCCCACTTGTAACTTAACATTTCTTCCAACAGAGCTGTCAGAGCTATTACTAAACATTAATTACAGGCCCGTCTTTAGAGAAGATAGGGAGGAGGCAGGAAATGCTTTTAATAATTTTTGATATTCGTTTCATCCTTTTCTGGGAAGTTAGCACCCACCACTCTCCTAGAAAAATGAAATATTCTAGGAAATATAAAAAAGGCAGAATATTATATTTCCCTGGATGAGAAATGGAGAAACATGTTTTTTTTAGGCAGGAAGCAGGCTCACTCTTAATAGCCCCCACCCCCCTCAAGAGCCACAGCAGATGTCGGCCCTTAAGAGATAAAGAGATAGCTAGGTCTATTCATAGGCAAACCCAAGATCCAACAAAGGTAGGATTAGACATCTAGCAACAGAACTCACATGGCACCTGGGAAGATTATATCACCCAGCAAGGCCCAACCAAGCTTGGGACTCAAAACACAACCTACAAAGTTACCCCTGCATGACCCCATGAGAGTCAGACAACCAATCAGAGTACAATCTCAAATTCAAAAGTCCAGAGAGGGCATAAAACCCCAACACTTTTAGCATCTCTTCCCTTTTCTCCCCAGCATCTCAAGCCGTGTGATCCTGTTCATCAATAAACCTTCTTTCCAAGCAACCTCCATGAATCCAGTGTCTTTTCCCCCATTTGGAACTAGACCCAGAAGGACATTTCGTCCAACATTTTCCATCCATTGACAAATTCTCTGTTTCACTTGTGAACATTTAAAATTACAATAGGCATATACAAGAATATTATACAGCCAATTAGGAAAAGCAGCATAACACAGCGGGATTAGTTATTATCCATAAATGCTGAATATCATACATCATCCATATGATATTAAAAACCTAAGGAAAAGATGTAATTTTTTTTTTGAGTGGAGTGCTGGGAATTAAAATGCATACTTATTATTATTATTTCTTAGATTTTTAGACCGCCCCTCTCCCAAAAAGGGACTGAATGTAAGTTGAACCTTCTATGGGAGGAATAGGTAAAAGGTAAATGTTCCCCTCGCACATATGTACTAGTCGTTCCTGACTCTAGGGGGCAGTGCTCATCTCTGTTTCAAAGTCGAAGAGCCAGCACTGTCTGAAGACGTCTCCATGGTCATGTGGCCATCAACAGCACGGAATGCTGTTACCTTCCCATCAAAGGTGGTCCCTATTTTTCTACTTGCATTTTCACATGTTTTTGAACTGCTAGGTTGGCAGAAGCTGGGACAAGTAATGGGAGCTCACTCTGTTACCCGGCACTAGGGATTCAAACTGCCGACCTTTCTGATTGACCAGCTCAGTGTTTTAGCCACTGAGCTCCCGTGTCCCATATGGGAGGAATAAAGAAGTATATTCAGTACTAAACAGAGATCTCAGATGGTGAGGACCCTTGGAAGAAAATCCTTTAAGACAGTGTTTCTCAAACTTGGCGACTTTAAGTCCTGTGGACTTCAACTCCCAGAATCCCCCAGCCAGCATAGCTGGCTGGGGAATTCTGGGAGTTGAAGTCCACAGGACTTAAAGTCGCCAAGTTTGAGAAACACTGCTTTAAGAGTTCTGTGCAGGTTCAGAGATGAAGTCTTATTTTTAGAACCAATAATATGTATTTGCATGGCGAGGTAATGTGATAGTGATAGGGCTGCAAAAATAGAATCAAAAGACTACATGTGGCCCACAGTTTCAGACCTCTGTGGTTTCTAAATCAGAAAATCAATTAACAGAAAGAAAACCGGAGTCTTCTTGGATTCATGCAACCTGCTAAGCAGCTGTGTGATTTGTTTAGTTTTTAGGTTTATGTGTTGTGCAAACACAGCTAACTAGCGCTCCTGTTTAAACCATGGCTCAATGCAATTATGTAAATCCAAAGTGTAACCACAGATTGCTGGATAAAGAGTGAAAAGTGAGAACGTGACGGGAAAGGATTTTGAAATATTGGTGATGGGGCAACTTAAAAAGAGAAGCATAGCAGATTCCTGAAAAATAGAGAACACACTCTACATTCGAAACTAGGTATGCTTAACGAAGAGAAGGAGTAGGGGTAACATGAACTAGTCCTCCAGTAGTCGCAAAGAAGTGAGGGTCTGTATAGTCTCCAAAGCACCTGAAAGCTGGACAAGAAATAATCTTTAAAGAGATCCTACCTACCGTGTTTCCCCAACTATAAGACAGGGTCTTATTAAGGTTAATAATAATAAAAAAACCATTAACTTAGATTCAGTTAAGTCTTGATTATTAGGGGGGGAAATGATATGATGCAGGATATAGTCTCATCGGAGCCACAACATGGAAGAGGAGATGCCCAGGGGTCATGCATGCACCAGAAAATGAACTTCCAGTCTCTGGTGGGCACATGCGTGCCAGCAAGCGAGTCTTCCAGTTACTGGTACGCATGCATGCGCGATGATCAGCTGTCCAGCACGCATACTCACACTGGAAAATGGAAGACCAGCTCTTCCTGTTTTCAGCACTGCCGCACAAACGAAGGCCAGAAGGCCAGAAACCCGGAAGAGGAACGGGTGATGCGGTGCATGGTGGATGACATGGCTCCGTGTGCCACTTCAGGCACGCCTGCCATAGGTTCGCCATCATGGTTACAGTGTCTCCTGCTTGAGTAGGGGGTTGGACTACAGCAGGGGTGTCAAACTTGATTTCATTGAGGGCTGCATTAGAGTTCTGTTTAACCTCGGGGACCAGGGTGGGCATGGCCAGCTTGGCATCACTCGTGTGATCAAACGCCACTTTTGCTAGTAGTTTGTTTTGCTAGCACTCTACCAATGAAAACAGAGCTCATGAGGGTCGCACATGTCCCTCCTGGGCTCTGTTTTTGGTTGTGATGGCCTCCTGCAGCGAAAACCCTGGGAGGGTTGCGTGTGGCCCTCACGAGCTCCGTTTTCGCTGGCAGAGGGCTGCAGGAAACCATTGCAACTGGAAACATAGCCTGGGCCAAGCACGGCCTTCACAAGCTCCGTTTTTGCTGGCAGAAGCACCGCAGGCCAGTCCTTCGCTGTTTGCAGGATGGCCCCATGGGCCAGATCTAAACACCCCTTGGACCAGATCTGGCCTCTGGGCCTTGAGTTTGAAGGTTCCTTCCAATCAGTAACGGTATTCTATTTTCTTCATTACCAGTTCGGTAGCAGAAGGTCCGTGATGCCATTTGGGTGGGTGGGTGGGGGGTGGGTGGGGGGTGGGTGGGCCCATCGCACCACTGCCACTACCATTTTGCCCGAACCGGTGCAAACCAGCAGCATACCACCTCTGATCCCAATCCTGTTATTCTATATTTTAAGTCTGCTTGTCCTTTTAACAGAATAACAGAGTTGGAAGGGGCCTTGAAGGTCTTCTAGTCCAACTCCCTACTCAAGAATTTCTGACGAATGATTCTCCAATCTCTTCTTAAAAACCTCCAATATTGGAACATGCACAAGCCATTCCACTGATTCATTGTTCTCACTGACAGGAATTTTCTCCTTAGTTCTAGGTTGGTTCTCTCCTCAATTAGTTTCCATCCATTACTTCTTGTCCTGCCTTGAGGTGCTTTCTCGCAGCCCCTTGGATGTTGGAGCACTGCCATCATGTCACCCCCTAGTCCTTCTTGTTATTAAACAAGACATCCCCAATTCCCGCATCTGCCCTTTCAACCAATAGCACTGCAATGCCTAGAAAATAGTGAGCCAATTGCCAATCACATTTTCATGGGAAACATTTCATTGCATTGCTTTTTGGAAGACTGAGCATTCAGAGGTGTGCATCTCAGACGCCTGTTTTTATGTGTCAGACAAAACAGCAAGCAATTCAGGCAATGTGCTAAATAGGTTGCATTTCCGAGATTCAACATGAATCTCGTAATGTGGTACTTTTTCAGCCAAAGAGATACTATCCAAGAACAAACTTTGCATGCGTTTCAGGACTAGAAATTGTAGTTATGCCAGTGATCCTGAATTAATAAACCCTGAAATGTTTCAGCTTGCTATTTACCATATTTTTCAGAGTATAAGACACACCTTTTTCCCTCAAAAAAGAGGGTGAAAATCTGGGTGTGTCTTACACACTGAATACAGCATTTTTGGCCTCCCGAAACCCTGCCCCCTTTGCAAAAATGGCCGTGCATAGCCTTTAGGAGTGCTCCTAGGGGCTGGGGAGGGCAAAAATGAGCAAAAAACGGGCTGTTTTGGAGAGGTCCCCAGCCCCAGAAGCACTCTACAAGCCTCCTAAAGGCTATGCATGCCCTTTTTTTGACAAAAAAACGGGCCCATTTGCATGGAAAATGGGCTGTTTTTGGGAGGTCTGCAGAGTGCAAAATCTTGGTGCGTCTTATGCTACGGTGCATCTTTTACTCCAAAAAATATGGCACTCCCTTACGGAGGTTAAAGTTTGAGTCCACAGCTCCTAGAGAAATGGGGAATTTCACTCATTTCTGAAATGACTCCATCAGCTTTCCATTATGACTTTCTTTCTTACGGTCTTTTGCTTGATCAAAGTCAACTCGCCATAGAATGGTAGGCTATTTGTCCATATAAGACTTCCAAATCCATTACCTTGATCCCCAAAATAATCCTTGAAGTAAGACTTGCAGGTGACTTACCATAATCTTCCCTACTTCCAGAACAATTGAAGCTGTAACTCCTTGATGACCTATTTTTTGTGGGAATTCTAAAAGTAACAGTCCCAACAATCTGAAGGACAGAATGATGCAGAAGGCCAACATTTAACCATCAAAGAATTCACAGTTGCTGCTTAAATATTACTATAACAAGGTTTAGCACCTAGGCTGAAAGGACTTTTGGACACAAAACTACCAATGGGAGGAGTGTATGTTGTGTATTTCTTACCCTGTTTGCCTGAAAATAAGACCTTCCCGGATAATAAGCCTAATCGGCAGTGGTGAAATTCATTTTTTTTTACTACCGTTTTTTTACTACCGGTTCTGTGGCTTGCTAGGCGTGGCAGGGGAAGGTTACTGCAAAATCCCCATTCCCTCCTGATCAGCTGGGACTCGGGAGGCAGAGAATAGATGGGGGCGGGGATTGGTATTTACTGGTTCTCCGAACTACTCAAATTTTCCACTACCGGTTCTCCAGAACTGATCAGAACCTGCCGAATTTCACCCCTGCTAATCGGGCTTTTGAGCGCATGAGCTAAAATAAGCCCTCCCATGAAAATAAGGCCTCCCCGAAAACATTGCAACACAGCAGGAGCAATGAGGCAACCACGCTCACCGCCTCCTGCACCTCAAAAATAATAAGACCAAGGGCTTATTTCGGGGGGGTCAAAAGAAAATAAGACCCTGTCGCATTTTCAGGGAAACACGGTAAAAGACCAGCAGCTCTTTCCTTTAGCTTTGGGTATAACAGCCGGTCTGCTCTTTCGAGACGACCCAAGACAGGAAATTGCAGAATATCCTTCATTCTGACCGAGAAGCTAAAATTTTACTGTACCAACTTCTGCACAGACCGGAAAAAAAGTGGAAAGGACTACAGAGAAATCCCTAGCATGCCACTCAAAAGATTCCTGACTCAGCACGTTCCCTGCATACCAACTTTCTATTTAAAGGCACAGGTGTTTTCATATATACAAAGAGAAGCATGCAGGAAAGGAAACTGTTAAAAACGAACTTCTCGCTACCAGCCAGAACTTGCCTCATTGTTTCTACCGCTTTGTGCTTCTTTGCTACAGTGAAATAAGGCCAGTGGCGGATTAAGGCTCACTGGTGCCCTAAGCACTGACAAATCTTGGTGTGCGCCCCCCCCCCCTTTGTACATACTGTGCAAATCTTCATTGGGGTTTTTTTTCTTTCTCAACTTTGTGGTGTCCTCTTTGGGCCTAAGCATGTGCTTAATGGTTAATGCACCACTGAATAAGGCCACAGGGAAGGCAAGAGACATTTTCTTAAACCTTTCTTTGGTACAACCTCAATTCCAAGCATAAAGTCCAGTTTTTGATAAACAGGGAAGTCTAATCCAGCAGAAACTCCTCTCCTGTGCAAAATCTGGACCAATCTAAGCTCCAGCACAACGACCAGCTATTCCAGTTCATCTTGTGCAAAACTGTGGCTCTGAATTCAATCCTCTTAAGCAGCTCCAACTCATGGCCCAGCTTTCTCTGGCTCAACACAAGCACATGACTGAGGACCGGGATGAAGGCGGCTAAAACTTCTGAAGAACCCTCAAGGACTGAAAACAACAGAAGCTTGCAAGATAAGAAAACAGCTGGCCGATTGATTTTTGAAGGCCCTTTATTGTGTGTCCTTGTCCTTTCCTCAAGCTTCCCACCAGAAAGTGACATTTCAAAGACTCTCAAAAGAAACAAAGCCAGGTTCCTCCTTTGAAGGCCAACGTGCAATTAACTCACGAGAGGTTTAAAATTTCTCCCTTGTGCGTCTTTCTTCGAATAAATGAAGGGCCATTTGGTTTCAGTTATACTAGCAGTCCCCAGCCTTGGTGGCCTGGCTGTGGGAGAGGGGAACTGGCCGCACAAACGGCAGGCCAGCACACACACACACACACACACACACACACACCAGAGGTGGGTTGCTCCTGGTTCAGCTGAACTGGTAGTGGAATTCAGGTGTGGGTCGCAAAACCGGCAGTGACCCAGGTCTACCACACCCCCAAACTGGTTCCCTTGCCATCGCTGGGCTGCCGCCATTTTGGTTTTTAGGGACTGTGCATGTGCAGTTCACTGTAAATCCTTTGTCTCCGCACCTCTGAGCCTGTCCGGAACTGGATGGGTGGAACTGCCAGCATGGCAGTGGAAGATTGGACCATGTGATGGACTTATGGGGTGTGGGGGCAAGATCATGAACTTTCAACAGGGTGGGGAAACCCAGGAAGCTTTCAGATTCGGGTTTTCCACAGATGTACCAACATGTCTCTCTTAATAAATTGGAATTTACAGCAATAGTTCTGCCTTGGACTCTGATTTAATTTTGGATGATATTTGGAACGCTGACATAGAACTATTCCCAACAAGCACAGAACAGAAACATAATAACCATAAAAATTAAACATTTGTGTCTTTTTAACATGTACAAACCCCATCTCAGTGGGAACAAGTTCTTCACCAATCTTAGCCTTGGATATTAAGTCCGATGGGCAACTTCAGGAGTTATAAAACATGGCCTTCAGCCTAACTGATGAGTCTTTTGCAAGGAACATCTCTACCTGTTGGTTACTTGCTGAGAGGCAGACATGAAGGGAAGCAAAGGGCAGAGAAAGAAAGAAATCAGGCTGGTGTTGTAGTAAAAATATTAGCATATACAGCATATTTACACTGTTATACAAGCTGTATACTTACTACTTTACACTGTAGCCAAGTGTCATTTCTTCAGTGTTGTCACATGAAAAGATATACTATATTTTTCAGAGTATAAGACAAACCTTTCCCCCCCTAAAAGAGTGTGAAAATATGGGTGCGTCTTATACGCCGAATACAGCCATTTTTGGCTTCCCAAAGCCCCCCCCATCCCATTTTTGTGAAAATGGGCAAAAAACGGGACGTTTTTCATCAAAACGGGTGTGTTTTTGCCTTCCCCCACCCCCCAGAAGGACTCTGCAGGCTTCAGCAGGGGAAGGGGGAAAGGCCCCCATTTTGGTGGGAAACGATCTGTTTTTGCCTTCCCCCAGCCCTGCTGAAGCTTGCAGAGTGCTCCTCAGGGCCAGGGAGGACAAAAACTTTTTTTCTTACTTATCTCTTTGAAATCTTGGTGCGTCTTATATACCAGTGTATCTTATAGTCTGAAAAATATGGTACTTAAATATTTAAAAACTGTGAGGGGGTGTAGTCACTTCTGTGAGATACTGTATGTGTGGAGGTAAAGATTCAAATCTCACACCTCAGTCTACAAAGCTATGTAGCTGTTCTTTTGGCTGGTCTTTCCCATCCTATCACACAAGCTGTCGCTGCATAGCAAAATGGGAGGAGAGGATGTTCTCCATACCACTCCTGGAGGAAAGGATATAAACCCAGGGAACAGGTAATCAGTATTAAAAGAAAATTAAAAAAGAAAAAGAAAGATGGGGAGCATGTCAAAGAAATCCATTCCTGTCTCTGCCACACTTGTCCAAACAGCTTGAGGAATGTAGCTCTTGGCAGAAAAATAGTTATTCATTCATGCCTAAGGAGGAACAGAAAGGAAGGAAGGAAGGAAGGAAGGGAGGGAGGGAGGGAGGGAGGGAGGGAGGGAGGAAGGAAGGGCAGGGCAGGGCAAAGGAAGGAAGGGGCAGGAAAGAAAGGAGGGAGGGAGGGAAGGAATTAAGGAAGGAAGGAAGGAAGGAAGGAAGGGCAGGGAAGGGCAGGGAAGGGCAGGACAGGGAAGGAGGGAAGGAAGGAAGAAAGGAAGGAAGGAAGGAAAGAGCAGGGCAGGACAGGGAAGGAAAGAAGGAAGGAAGGAAGGACAGGGAAGGAGGGAAGGAAGGAAGGAAGGGGAGGGAAGGCTGGGCTGGGAAGGGAAGGATTTAGAAAATGATTGCATTTTCATATCATAGAAAGTCACAGAGCAAGATACACAGAGAGCATCCTTCTCAATCAGGAGTTCCAAAGTTCTACCTCAACAGCCTTGCAAGAAAATAAATTTTAAATAATCATTGATTAGGCTCACATAACTTTTTCCCCCCCTCATTTTTATTGAATAAACACAAACAGTTTGTGTATCACAGTAAGCCCAAAGCAGATACATCATTATGGCTGAAAGGGGCACTTGGGACCTGGGCAGAACCATCCAACTGGCAAAGCATCAAAGGTCTCGTTTAGTGCCTGCTAGTCTAGAAAAGGGGCTCCTGCAGCACAAACATAATGTACAACATCCTGAGTACCAAAAAGAAAGCACTAAATGCTTCAAAATACTAATGCTGACAGACTTCCCCTTTTACTCCCTATGCCTCTTTTCACTTGCTCTGAAGCTTTGGGGCAAAATGATTGCCCCTATTTGGGGGGTCCTGAACCACAGGAGGTTCAGTTGTTTTCTTCTCAAGGATCACCAAACTAACATCATACTAAAAGATGTTACCTTTTAACGGGCTATCACTTTTGCTCTGGAATATCCTGAGCCACAGTGGCGCAGTGGTTAGAGTGCAGTACTGCAGGCTACTTCTGCTGACTGCCGGCTGCCTGCAATTTGGCAGTTTGAATCTCACCAGGCTCAAGGTTGACTCAGCCTTTCATCTTTCTCAGGTGGGTAAAATGAGGACCCAGATTTTGAGGGGCAATAGGCTGACTCTGTCAACCGCTTAGAGAGGGCTGTAAAGCATTCTGAAGCAGTATATAAGTCTAAGTGCTATTGCTAGGAGCCGTGGTGGTGCAGTAGTTAGAATGTAATATTGCAGACTGACTCTGCCCACAGCCAGGAGTTCGAACCTGACTGGCTCAAGGTTGACTCAGCCTTCCATCCTTCCGAGGTGGGTGAAATGAGGACCCAGATTGTTGGGGGCAATGGGCTGACTCTGTAAACCGCTTAGAGAGGGCTGGAAAGCACTGCGAAGCGGTATATAAGTCTAAGTGCTATTGCTACAATCAAGCAAAATATCTATTCTTAAGAAGGATCCCGTTGACTGAGCACTGGCACAACTCATCATACACCACCCTATAATTTCAGAACTCTGATTCATGAGCTTCATTAAAAACTTTCCCAAGAGCCACAGAAAACAGGCTCAGCTAAAGATCGGTGCTCAGCCAAACATTTTGAGCCTGCTTGTTTGTAAGAATGAGCTGCAGATAACTTGGATAAGAGCTGGCTGGACAAGACAAAAGAACTAACAAAGACCCCAGGTCCTCGACTTGCAACTATTTATTGGGTGACCCTTGGTAGTTACAACAGCACTGAAAAAGTTGACTTAAGATCAGTCCTCACGCCTATGGCCGCCGCAGCATCCCCAAAATCATATGATCAAACTTTGGGCACGGCCTGTATTTATGACAGTTGCAGCATCCCGAGGTCACCTGATGACCACCTAAGACAGGGGTGTCCAAACTTGGGAACTTTAAGACTTGTGGACTTCAACTCCCAGAATTCCCCAGCCAGCTGGCTGGGGAATTCTGGGAGTTGAAGTCCACAAGTCTTAAAGTTCCCAAGTTTGGACACCCCTGACCTAAGACCTTCCCAGTCAACTTCCAACAAGAAAAGTCAGTAGGTAGAGCTGAATTTGTTTCACAACTGCATGATTCGCTTAACGGTAGTCATTTGCTTAACAACCTTGGCAAAAAAAGGATAATAAAATTAGGTCCAACTCAATTACCTTGCTTAGCAATGTAATTTTGATCCTACTTATGTTCCTAAGTTGAAGACCTATAATCAATTAAAGGTAAAGGTTCCCCTCACACATATGTGCTAGTCGTTCCGGACTCTAGGGGGCAGTCCTCATCTCCGTTTCAAAGCCAACGAGCTAGCGCTGTCCGAAGTTGTCTCCATGGTCATGGGGCCGGCATAACTAAATGCCAAAGGCGCAGGGAACGCTTGTTACCTTCCCACCAAAGGTGGTCCCTATTTTTTTACTTGAATTTTTACATGTTTTCAAACTGCTGGGTTGGCAGAAGCTGGGAGAAGTAACAGGAGCTCACTCCCTTAAAGGGCGCTAGGGATTCGAACCGCCAAACTGCCGACCTTTCTGGTCGACAAGCTCAGCATCTTAGCCTCTGAGCCACCACATCCTTTAATCAATTAAAGAGCCACAAATAATCTTAATATAAAGCATTCCAGGTGTCTTGAACTATATGTTCCATGACCCGCAACCCGTATGGCCAAATGACACGTGGCGTAAGGATGCTGGAAGCTGTAACTCTACACATCTGGAAAGCATCAAATGAGGGGGAATTATTTTAAGAATATTTGGCTAGGCGAAGTGTCTGAAGAGGGAAAGTTAAGATTCCTGCTCTGTATCAACAATTGTTTTGTAACACTGAGCTATGCAGAGCATCAATTCTCACTTTTACTTGATCACAGTAAGTGCCTGGATATGCAAAAAAATACAACAACGTGCATACCAGGTTTGCTTTATTTTCTTCCTTTAAACAAACATCACCAAAACAAAAGCATAGTGTACTAATAACAACGTTAAGGGGTGGGGAGAATGTGTACATTTTGAAACATGCACGCATAATTGTAATTTTAAGGACAGATGCTAAATGTTAAAGGGCCACATTTCTGTCCCATCCCCCCAAATATATTTCAAATCTATTAGCAAGAAATTAGTAAATCTAGGAATTGAATTCGACACATCTTAAAGTTACTAAGCTGGAGAAACACTGGTTTCTCCAAATGGTTACAGTAGAATCAATAGGAAAGTATCTTTTGCTAGAAATGTTTTAAGCTACAAATATCTATAGAGAGTCTCAATCACCCAGGTCATTGCTATCCCAGAGGTGCTTTTTCAAAAGGCAGCTGGGCTTTATTTTTTTCTTGAAGATGCTTCGCTTCTCATCTAAGAAGCTTCTTCAGTTCCAACTGAATGGTGGAGGATGGAAGGATTTACATTCCTTGCAGTCATGTGGTGGTTAATACTCTTTATGAGAGTTGATGAGGCCACTGTGAGGTTTATCTGTGCCCCTCAAGGTCACCTGAATAGTGCAAAGGGGTGTGGAACCTTTTTGGAACTGCTGAAAGGACTGTGTTGTAGACAGGAAATAGGTGGAGTCTGTATCAGGGGTGAAATGCTAACTGTTCAGGCCGGTTTGCCTCAACCAGTAGTTAAAAAATGCTTTAAAAAGTAAAAGAAAAATCTCGGGCACAGCTGATTGTTGGAACTTTTAAAAACTTTTTTTAAGCTTTTTTTTTACTAGGTAGTAAAAAATGCTTTTAAAAAGTTAAAAAAAAGGTTCTGACAATCAGCTGTGCTGCGGGATCCAGGAACCTTTTTTATGTGTAAAGTCCAACAGCTTTTGCATTGTGTGTGCGTCAGTTGTGCAGCTTTTGTGTTATTTTTGTGTAAAGTGTGACAGTTTGTGTTTGAGCTCTCTGTGACTGTGAGGTTCCTACTTGTTGCCTGCCCGGTCACATGACCACCAAGCCATGCCCACCCAGTCATATGACCACCAAGCCATGACCACCAAACCGCACACACCAAGTCACGCCCACAGAACTGGTAGGGAAAATTTTTGAATTTCACCACTGGTCCGTATCCCTCCCCCTCCACTGAGAGAGGGCTATTCAATCTTAATGTAGATGCCCCTTTGATCCCTCTTTTAAACCAGCAGTCCTTATCCATTTAAGCCACAACTTGTCAGAGATGCTCACAGTGGTAACCCAGCACTTGTAAATCCTGCACTGAGGAGGAGCACGATTTCAACATCCTCAAGGTTATTTTTTTATATACTTCTACAGAACAACATCACTCAGTTTCATGCGTTGTTGGTAGCACACAGTAAAACTTTTACAGATCATAGTGTCAGCTGCAGAGGAAGGGAAAGAGAATGAGAAGCAACGGATGTGAATCACAATTCAAGGCAAGACTTTTCATCTTGGAAGTCTGTCACATCCAATACATGATAAGAAAGGAAGAGTCACAAAGCAGTTGTGAGTGATTCTTACAATCCCAGAGAGCAGGTACATTAGATCTGGCTATGACTATAGCCAAGCATAGCCGAGCATCATGAACTCAAAACACAAGGCTGACTGATCTAAGCCCGTTTACTTAAAAGTAAAGACATCCTGCAGTTCTGAAAGCAAATTGAGGCCAATCAATACAAACCAACTACAACTGAGACCAGAATTCTCACTGCTAAGCCAGGCGGTTGTTAGGTGAGTCACACCTCATTTTATATGGCTTTTTGCCCCCGTGGCTGTTAAGCGAATCACTGCAATCATTAAGGGGCTCAGGTGGCCATTAAGCAAATCCAGCTTTCCCCATTGACTTTGCTTGTCGGAATCCCCCCTGGGAAGGTCACAGATGGAGACGGTGAGACCCCAAGATGTTGCAACCGTCATAAATACACACTGGTGGTTGCCAAGTGTGTGGATTTTGATCGTGTGATGGGGGGAGGTTGCAACAGTTGTAAGGGCAAGGACCAGTTGTAAGTCACTTTTTTTCAGTAACTGTTGTAACTTTGAATGGCTGCTAAACAAAAGGTTGTAAGTGGAGAACTACATGCATACCATCTGAATAATTTGCCTTCCAATAACACTAGGGCAAGGGTCGGCAACCTGCGACTCTGGAGCCGCATGTGGCTCTTTCATCCCTCTGCTGTGGCCAGTGGCGTAGCGTGGGTTGTCAGCACCCGGGGCAAGGCAAGTAATTTGCGCCCCCTAACCCGTGGATTTTAGCACTCGAGTCTCACCACAGTGGGCGGCGACCCAGCGGCTCGGATCGGATTCGCACAGCCAGCACTGCAGTGAGAGAGAGTGAGTGAGCCAGGCAGGGGCAGAGAGCTGCGAGTGCAAGCACGCCCCCCCCAGATGTTGCGCCCGGTGCGGCCGGCCCCCCCTGCACCCCCCACGCTACGCCACTGGCTGTGGCTCCCTGTCACCGGTCAGCTCCACAATTGATAGGACTTTTGATTAGGACACATAGAAGAAAAAGGGTCGCTGTGCTAGGAGGAGACTCTATGGTGGGGGAACCGGACTTCCAATCAGCAGAGGAAAAAGGATGCCGCGCTAGGAGGAGACTCTATGGTGGAGGGAACCGGACTTTCAGTCGGGTCCGGAATTAAATGGGGGACTTCCGGTTAGGACCTTTGTGGCTCTTTGAGTGTTTAAGGTTGCCAAAACCTGCACTAGGGAGACTCATTCAGTTCATGTTGTCCCAAAGATGCTTTTTCAAGAGGCAACTGGACTTCAGCTCTGAGCTGTGAGAAGGTTTTTGGATGAGAAGCTAAATGTCTTCAAAGAGAAAGCAGAAAAGTCCAGTTGCCTCTTGAAAAAAGCACCTTTGGGACTTCACATGTTTTAACGCACACCCGATTATTCTAAAGGACTTTTTTTTAAAAGGGAACAGAAGCAACGAAATTCCTTTCAGCAAAAATTGCCATGAAACTAGAATCCAACTAACCAAAAATCTAAAGATCGGAGACTCAAGAAACATTGATTAATTGACCAGGTTTGGCTATTTACTCCAGTTTTATAAAGAATTTACAGATTTTTAGAGCCTCTACAATATTTTTTTTCTCTTAAAGGTACAACAGGATGTGATTCACCATTCTTCTGGATTTTTTTTTTAAACTTCTCAGGCTAACCTATAGCTTTGTAAGCCACTTCACAAGGTTATACACGTAACACAGCAAAAAGGAAAAAAATCAGAAGCTGAGTTTCATAATGTATTTGCTTTTATGACTATGCTATTAACTGCTGTGTTTTAAAACCAAACAGGAAGCTTATTTATTACAGCGAGGTGATTAAAAACCCGAGCAGGAGGATCAGGAAATCTCCAGTCTGAATCTCACTTGTACTGTACTAATAACTCACTTAAGTCCCTCCCATCAGTAATACGGGGCATAGTAAAGGCATAGAAAGATTAAATATTGACGCCTAGATTTCTGGATGTAGCCTCGTCAGGTTCAGCCAAGGGGGGAAGCATTGTGGGACTTGTAGTCTTACAAAGGGCAGCAGGCAACAGATTATCTGTTCCTGGGCCGCATGCACTTTAAACAGGTCCTAAGCATATTTAACACAATCCTTTTAAGGATTTCCCCCTCCTCCAAACTTGGCAACCAAAAGTTATGTGGATGAAGATAATCTTACATTCTGGGCAAACAATTATGGGAGGAAATGAACTTTCAGGCACCTGACCCCAGCTAATTTGGGCTGTAAAATTTCACATCTAGTATCCCTCTTTAGACAGAGGGTAACAGATAGGGCCAATCAGACAACCCTGCTTAAAAAAGGCCTTTACAAAAACTGCTGGCATGATTTAACCTCTACCACTCAAGCAATTCATCAGGATAGCTACAAATAACAATAGATAGATGTGAAGCATGCGGCAGTAAGTGAAAGCAGCAAATTGCAAAAGCAGAATTAATCAAAAGAGCACAATCGGGACGAGCTATCAAATCTCGGGATATAAAAGCAGCTATTCAGCTGGAATGATGGTAGTTTGTACTGCATTGATTTGAGATGCTTTCATATGTTTTAAGACGGTATTTGTCCTTTTTTTGTAAGCAGCGCAGAGCCATGAGTTTGGATGGGCGATTATATATATGGAATAAATAAATCTAGGAAGACATTGTAGAGGCAGAAAGAATCTTTCTAGGGAGCTCCACTACAGAAAAAAGAGTGGGGGAACCTTCACTATTCAGATGACAAAGAAGGGCCTTTGATAATAACCTATAGTAGTGATGGCGAACCTTTTAGGCATTGAGTGCCCAAATGTGTGAGGCCAAACTGCAAGGTGTGGGAGCATGCATGTGCACACCAGCGCATGCACATTGTACATGCACCTGTGCCTCACCCAAACTGCAAGGCATGGGCGCATGCATGCGTACCGCATGCATGCATATGCACCCTGCACATGGGTGCATGCCCCATGCATGGATGCGGACCCGGTGCGTGCATGTGCATCCCACACATATGCAGCAGAGATGCAAAGACCAGCTGGCCGGCAGGACTTTAACTTAACTTTAACTTTTATTTGATTTCTAAACCGCGCCCTCTCCCAGAAGGGACTCGGGGCGGTGGCATGTGGGCATGTGTGGCAGAAACCCGAAACAGAACTGGGCAACAGAACGTGTGCCCCTCAATAGGGCTCTGTGTGCCATCTCTGGCACACATGCCCTAGGTTCTCCACCACTGGCCTGTAGAAGTAGGCTTCCTAAACGGAACCAAAGCTATATTTATTAAATCTATAGACATTGTGTCAGCCATCATTCTCAACTTCGTAAGACCCCTGTTAGATCAGCTGCTCTGGCCTTTCCAAGCATTAACCATTCTCCAGCCCAATCTTCCTTGCTGATCCAGACTGTCTCTGGGGCATCTTTATCCGGGGATAACTTAATCATGGCTTATTCAAGTAATGCATCTAGCTGGATTTGCGTGACACACTGAATTAAAAATGAATGATAGGGGAGGAGCGCTACTAATATTTAGTCCCTCCCCCCCTCCTTAAATAGTGCATCTCATTTTCATTTAAGGAGAATGAGAAGGAAGAGGAGGAAAAGGGGGAAATAACCAAGGAAGAGGATGAGCAGATCAATGTTATTTATTTATACTACTCTTAATTGTTCATGTCTCTTGGAGAAGGGAGGAGGAGGAGGGGGAAGGAGGAGGGGGAAGGAGGAGGAGAAGAAGAAGGAGGAGGAGGAAGAGAAGAGGAGGAGAAGGAGAAGAAAAAGAGGAGGAGGAGAAGATAAAGTAGGAGGAGGAGGAGAGGAGGAGGAGGTGGAGGAGGAGGAGGAGGAGGAGGAGGAGGAGGAGGAGGAGGAGGAGGAGGAGGAGGAGGAGGAGGAGGAGGAGAGCAATAACAACAACTAAATCATTCTGTCCAGGAACAGAATAGGTTACAATCATCAAGATTGTGTTTACATGACACACAGCAGTAGAGTTGCTCCCTTAAATTTAATTATAACTTGCTATGTAAAAAAAACAATACAAGACCTGGGAGGATGGGTGGGAAGGATGATTGCTATTTTGAGGTTTTAGGAAGCAGAAGTTTATTCAGAAAAAAAAAACTTTTCCAAAGGTGGTTGTAATCCATCTGAATCAATGTATCTGGTTGCTGGGAGAGGGAGGATATGAGATGTGAAGAAGCCAAGATTAAGACAGAGACAAAGCTTTGGATCAGCATTTGGTTTGCAAAGCAGGGGACACCTTAAGGATGTGACAGGAGGGAACATGATGTCCAGTGCTCTCTATGGGGGCATCTCTCCTTTCAAATAGTCTCCACACTCCCCCTGCATAGGGGGTCACCACTGCCATGGCCTTCAAAAATGTGTGCTTTTTCAGAAGAATAGAATAGAATAATAGAGCAGAGTAGAGTAGAATAGAATAATAGACTAGAGTAGAGTAGAATAATAGAGTAGAGTAAAGTAGAGTAGAATAGAATAATAGAGTAGAGAATAGAATAGAATAATAGAGTAGAGTAGAATACAATAGAATAACAGTATAAGTAAAGTAGAGTAGAGTAGAATAGAATAGAATAATAGAGTAGAGTAGAGTAGAGTAGAATAATAGAGTAAAGTAGAGTAGAGTAGAGTAGAGTAGAATAATAGAGTAGAGTAGAGTAGAGTAGAGTAGAGTAGAGTAGAGTAGAATAGAATAGGTTTTTGGTGCATATGCTCAGTGTAAAATCATAAGGTACAACACTTAATGATACTCATGGGATACAAATAAGCAATCAGGAAATAATCAATGTCAATATAAATCCTAAAGATACAAGGAACAAAGTTACAGTCCTGCAGTCATAAGTGAGAGGAGACAGGTGATAGGAACGATGAGAAGACTAATAGTAATAGTAATGCAGAGTGAATAGTTTGACCGTGGTGAGGAATTATTTGTTTAGCAGAGGGATGGAGTTTGGGGAAAAAACTGTTATTGTGTCTAGTTGTTATGGTGTGCAGTTCTCTATAGTGTCATTTTTGAGGGTAGGAATTGAAACAATTTATGTCCAGGATGTGAGGGGTCTGTAGATATTTTCACAGCCCTCTCTTTGACTCGTGCAGCGTACAGGATTTTACAATGTAATCAGGATGGAATCACTGGTGCCCAAATGGTTTTATTAATGTCCACTACATTATCTTACTTATATGTTATTGTTTGAAATTTGAGTTTTAATATTTAAGGGATAAATACATCCCATGACTAAAAGAAATAAACTTTAAAAAACTCACTAAGTTAGCAAACTATTAGAGGACTCTAAATACTATAGACCAGGGGTCTCCAAACTTGGCAATTTTAAAACATGTGAACTTTTAACTCCCAGAATTCCTGGCTGAAGAATTGAAGTCTACAAGTCTTAAATTTGTCAAGTTTGGAGAGCCCTGCATTAGACAAATATTTCATACTTCCTTTTGTCTTTTAATCAACAACATTCATATTCTCTCCCCAACACAAGAAATCTGGACAATTCATGTTATTTCCATCCATTTTCACAACACAAAAGACATAAATTGCATCATTAGCTCATAACCCCTTCAGATTTGCAGGACCTTTTTGGAGTAATGGTCCATTGTTCTTTGCATCCTCAAGAGTCACAAGAAGTCGCCTCTTGTTAGATATTAAGATGATATGTCATACATCAAAAGGACGACGACACTGGATGGTTTTATAAATAGAAGAGTCCGAATTGCATCACTCTGATCAGCGGAGCCTGCTCTTTTCAAACCAGATCTATTCAGTTGAATGAAGAGCACAGCTGTCTGGATTCCCATCTGTTTATTTCATTGCCTTTATTTATCAGCCCAATCCCTGGAGTTCAGGGCAAGGCCCATAATAAGAACCCACAGAAAAAGAAATAACCTTAATAACCCCTTCTCTGGAGCAGTACCTTCCCCAGATACTAGGTTAGACCACCGCTGTTAATTTTGGGGAAATTAATTAATTAATTAATTAATTAATTAAAGCACCTGAAGGCTAGGCAAGGAATAATGGATGGAAACTGACCAAGGAGAGATTCAACATAGAAAAAAGGAAGAACTTTCTGACAGTGAGAACAATTGACCAATGGAACAGAAGTTGCCTTCGGAAGTTGTGGGAACTTCATCACTGGAGACTTTCAAAAAGAGACTGGACTGCCGTTTTGTCAGAAATGGCATAGGTTTTCCTGCTTGAGTAGGGGGGTTGGACTAGATAACCTACAAGGTCCCTTCCAACTCTGTTAATCTCATCTGATCTGATCTACCTTGTGGTAAGGCAGATCCGAACTGCTTCAGTGGGCTGTCAAGGTTGCATTTGATCCCTCAAGAACGAACATTTATCTGGATGTTCCTGGATGCCTGGATAATACACATTCGTTGCTGCTTTTTGTTTTTAATCCTATTACTGTTTGGAAGCATGTAAGCCATTTAAGATTCACTTCTGACTGGAGTGGCATTTAAATTCAGGAAAGAAATATCTATTGCTGTTCCATCTACCCAACAGTCAGCTGGGTCATCAGTCTTATGAACGGGTAACCTCAATGTGCTAACCAGGAATAATAGGTACAGAGAGATAACAAAATTCTGTCTGATTCCAAAACATCAAACGCTCACTCACACGGATCACCTTGCATGGAATTTTTTTTTTTTCACCTGGGAATTTGTGATCCTATACTTTGGATGTCAAGAGCCGAGATTCCAAAGTTCTGGAATTTAAAAATGGAGTAAATCCGGAAGACTCCAAGTAAAGGCTGTATAGAATCCTAGCCTGTTAGGGGATTAATGGTGGCTTAATCTCACCCTGGCTAAAGGAGGCTTTGAATTTCTCACCTTTAAAGAGTTGTTTACATTTCCTGTGCAACCCACAGAGACAAACACAATCAGAGAAATCAGTGTGACAAGGAAGTGTTGTTAGTATTTGTATACAATCCCGTCAGACCGCTAAAAAAAAAAAGAATAAAGTCCTGCTTTAACAGTAGAAATGTTAACAAAGCAAACAGAAATTACAGCAACGTCACTCATGCAATAGGCAATTATGTCAGTTGGAAATGGAGAAGGAGGCTGGGAGAAGCAAGTGTTCTTTGACACTTCCGGATTTTGCATTCTTATGACTTTTCAGTCTTTAAAGATTGAAAGAACGCCTGTGCCCGATAACAAAACCTGTGAAAGAAGACCCACGTTCCCTCCAGATCATATTCGGACTACGAGTCCCAGCATAACCAGCCAAGACAGTCACTTGCTAGGATTTCTGGGAACGGTAGTGCAAAATGCATGAGGGAAGACGGGGGAGGGGGACAGAATTGGAAAGTTAGAGACTGATAAGCCAATGGAGGTCTTTGAACTCTGGTGCTGGAGAAGACTCTTGCATTGAGTCCCTTGGACTGCAAGACGATCCAACCCATCAGTCCTAGAGGAGATCAACCCTGGCTGCTTTTTAGAAAGCCAGATCCTGAAGAGGACACTCAAAGACTTTGGCCACCTGATGAGAAGGATGGAGTCACTGGAGAAGAGCCTGATGCTGGGAACGATGGAGGGCAAAAGAAGAAGGGGACGGCAGAGAATGAGGTGGCTGGATGGAGTCACCAAAGCAGTCAGTGTGAGCTTAAATGGACTCCAGAGGATGGTAGAGGACAGGAAGGCCTGGAGGAATGTTATCCATGGGGTCGCGATGGGTCGGACACGACTTCACAACTAACAACAACAAGCCAGTGTTCCACCACCTTAGCAACTTTAAAGCGCCTGGGCTTCAAACTCCCAGAATTCCCATCCCCCTCACCGGGATTCTGGGAGTTGTAGTCCGCGCCTCTTAAAAAGTTGCAAAAGGTTGAGAAACGACAAGCGCTTCAAAAGCCACCACTCCGGGCTGGCGCTCTTCCGAACGGACACCGGGAAATCAGACCCGGCGCGCGCGGAAGTGGGCTGCTTCTTCGAGGAAAGCCCGTCGGCTCCGGGACAAAAGTTGCCTGAGACAAAGTTACTTCAGGCGCGCGGTGCAGCAGCAGCAAAAGCAGCAACGCCGCTTCCACTTTTGCTGGGATTCCCGGGCCGCGCGCGCAATCGCCGCCGCCCCCCAATATCCCCATCTGAGGGGGATCCCCCCCCCGTCCGCCAGCGGGGAAACCCCCTTCCTCCTCTCCCCCACCTCCCCCGCCAAATGCCGTCATCCTCGACTTTCTCCGCTTCCCCTCCCTGCAGGGCAAAAAAGGCTTAGGATTCACACACGCACACACGCACACACGCACACACGCACACACACCGACGTCCCTATGCCAGGCGACTCCGAGCCCACCCCCCATTTGCCCACCCGAGCGGGGAAGGAAGGCCCCGAGTTGAGCCGGGGGGTAGGGGGGGGAGGCGAAGGGCTCCGGCGGCTCCCGCCGGCGGACTGACTTACTCTTGTGCCGGCCGCTGGCCCAGCTCTGCTTGGCGATGCTGGGGCTGCGGATGATGGCCCTGCCGGCGGATTTGAGGGCGTCCATCCTCGCCGCCGCCGCCGCCTGCACAAACTCCGGGCAAAACTTTTTTTCCCCCTTCCCTGCGCGCTCTGGGACCGCCCCGCCTTCACTCCTCCTTCGCCCAGAGAGGCTGGCGGGAGGCTGCCCGCCCAGGAGCTCTCAGAGCCGCCGGTCGGTCAGTCAGTCAGTCCGCTTCTGGCCGGTCGGTGCCAGGCGGCGGGAGGCCCCGCGCGCTCCCCCCGGCCTTGCGCTTGGTGGAGGAGGAGGCGGCGGCGCGAGCAGGAAGCAGCTTCCAGCCGGGCCGGGCAGGGCCAGCTCCAGCGCGGGGGGGCCTTGAGTTTACCGGGGACGGATTAAGCCTCCTCCGCTCGGTGCCTTCGGTTGCTTTTCTCCGACTTTCCCGGACAGAACAAGGCGCGGAAGTGGCTATTAAAAGTGGTGGTCCCGGAGGGGGAAATCCCTGGGCTGGCAGGCCCATGTGGCATCGGCTTCGGTCGGAATCCTTCCTCTCCTACGGTTGTCTATGGCAGGCGGCTCCAACCTTGGCAACTTTAAACCTGGCGGACTTTAACTCCCAGAACTCAGCAACTCCCAATTCTGGGAGTTGGAAGTCCTCCGGGCTTCAAGTTGCCAAGGCTGGAGACCCCTGGCCTGTGGAGATTCTCAGCCCTCCAGGTCATGGTGGCTCTGTCCCTGGGTCAGGCGATCCCCTTCTCTGACAAGCAAAATCCATGGGGAAACCAGATTCACCTAACAACCGGGTTACTGACTTAACAACTGCAATGATTGTCTGAACAACTGTGGCAAGAAAGGTCACAAAACGGGGCAAAACACAGTTAAGAAATGTCTCGCTTAACAACAGACATGTTGGGCTCAATTGTGGTCATAAGTCGAGGACTACCTGTATGAGTACCTGTATATACAGGTATATACACCTCACACACCTATGTGCAAAACGTGTATATAAATATGTCTATTCCAGAATAGAGCTGGAAGGGACTTTGGAGGTCTTCTAGTCCAACCCTCTGCTCAAGCAGGAGACCCTATACCTGTCATGGCTAACCTATGGCGTGCGTGCCGGAAGTGACACACAGTGCCATGTTTCCAGGCATGCCAGTCATCACCCATTGCGCTTTTGGGTTCTGGCTAGCTGGTCGGTCCCATGCTCGTGCCGGGGAGCTGCTCTTCCAGTTTCCGCTGCTCTCCCGCGCAGGCTCCCGTTTTGGCGCTTGGTGCTGAACAGGTTCACCAACACTGCCCTATGCCATTTCAAACAAGTGGCTGTCAGTCTCTTCTTTAAAACTTCCAATGATGAAGCAGCACCCACACGGTCTGAAGGCAAAGCTGTTCCAACTGGTTAATTCTCCCCACTGTTAGGAAATTTCTCCTTAATTCAGGGGTGTCCAAACTTGGGAACTTTAAGACTTGTGGACTTCAACTCCCAGAATTCCCCAGCCATCCCCCCATGCTGGCTGGGGAATTCTGGGAGTTGAAGTCCACAAGTCTTAAAGTTCCCAAGTTTGGACACCCCTGCCTTAATTGCAGGTTTGCTTCTCTCTTTGATCAGTTTCCAGCCATTGTTTCTTGTTCCGCGAGAACTTGGTGTGCCTGCAAGTTGAGACATGACAACTGGACTTTTTCAGTTTGAAACATTTCGCTGCTTATCCAAATCGTTTCTTTAATCTGAGCAATTGGGTTAGAGGAAGTCCATATATATATAGTTAGATGGATATGTCCTGCAGGAGGTTTCATTTTTTTATATGCCGTTCTTGCATCAGTCTCCAGGGAGTCCAAGGCCGATTCACAGGTTCGTCAGGGAGGTCACACTTAATGACCCACCTAAGAGAAGAATTTGGGACCCTTAATGACTCTCTGCCTGTTCACCCAAGGTGCCTCTTCTGATTAGGTGTGAAATGAACCCACCCTGGAGGACAAAAAATGGGATTTCCCCCTAACCAACTTGCTCAGACTGGATAAGCAACAAAGCGTAGGAAGTTAGCACCCACCCTTCTCCAAGAAAATGAAATGTTTTAGGAAGTATTAGAAGGGCAGAATATTTCCCCTAAAAGGGAGGCAGAAACTCAGTCACCCGCACCTTTGTCAATGGACCATTAAGGCCTGAGTCAGTCTATTCTACATAACAAAGATCTACCTCCTTCAGGCAGAGCTGTAACAGGAATCCCAAAGCTCTTTCATTACATCACCACCCAGCAACAGCTCAACCAAGCCTAGGACTCAAAAGACAGACAAATTTTGGGCCCGATTGTAGTCGCAAATCAAGGAGTATCTATCTACCAATTGTTGCTCTAACACAGGGGTCAGCAACCTTAAACACTGAAAGAGCCACAAAGGTCCTAACCGGAAGCCCCCCGTTCAATTCTGGAGCTGATCGGAAATACGGTTCCAACACCATAGAGTCTCCTAGTGCGGCGTCCTTTTTTCTCTGCTGACCGGAAGTCCGGTTCCCCCACCATAGAGTCTCATCCTAGTGTGGCATCCTTTTTCCTCTGCTGACCTGAAATCCGGTTCCCCCCACCATAGAGTCTCATCCTGGTGCGGCATCCTTTTTCCTCTGCTGATTGCAAGTCCTGTTCCCCCACCACAGAGTCTTTTCGACCGGCAACAGGGAGCCACAGCAGAGGGATGAAAGGGCCACATGTGGCTCCAGAGCCAGGGGTTGCCGACCCCTGCTCTAACAGGAAGGCCCCCAATTCGGGCCAAACAATCCCCTAGGAGGAGTATCTAAAACAGGCATGTCCATGTCCTGCAGACATGGACAGCTAATAATGCAGTCCCACAAGATTCTGATACTCTTAACAATATGTGCATTTAAATACATTAAACCGCATTATATATTTTATATGCAGCCCAAGACAATTCCTCTTCACTCGGTGCTTCCCAGGCAAGCCACGCCTGATCTAAAAGTCCTTCGCAAGGTCCCACCTTTTTAGTCCAAGTATTGGGAAAGCTTGAAGATTACTAGGGAACTGGCTGTTCCTTGGTGTGTGTGTGTGTGTGTGTGTGTGTGTGTGTGTGTGTTTTGGACTGGTTCAATGAAGGGGATATTGAGTGAAGCCAAGCTGAAATTCCAAGGGCAAAATCTAGAAATCTGGACTTCCTGGCCATCCAGAGACAGGAAACAGATGGTGTCAGGCTGCAACGTTGTACATATTTATCCCCAAGTAAATCTATAATTGAACTCAGTTGCGGCTACTTCTCGGTAGACCTAAGACTCCATGGAAAATTAGATCCTGCCGGAGACAAGATACAGTATGTTTCAGTTTGCACTAGGTCTGTGGACACGAAATCACACACACACACACAAAAAATAGAAAATGTAACCATCCTAAAACAGAGCATGTATTTAAGTGGTAAGCAGAGGTGGGTTGCTACTGGTTTGGCCGAACTGGTAATGGAATTCAGGTCTGGGTCACAGAACCGGCAGCGACCCAGGCCTGCCACGCCCCAAACCTCTTCCCTCCGCTACTGCTGGCATTTTGTTTTTTTAGTGACTGCACGTGCGCAGTTCACTGTAAATTCTTCTGCACATGTGCGAAGAAGAATTTACACTGAATAGCGCACACATGTGCAGCACACATCTGGCACGTGCGTGGGTTGCAAACCAGTAGTAAGACCGGTTGTAAGGCAGAGAGCAGCAGAAGAAGAAAATGTAAAGGTAAGGTTTATTAAAAACCTGCAGATAGATTTTAAATATGACAATCGGCCCAGGTGGTGATGTGCATTTGGCGTTGGGGTTACAAAGATCACACAACTGCTTCTTACATTTGCCTGTAGATCACTGTCTACACCAGGGGTGTCAAACTCAAGGCCCGGGGACCAGGGCCATCCCTGGAAACAGTCAAGGACCAGCCCACAGTGCCTCTGCTAGCAAAAACGGAGCTCGGGAGGGCCACGTGCCCTCAACTGGTCTTACTACAGGTTCACAATCCATGCGCATGCCAGACGCACACTGCACATGTGTGCGCTATTCGGTGTAAATTGTTCTTCATGCATGTGCAGAACAATTTACAGTGAACTGTGCATGTGCAGTCACTAAAAAACCAAAATGGTGGTGCCCATCTTCAGCAGGATCATATTTTCCACGCAGTCTTAGGTCTACCGAGAAGTAGCCCCAATCGAGTTCAATTATAGATTTACCTGGGGATAAATATGCACAACGTTGCAGCCTGACGCCATCTGTTTCCTGTCTCTGGATGGCCACCACAGAAGCCCTTGACACAAGTGACGTCAAGCTGGCCATGCCCACCCTGGCCACGCCCACTTGGCCCTCCAAGGTCAAACACAACCCTGATGCGCGGCCCTCAATGAAACTGAGTTTGACACCCCTGGTCTACACAAACACCCACCCGCACACCAGCTGATTTCCCACAACATACCAAATCTCCAACCCAGTTGAATAAAACAACCGTTGTTTTCATGCTGTGCTCAAATAAAGGCACCAATAACACACTATATACAATTTCGCCACCCAAAAAAGACTACATTCTCACAACATGCTGAATCACAAACTTGCCTAGCTGCGTTTTAATGTAATCCAGATTTCTCAACAAAGGCAGCAGGCGGTTATGGCTGTTGAATGAATCAAAATTATGTTGTTAGATGACTGGATTTACAGCCTGTGTTAAGCATGGATTGCTTAACTCTGGCTTGCTTATCTACTTATTAAATGTTACCAATCTGCAATCGGCTAACTAGTTCAGTACAATACAAGCCACAGATTAAAAGTCCATAATGAATATTTGAGTTAAAAATCAAACAAGCCACATTTTTAAATTATTCTAATGTATAAAGTAAGGGATGTGGTGGCAGAGTGGCTAAGACGCTGAGCTTGTCGATCAGAAAGGTCGGCAGTTGGGCGGGTCAAATCCCTAGCGCTGCGTAATGGAGTGAGCTCCCGTTACTTGTCCCAGCTTCTGCCAACCTAGCATTTCAAAAGCATGTAAAACTGCAAGTAGAAAAATAGGCGCCACCTTTGGTGGGAAAGTAACAGCATTCCGTGCTCCTTCGGCATTTAGTCATGCCAGCCACATGACCACGGAGACATCTTCAGACAGCGCTGGCTCTCCCGATTTGAAATGGAGATGAGCACCGCCACCTAAAGTCAGGAATGACTAGCACATATGTGCGAGGGGAACCTTTACCTTTATAAACCAAGTCGGGGCATTTTAACTAGAATTTAAAAGTTTTGGGTAAGGAAATATGTATCTGCATGCACGACAAGAAATAAGACACCTTCATGATGACTGTCAGATCTGGGCTGCAAATATTCAAATGATCAGTAGATATCATAGAACTGAAAGGGACCTTAGAGGTCATCAAGTCTAACTCCTTGCACACTGCAGGATTCACCCCACCACCTCCATAGGTGATTATCCAGCCTCTGAAAACCTCCAGTGAAGTAGAAGAAACCATGATGGACAGTCAAGGTTCTCCTTTGCATCTAATCTGTATCTACTACCTTGAAGTTTCATCTACAGTTATTTTTTCTAGTTTTACCACCTGGAGCAAATCCAAACCTACTGCAATATGAAGCCCTTCAGGTATTTGAAGGCAGCTCAGTAACAGAGATTCAAGGGACCTTGGAAGTCATATAGTCCAACCCCCTGCTCACGCAGGAGACCTATACTAGGGATTCGAACCGCCGAACTGCTGACCTTTCTGATTGACAAGCTCAGCGTCTTAGCCGTGTCCCCTCTCAATAGTCCCTTCTACAAGCTAAACATTCCCAGGTCTTTCAAACCTCCTTTCGTTATCTTGGCAGCCCATCTCTATACTTGCTCTATCAGTGAGCTCCTTGTTGCCCTCTAGTGGTACACAGAATGTTTGCAATCCAGATAATACCCCAGCTCAGGGCTGGACAACTACGACCCCTTTACAAACCTATGGACTTCAACTCCAGCATGGGATTCTGGGAGTTGAAGTCCATAGGTTGTAAAGAGGCCATAGTTGCCTACCCCTGCCTTAGCCTATAGCCAGGATTTAGTGGCAAGAGCTGGTTTTCTCCCACTTGGCAAGAGAAGGGAGCAGACAAGAGTGGGTGGTTGTAGAGAGAAGCCTTGTACATTGCTGGAAATAAAATGGAAAGACGCAGGGCACTACGTTTCCTCTGCAGGAAATCAATGGCCTAATGCTTCCCCTAGGAACCTGCATTTAACACAGAATGCTCTGCCTAATTACACTGATGACATAATGGCTGTGTTTACACAGGAAGTTGAACAGAAGTCTGTTGAAAAACTCACTGCCACATTGGCACAGCGCAGTGAGCTGAGAGAGATGGCTGTCTTGTGTAAACCAAGCCCGGTGGGTTAATCTGTACTTGAGCGTGTTGCACAATTATTTTCTATCCTTTTTATATGTACAACGGAAGGCAAAGCACATAATGCTCCCTTGCTCTGTCTTATGGAGATTCTCATTCATCCAAGTCAGGGTGGTCCCAAAGGTGCTTTTTTTCAAGAAGCAATTGGACTTCCTGGTTTTTCTTTTGAAGACATTTCGCTCCTCATCCAAGAAACTCCAGCGAGTTGAAGAAGCTTCTTGGATGAGAAGCGAAACGTCTTCAAAAGAAAAACCCGAATGTCCAATTGAAAAAAAAAAAACACTGTTGGAAGAAATGTCCTTCTGGATCCAGTTCCAAGTGGGGGAAAAGACACTGGAAACATGGAGGCTGAACAGAAGAGGAGAATCCCATGCTTCCAGATGTTGGGTGAAGAATTAAAAAAGGGCAGAGATGCTGAAAGTCCCTGGTTTGATGTCCTCTCTGGCCTTTGATCTTGAGCTTGTATTCTGACTGGTTGTCAGACTCCCATGGGGCCATGCAGGGGCAACTCTCTAGGCCAGAGGTGTCCAAACTTGGGAACTTTAAGACTTGTGGACTTCAACTCCCAGAATTCCCCAGCCAGCTATGGTCTTAAAGTTCCCAAGTTTGGACACCCCTGCTCTAGGCTGTGCTTTGAGTCCAAGTTTGGTTGAGCATTGCTTCTTCCCAGGTGCCATGTGGTGAGATAGGTAAAGGGCTAATACTATCATGCCTTAATCCCATCACCCTGGAGCTGAAGGGGGATGTCTTTGTTATGTAGTATAGACTGGCTCGGGCCTTTTAATGGACCATCGACAAAGGTGAGGGCTATTAAGAGTGAGCCTTACTCAGCACCTTTGGGGATCCCTTGCCTTGTTTTCCCCATAACAGCTCTGAGTAAGGGCTGAGAGGGTGTCAATCTTACTAAGCAGACTGAACAAGACACAGGCCCAGATAAGCTAATTCTATTTTATTGTAAAGCTACATTAACAAAATATTGAAAGAGTTGAAAAGTCCTATTCTCCCACCCACATCTTTACAGTCTAAGAACTTAGGCAGGGGCCCTCCAGAGCCTCTTGCCTCACCCACTGTCCAGCTGCTGACTATGCCACCTCTTATCTGACTATTCCCAAGGCTGCAGCCCTTGGCCAGGTCTCACAGATACTATTGCAAGGGTGAGACTGCCCAGAGTCACCTGTCTGGTTTCCATGCCTAAGGAAGGCAGGAGCAGAACTGACGTTCTCCTGGTTTCTAACCCAGCACTTTCCCCACAACACGTATGAACTTGCAGTCCAATCTGCCTCAACAGGTTAACATGCAGAGCTTGTCGATCAGAAAGGTCGGCAGTTCGGCGGTTCGAATCCCTAGCACCGTGTAACGGAGTGAGCTCCCATTACTTGTCCCAGCTTCTGCCAACCTAGCAGTTCGAAAGCATGTAAAAATGCAAGTAGAAAAATAGGGACCACCTTTGGTGGGAAGGGAACAGCGTTCCGTGCACCTTTGGCATTTAGTCATACCGGCCACAAGACCACGGAGACGTCTTCGGACAGCGCTGGCTCTTCGGCTTTGAAATGGAGATGAGCACTGCCCCCTAGAGTCAGGAACGACTAGCACATATGTGCGAGGGTAACCTTTTACCTTTACCTTTTAAGGCTAAAATATGTGTCGATAACCTTTCTCTACATCCTCTTAGGTTCCCAGAGGAAAGACAGGATATAAAATGCAATCAAGCAATCCAAGGAAAGACAGAACATTAAGATGGTCTCATCCCTTGACCTTTCTGGAATTATTATCATTGTTTGCTGACTGTGCCTGGCTCACAACAAGCAAACAATAAAATCAATAAAACATAAAAGAGAGATAAAGATAAAATAAGTCAAGCGTGATGAAGTGAGAGGTCTCCCTCTCCGTCAACAAACCCTTGGGCAGAGAGCCAGGTCATCGTGGGTCTTTCCAAAATTGCAAAGAGGGGGTCATCCAGATTGGGGGGAGGGAACCTGGTTCCAGAGAGCAGGTGCTTCTTGTTCTGACCGAGGCTTCCCAAGAGCATGAAGCAAACTCCTTGTCCTGACAAAAACCCCTTTTATTAATTGACTGTGAATTCTGCTCATTCACATCCAGCAAAGTCTTTCAAGGGAGGATTTACAGTCACAGACCTTCTCTGGCTTGGAGAGCTGGCAGGCCGATATCTGCAAAACTTGGCAAGGAGTCTCAGAGAGTCACAAACCAATTAAGCAAACTAATTGTCTCCTGCAAACTCCACTCCCCTTTTGCTCCTCTTTTATTTCCTCTGGGAGGGGCCATTCATTGTCCACCCGTGGCCTTATTCCCAAGTTGACCTCTGTTCTTTACTTGTTCCCTTCGTCTGGAAACTCGGCGCATGTGCACACTGGGAACAGGCTCCAGCCGTTTGTCTGCCTCACTGATGTCTGACTCTGAAGGCAGCTGATAACTGGCATACGGCTCTGGCCCCCTCTCTGCCTCCGACACAGAGCCCTCATCAGAGCCTTCCCCAGACTCCAGGACTGGCCCATGTCCCTCCCCAATCTCTGGACTGTCCGAATCAGCTGCCAGCTCTGCTGGCCGCTGGCGGGCCACAACACTGCTATAGAGAAGGCACCCTTCTGGGGTCCCAATAGATTAATTGGAGGAATCCACAGCATGTCAGTCCTGCAGTACTGAATCAGCCGGGCAGATATGATCAGAGTCAGGGGGTCCCTCAAGGACCAGGCCCTATGCCAACTCTTGAGAGATAAGGGAGAGGGGACTTCACAGGCAATCCCCATGCTGGCATCTCGCCTGGCTTATTTTTAGGTAAATGGGTCTTGGCTTAATCAGTAACCAGTTAAACAGACTCTGAGTTGAAAGTTAAAGGGGCCGGTACATCCAAAGCAATTTGTTGGCATGATGTTTAAGACAATTATAGGCATAGAGACACCCAAGGTGAATCTCTCTCCTTTGATATTCCTTCTTTCCTTCTTAGTTCCTTCCTAGAGATCTTTTTAGTCAGCCAAGCATTTGTGGGTTAAGCCCCACGGGGTGTTTTGTGATGTGTTGCTGCTATTACGCCTCCCTTAAGTGCTTGGATTAATTCTAAGAATGGCTTCAGCTTGAATAGTATGCATATTGTCCTTGTTTATATGTTTTGTGTGTAGGTTTGTTTTATAAGACAACATTGGCTGACTGCTGCAAAGGTGGCGTTTGGAACTGAACCACTGGCAAAGTAAAAAAAAAAAAGTTAATTAAATCAATACTGCCCAGGGCAGTATTAAATGAATGAGATAAATCTCATCAATAATAATACTAAATAAAGTAGAATAACTAACTGTCTACATATTGTAGAGTTCCAGATTTTGTGTAGTAATTCACAGTGCTTCTCAATTTAATAATTTACCTGTGCCAAAGTCCAAAGAATCAAACACATCTTTCAAATGTAGATTTAGGAGGACCAACTGCCAATCTGGGGAGGGAGGGACTGACTCTGGACTCTAATGCTGTCCATCAACACAGGAGCTGCAGAAAGGAATACCAGTGTAATATTTGCTACCCTGATTGCTAAGCTCTGTGCCAGCTGACTGCTTCTCACCTGCTGTTACCTGCCACCTGTAGGAGATGACCAGGCTGAACCCAAGGGAAAGGTCAAATGCATCATCAATCATGAGTCCCTTTGCACCCACAAGAAAGCAAGTCCAAGCCACCCTGAATTCCTTATCTACCGCCAAATTGCTTTGACCGTTAGTAGTTCAGATTCTTGTAGAGAGCGTAAGCTTGCAATAAATCTTTATTACCCATTTGAATTGCCTGGATCTCCTGATTTCCCTAGTGCGTAACATTACCTATCCTTTCCTGTTAGCCCCCCTCCTCCCCAAATAAACCAGGTGGGAAATATGATCAGATGAGCAGAATCTACTTTATTGTAAAGCTATATTCATTTGTTGTTAGTTGTTGTCTGACCCATTGTGACCCCATGGACAATGTTCCTCTAGGCCTTCCTGTCTTCTATCATTCCCCAGAGTCCATTTAAGCTCACGCCTACTGCTTCAGTGATTCCATCCAGCCACCTCATTCTCTGCCGTCCCCTTCTTCTTTTGCTCTCAGTCTTTCCCAGCATGAGGCTCTTCTCCAGTGAGTCCTTCCTTCTCATTAGGTGGCCAAAGTATCTGAGTTTCCTCTTCAGGATCTGGCCTTCTAAAGAGCAGTCAGGGTTGATCTCCTCTAGGACTGACCGGTTTAATCGCATTGCAGTCCAAGGGACTTGCAGGAATCTTCTCCAGCACCAGAGTTCAAAGGCCTCCATTCTTTGGCACTCAGCCTTTCTTATGGTCCAACTTTCACAGCCATCCATTGCACCAAAAAAAGCTGTATTAAAAGAATCTTGCAAGTCTGACGACTGCACTGATGCCATGCACTGGTGATGTTACCTAGTTTGGGTAAAGAAACGTCTACAAGAAGACAACCAAGCTCAGAGAATACCAAGGGCTGTTAAAATAGTTTTAAAAGTTGGGAGGGTAGAGTACATTTAATCAGAGAGACCGGAAAGGTGCAGAGCAGAGCTCTGGTAATTCAGTTCAAACTGACATGGGATAATTGCGTTATTGGTTAAGCTGCTGTTATTGAGATATTTGTATGGCCTCATCTTGAGTACCGTTGCTTTAATCATATATGCCTTGTTGGGACACTTGCTGCTTGAGGTGGATTTAGCTTATATTTTTTATATAGACATTTGGGATAGTGTAAAGTTCAGGCCTGCTGTTTTTATATGCATGGATTTAGTTTTACATTTATATTGGCATTCTGCCACTACCTTGGAGTTTTATTTTGCTTTATATATCTATTTTGTTCTCAAAGAGCAGCCAAAGCAGAGACTTGGAGATTGATTGCCAAGAATAAGATTTCTGGTTGCCTACCAAAGACCCAAATCTTTTTAACTATGTGTGTTCTCCCAAATTCAGGAAAAATGCAAGAAAGAGCATGCAAATATGCTTTGGATCCCATGTTCCACAATCCCACCAGCCATTTCCTCCCAGTGGCTGAAAAAACAAATGAATGAAATTAAAAACTGCCTCACTCAGGACTTCCCAAGAGTGCAAACGTCTTCTACAGGTAGTCCTCAACTTACAACTGCAATTGAGCCTAGCAAATACGGTCGTACAGTCATGGTGATTGTAAAGCAGGTCACTGCATGCTTGAGCCCATTTTTATGACTTGTGCAGTGGTTGTTAAGCAAACACTGCAGTCATCAAGCAAACCCCACAGTCATTAAGCGTGCCCATTGTTCGCTATGGGGTGGTGTTTGCTAGAAATCAGAAGCAAAGCTCCGTTTCCGGCAAAACTGTTGTAAATTGGGGTGACTTGATTGTGGAGTACAGCAAATGGTCCTAAATGAGAACCAGTTGCCAAGGGCCCAAAATGTTGTCATATGGGCATGAGGAGGGCAATGTCAGAACTTTGAAACAGGGCAACAAAGGAAGGGAGGAAGGGTGAGGAGGGAAAGGAAGGAAGGGTAAAGCAGAGGGAGTAAGGGAGGGGAATTAAGAGTAGGAGAGAGGGGAAGAGAGAGGAGAAGGGAGAAAGAGAGGGGAAGAAGAAAGGAGGAAGGATGAGGAGGGAAAAGAAGAAAGGGTAAAGCAGAGGGAGTAAGGGAGGGGAATTAAGAGTAGGAGAGAGGGTAAGAAGGAGGAGAAGAGAGGAGGAGGAGGCAGAAGAGAAAGGGGGAAGGAGGGGAGGGAAGAAGAAGGCAGAGAAGGGAGGTTGAGAAGATAGAAGGAGCAAGGTTGTTGCAAAATAAAATGGAGGCATGGGGTGGCAAGAAAGTGACCCAAACTGCATTCTATATATTTGTAAGAAAATAACGATAAAGATTAATGATGAATAGATAAATGTTAATAGCAAAGTATAAGCATGTATATTTGTGAATGAATTTGACAGAGAAAAATTAAAAAAAAACTTTATTTTTTTTTTAAAAAAGAACTTTGAAACAGGGCCGTAAAGTCGCTTTTGGAAGACCATGTAACTTTGAACGGTCACTAAGCAACCAGCCGTAAATCGAGGACTACCTGTATAAGAACAGCATTTACAATCTGTAGGACAGTGAGGCCTAACCTTTTCCGGACCAAGTGCCAAAGCATGTGCAAATGAGCATGTTCAAACGCATGCACTCAACCCTCCCCCCCCCCCAAAAAATGCAATGCACGCTTAACCCCCTCCACACGCACCCCGTGCGGCTCCCCCGCATGCAACCTCCCCCCCCCATGTGTGCACGTGGTCCACGCACACGCCCTGCCCTATGCATGCGCACGCACCCCCCACAAGTGCCCAGCCCCCGCACATGCACGTTAGAGACCCGAAGGCCAGTTGGCTGGCGGGAGGTGCGGGCGCATGCATGGCAAAGCTGAACTGGGGTGAAAGTCCGTATGCCCAGAGAGAGGTTGACCATAGTGTCACCATCACAGCTATCGGAGGTGCGTGGGTCCCTTGATGGCTTTGGTCTGCTGTGTGAAGCCAACCAACTAATTCTCTTGGCTCCTATGAAGAGGCTTCCACCCTCAAGGGCAGCAAAGCTTAACTGTTGACCCAGTTTTGCCTGGATGTGACCCAGAGTTGCTAGGCAACTGCAAAGTTCTGCCATTCTCCTGCTGGATTATTTCCAATTTGGAGGCTTGATGGAGGACCATTTCCAGACCACGCTTTGAACGACTGTAAACCCATCCAGATGCACCGGAGAATCTTCCTGCTGACCTGCTGACCTTCCTGAATGTCTCTCCCTGTCCTGCCCTGCCTTTATCTTCATTGATAAAGCAATTTTTCAGGGCAGATTTCGGGAGAAAGTATAATACAATAGCAGAGTTGGAAGGGACCTTGGAGGTCTTCTAGTCCAACCCCCTGCCTAGGCAGGAAACCCTATACCATTTCAGACAAATGGCTATCCAACATCTTCTTAAAGACTTCCAGTGTTGGGGCATTCACAACTTCTGGAGGCAACTTCTGTTCCACTGATTAATTGTTCTAACTGTCAGGAAGTTTCTCCTCAGTTCTAAGTTGCTTCTCTCCTTGATTAGTTTCCACCCATTGCTTCTTGTTCTACCCTCAGGTGCCTTGGAAAATAGTTTGACTCCCTCTTCTTTGTGGCAATCCCTGAGATATTGGAAGACTGCTATCATGTCTCCCCTAGTCAACTAAATCTGAATGCTTATGGTTTTCCAAAACATCTTGGTAGAAAAATATCTGGCCACGAAGCACCAGCTTACTCTTCCTCTGGCCAGATTCAGCTTAACTGGTTGAGTGAGGCACCGTTTTTATGTCCTTTAGACAGAACCTAGGACTCCTTTTTTTTTTTGGAATTCATTGTTGGGATGTATTTCTACGCAACAACTGCAGGAGTATTCAAGCAGTTAGATGGCAGTATTTACAAGTTTTGATCTATGGTATATACTCTATGCTCTTTTGTTCTAAGTAGAGATTCCTGTTTCCTGTTACAGTTATGCAGTTGAGCAGTAAAGCACATGGTGATTGTACTCCTTGTTTGCTCTTTGGGGTGCTTTATATAAACAGAATTTCTAACAACTTTGGATTTGTGCTGTACCTTATCCTACACGAAATGTCTGTAATGTCTGATAAGTTGGAAAAAGAATTAGCTGTACCTGATCATCTTGAGGGGTGCAGGACTAGGTCATTTTTCTGTTTTTCTACAAGGAGCGTGTGACTCCCCTGCACTCCCCTCAGGTGTTCCCCGCCCCCTGCTCATGCACACACGATCCCCTGTGCTCCCCCCCACCCTGCGCATGTACGTGCGACCCCCGCATGTACCCCACCCCGTGCATGACCCCTCACATGCACCTCGCCCCCTCACGCACGCACGACAGAGATCTAAAAACCAGCTGGCCAGTGGGAGGCGCATGTACATGGGTGGTGGAGCTGAGCTGAGGCAACGGCTTGCATGCCCGCAAAGAGGCCTCTTGCATGCATATAGGTTTGCCATCACGGATCTAGAAGGACTGTTCAATGTCCCCTTCCGAGCACCTCCTCAGCTGCAGCATTTCCTTTCTTGTGAACTACACAACTACACACACACACACACACACACACACACACACACTGCAACCAGTATTTATATTTTCTCCCCTTTTCCTTCATCTTCTCCCCCGGGGTGGAAGAATAGCTGTAACAATGCGGAAACAAATTTATCTTGACATCCAAAAAGGCAAGCTTTGAACATATAATAAAATCTCTCCTGTTCTGGCTCTTAAAAGGCTCTGCCCTCCCCACACTCTCTCTCCCATGTCGGTCTGTCTGTCCGTCCGTCCGTGCATCCATCCATCCATCCCACTCCTGGGCTGTTAGCTTTGCAGCTAATCTTGTCTTGGGGGGCGGGGTGGGGGGTTAATTCTGCGCTGGACTTCTCCCCTGACCATATTGAAGATGCTGGCAGTGGAGGCTAATGGCATGTGGGTGTAGTAGGAGAACATATTTCTCTGAAGTGTCAAAGCAGCTTGAGGTTGAGCAACTGTGACAACACCGCAACACATTTGGAAAGAGTAGGAATTTATCAGAATTGCTCCTCTGCCAACAGTTCCTTCCCCACGATTAGCAGTAAATAAGTGGAGCACCCAGGCTATCATCTAGGACAGAGAGAATATTCCGAGCATCATCAGCCGGAAATGTTTCTAAATTCACAAGATTGCTGCTAAAAACGGCAGATGAGTTTTCAGTTCTTTGCTGTGTTCACACATTCCACAATGCTATCGTGTGATCTGTGAGATTCCTGCTTAGACTGTGGCATGGAACCAGCCAACTGGACTTTATTTTAAATTAATCATGATTTATTGGGATTATGGGCCAGGTCTCTGTGAAAAAGTGGCATGGAGACTATAGGTTATTGCAAAGTAGATCTTGTAAGTGCACAGTTATTTATTCACCCATTCAATTTCTATACTGCCCATCTCAGACAAGTGGCTCTGGGTGGCGTCCAATTCTAAAACTATGAAGTAGTTAAAAACAATTAAAAATATCTCAAAAATACATATAGGTGCCAATATAGTTAACCGACTAACTGTAAAGCCATAAACAGCTCCTGCTACCAACTGTCCATTCAGCAAGGGGAGCTGTTGTGGCCTGCTAGCAGGCAGTGGAGTTGGCAGCAGATTCAGACAATGAGGAGGTTGGGGAAGAACATGGGCCAGTCCTGGAGTCTGGGGAAGGCTCTGATGAGGGCTCTGTGTCAGAGGCAGAGAGAGGGTCAGAGCCATATGCCAGTTATCAGCTGCCTTCAGATTTGGACATCAATGAGGCAGATGAACAGCTGGAGCCTGTTCCCAGTGTGCGCATGCACAGAGTTGCCAGACGAAGGGAACAACTAAGGAACAGGGGTCGACTTGGGAGTAAGGCCACAGATGGACAGTGAATGGCCCTTCCCAGAAGAAATAAAGGAGGAGCGAAAGGGGAATGGAGTTTGCAGGAGACAATTAGTTCGCTTCGTTGGTTCGTGACTCTCTGAGACTCCTTGCCTAAGTTTTGCAGATATCGGCCTGGCAGCTCTCCAACCCTGATAAGGTTTGTGACTGTAAATCCTCCCTTGAAAAACTTTGCTGGATGTGAATGAGCAAAATTCACAGTCAATGAATAAAAGGGGTTTTCGTCAGGACAAAGAGTATGCTTCATGCTCTGGGGAAGCCTCGGTCAGAATAGGAACTTATTGGATCCAGTCAATAAAATATAAACCTCCAATTATGAATAGACAAGAAAAATGTTTTGTCAGTACATGTGTTAAGAAACCAACAACAATATAACTCCGGTTTCATTTCCATTGGCCCTGCAAATTTCAGCCCTTTTGATATAGAGATGATACACATAGTTGTATGTTGCGTCTCTCTTTTCTTTCCTTCTCTCTCTGTCTGAAGTAGCCCTCAAAACTCTTTCAAAAGAAAGATATTTATAACGGAAATATTGCAGCTTTCCCCCTCCTAGTGCCAATTTTCTTTTTTCACATTTTTAAAATAGGACCCCAGTAGATACATTTGGAAGTTTGGGGCACGTCGTAGGGGCTCTCACAAAATGGTTGCCAGGAAATGGTTGTCCACAGCGTTGAAACAGAAGAGATTGAGAACATCCAATTTTGAAAAGGCAGATTGGGAAATTGCTCCTTTGCGCTTATCTAACCCAGCTGAATGATTGGGCAGGTAGATAAGCACACCTGCATTGCAATTGCCTGCCATATTATTATTTTTAAATTATGCAACACAGGTGAGCCTGGAGGCATTCTTGTCAATAAAAATAACCTCTTTGCATGCCAGTTTCCAATCTGTTATTTTTTCATTTTAAAAATACCTGAAGAATGAAATCAGGTGGAGCAGAGGAGACTCTAAACCAGGGGTGTCCAAACTTGGGAACTTTAAGACTTGTGGACTTCAACTCCCATAATTCCCCAGCCAGCCATGCTGGCTGGGGAATTCTGGAAGTTGAAGTCCACAAGTCTTAAAGTTCCCAAGTTTGGACACCCCTGCTCTAAACTGTTTTTACAGAGTCCAAATGCCTTCGGTATCCCTAATAGTTCACCAAAATGCCTCAGGATGCTGGAGCTGAAGTGAATTTAATAGTAAGATCAGATGAGTATTTTGAGATTTTTTTTAATGAGGGAGCCTCAATCTCTGTCTCTCTCTCTTTCTCTCTCCTTCTCTCTATTTCTCTCTCTGTGTGTCTGTCTGTCTCTCTCTCTCTCTGTTTGTGTATGTGTTATGGTTGACAATGTTTGTTCACTACCCAGAGGTTCACTGGATAGTTGGCAACCTTACTGGATTTGATTAATACATAAATGCTTCCCTAGGCGTTTAGGGGAACAAACGGGGGTGCAACGATAAAGCTTCGATTTTAATGGATGTGCAGGATATTCTTGGCTTTGACCAGATTTTGGGAAAAGAATTTCCACTGCTAAACAAGATGGTTGCTAAGTGAATTGCACCTAATTTTATGACTTTTTTTTTGCCATGGTTATTAAAGAGGTTTTCCACCCTGCAGCCTTCAGGCTGTTTATGAAACCAATTTAAGACATTTCTTTCTGGATTCCACCTCTTCCCTTGCACAGTGATCATGACTTGATATTCGGACAGGATTGAGTTTCTCACAGCCCCAAATTGGGGGTTCCCCCCAGTAGTGGATTTCCATTTTTTTTACTACCAGTTCACTCGTGCGTGCACTCTCGTGCGTGCGCCCAACACTTCTGCACATGCACAGAAGCATCCGGGTGGGTGGGCGGAGCCTCCCGCTACTACCGGTTCACCTGATCTGGGCCGAACCGGGCCGAACCAGGAGCAACCCACATCTGGTTCCCCCGCTTGTTTACCTCTCCTGGACTGATAAAAAGAAGAAAGAAAACACCCGTTTTGCATTCTTCCTATGACTTGGACTGGAAGGAAAAGCACCAAAATTCATATCTCATTTTTAAAAAAAACATAAACAAGCCATCTATGGTAGTCTGTTTTGTCAATGCCAGTGAACCAGAGGAAAGAAAGAAAAAGTGAACTTCCAATTGCCAAATACTTAAACACATTCCTAAACATCTGAAGGGGTATTTTACTGGAGAGAGAGTTGAGTAGCTGGACATAGAGGGCCTGGAAGCCTTCACCAAGTTTGTCGTGAAGAACATACCTCTATTTGTGGCACCTGTTAAGTAAGCAAGCTCCCCGTTAGGAGAGCGAGTGTGCAGAGAAGCGTAATGAGAGTGGTGTGGAAGAACACGCATAAACCAGCATACAGTGACACTGAATAGTAAAAGTATAGTATTTTACTATGTGGAAAATAGAGGTATTCAGAGTTCAATTTACACAGTCCAAGTCATACATGGTTCAGCAGTCAGTTATCAATGTTCTCCGTTAAGGATTGATCCTTCGAACACAGTCCAGTATCATATAATCAGCTCAGCACACAAAGTCGCTAACGGTAGCAAAACGCACAGTAACTCACAATACAGTATCAGGCAGTATCCACCATCAGCATCTAACAAACAGAGAGCTAACAGTCATTCTGGCTCCCTCTTATGGCTGCTTGAGGTAACAGCAACCAATCACATTACAGCAGTACTTAAAGAAACAGTACTACCATCCTGGTTTACATATTGCTAACTCAACTGTTAGCTTACATTCCTAACAGCACCCCAGAGACAGAGGACATAGTCCATAGATCATTGGTATGTCCACTGTACAAGAAAGAGGGAAGACAAACTGCCTGCTGGGAGCCTTATATTAAAACATGTTTTATGTGTAGTCAGAATCTAAAAATTGCATATATCACGGCTCTTTATCTGAACAAAACAATACAGCTAAGAATTGCGTATGTGGGTCTGACTGGGGTAAATTGTAATGTGTGTGAATGGGGGAGAGAAATAATGCATGATTTACATTTTCTTTTAGTTAGCCTTTTACTTCATTTGGTAACACATGGCTTTTTATTGTTCTTACTTTGTATTTTGTATTCTGGTACGCCCTAATGGCTAACCCATAACTGTTCTGATTCGTTGCACAGTCAGCCAGATGTTCGGACTGGATTTGGTATTTTTGTCCACCTATCGAGTCCTTCCCAAGGACCTGGGATAGACAGATGTGGCTATTTGAGGGTGCTAAAGGTATCGTCACAAGATGTAAGCTGTTCCGAGGGAAGCTGCCTTTTGCAATGGACTGGTGGTGATTTTGTCAATGCCGATGGTGTTAAGATGGTTCTCCAGATGTTTTAAGGTTGCACCAGTGGTGAAATTCAATTGTTTTTACTACTGGTTCTGTGGATGTGGCTTGATGGGCGTGACATGGCTTGGTGGGCATGGCTTGGTGGGTGTGGCAGGGGAAGGATACTGCAAAATCTCCATTCCCAACCCGCTCCAGGGGAAGGATACTACAAAATCTCCATTCTCACCCTACTCTGCAGCCAGCCAGAGCTGGCATTTACCAGTTCTCCAAACTACTCAAAATTTCCACTACCGGTTCTCCAGAACCTGTCAGAACCTGCTGTTGATTTTCATTCCTGGGTTGCACCCAAGACACCTCATCATGAATGAACAGGCCACAACAATGCGGCACAATAGGACAAAGGTGTTGCCAAGGGAAGTTTATTTTGTGAGTAGGTGCAAGTAGGGAGTTCTGGTCCCACACACATCTAGAGGACCCCAGGACAGTGAAATCCGAAATAAACTTTCCACCATCGATAACATCTCGCAATCACAAAGGAGCCCGGCTTCCAAACTTGGCCAGTTATCTCCAGTCGTACGCTCTAATCCATTAAAGAAGTATGAACAATTAGTCTGCTCTGCCAGGGGAAGATAATTCTCCCTGCACACACGTCGGCGGTAACGTGAGCTGGAAGCGATGCAGCTGACGAAGTCTCATTTGAAGGAAAATAACTCCTCTGAGGTAGAATATCCAAACTGTGCAATTGGATAAAATGAAAAGGAATTAAATAAAAATGCCATGGCTTGAGGGAGTCAGGAAGAGCTCCAAATAACTCTCTCGCATGCGCAGGTCTGCCATTTGAGCTGAGGCTTTGAACGCTCGGGATCCCGGCTCCCTCCTCAGAGTTATAAATGGATTGCTCTTCCATTGACAGCAAACAAATCTTGTCCTTGCGTCAAAACCTTTCAGGGTCTCGCCTTGCCGTGCCTTCCTTCCCTTTATTTCCTCTAGCCCAGGGGTGTCAAACTCGATTTCATGGAGGGCCACATCAGGATTGTGTTCAGTGGTGGGCTCCTCTTACTGTTGCTACTGGTATGCTGATCGCAGTCTGTCCGTGCATGGGCCTGGAGTGCGCTGGGCACCTGCCTGACTTGCACTGCACACGCGTGCGCAATCCACTGCCCCTGTGACACATAGCTGCGTGCGCAGTGTGCCTTTTGGCATTAAATACAGCTATAGAGTGCGGGCGGGCGGGTGGGCGAAACGAGCCACCATACCGGTACGCTCTCAGCTGCTCCAGGCCGCTACCGGTACAACCATACCTGTCAGGACTGGCAGCAACCCACCACTGATTGTGTTTGACCTCAAAGGGGGTGGGGGGCATGGCCAGAATCACTCATATCGGAGTGCTCTACCAGCAAAAACTGGCTTCCGGATTCCGTTTCCAGCTGCGACGACCTCCTGCAAACCTCTGTCAGCGAAAATGGAGCTTGGCAAGGCCGCATGCGGACCTCCCAAGCTCCATTTTTGCTGGCAGAGGGTTGCAGGAGGCCGTCACAACCAAAAACGGAGCTCGGGAGCCGGTTTTTGCTGGCAGAGCACTCGGGAACAGTCCTTCACTGTTTTCAGAGTGGCCCTGCGGGCCAAATCTAAGCACCTCATGGGCAGGATCCGGCCCACGGGCCTTGAGTTTGACACCGCTGCTCTAACCAAATTCCCCCTCACAGACTAGTAGTAGGAACAGACACTTTTTTTTTAACGTGGTGTTTTTCAGGCTCTTTTCCCCACCCAGTGTTTACATTTGTCTAAAGTCTATTGATTAAAGAATAAATTAAGTGGAAATAAATTAAGTGGAAAGCCAGGAAGTTGCCAAGACAATTTTCATCTCTAACATCCTCGCTCTTTTTCCCAAGGAGGCTTCTGCGCTTCTGATCGGTTCTGCGTCATTCTTAGAAAATTAAAACAGCAGGTAGCTGCCAACCATCGCCGGGGCTAAAAGGACTGTGTGCTCACCTATCAGAGAAAAAGATGAAGAATGGAGCCTGGGATGGGGCGTGGGGGAGTCATCCAATAAGGCAAGAATAGCAAGCCATACCTGAAATTTCCAATGTGCCCCCAGGCTGAAAAGAAATGGTCAGCCACTCCCCATTATAGCCTTATAGCGCCTATATCTCTATGTAAGAATGCACTCCTAAGCAGGGATGCAATTCAAATAATTTAACAACCAGTTCTCTGCCCTAATGACCAGCTGGGTAGGCGTGGCTCGGTGGCCATGTGACCATGTGGATGTGGCCAACTCAACGTCACTCAGGTCGATGGGCGCTTCGCTTTAGCTGTTACAATGTAATAAGGGTTAACTGGAGAGGCAGTTTTTGGACTGTTTTTCAAGATATTTTCACAATATTTTTGTAATGGTCTTCGGAGGAGCTAGCTGGTCTTCGCGGGTGCTGGAGCACGGGAAAACAGCCTAAAAACAGCCTGGAAAACAGTCTGATTTGGGGGCATTTTCAGGCCATTTTCTGACACTCCGGCACCTGTGAAGACTAGCTGGCGAGGGCGCATGTGTGTGCCGGAAACCAGAAGAGCAGCTGGTGACGGCACATGTGCCCACCGAGAGAGCTCTGCGTGCCACTTCTGGCACACGTGCCTTAGGTTTGCCATCACGGGTAGAGGGTCTCCTGCCTGAGCAGAGGATTGGACTAGAAGGCCTCCAAGGTCCCTTCCAATACTGCCATTCTATTCTATTCCTTCTCTGAAGACACAGTGGTGGTTTATGCATCAACAAGCATTTGTGCACATGTGTGTGTGTGTGTATGTGTTGTCTCTGCGCTGGAGAGTCAGTGTGCCTGGTTTTTCAGGTCCAAAGAACCAAGGATGACAGATGGAGTTACTGCTAGGTAGTTCATTGTTCACATCTTCACAAACAGAATCTTGCCAGGCTAAAGCAATTGTCTGCCATAAGTGTAGAATAGCTAGAGAGGATCCAACCTTGCTTTCTTCCCGCCCACCAGACAGTCCAAGCTCAGCTGTTTCTTTGCTCTGAGAAACAGCCCTTCCCTCCTCCAGACTACGTTCAATCACAGTTGTGTATACTACCTGTACACACACACGTACACACACACACATTACTTTAATGTCCAACAGAGCATAATCTAGCAATGCTCCCTTAACCCCTCAATTCAGAGGTTGCCACAAAGAAGAGGGAGTCAAGCTATTCTCCAAAGCACTAGAAGGTAGGACAAGAAGCAATGGGTGGAAACTAACCAAGGAGAGAAGCAACCTAGAACCGAGGAGAAATTTCCTGACAGTTAGAACAATTAATCAGTGGAACAGAAGTTGCCTCCAGAGGTTGTGAATGCCCCAACACTGGAAGTCTGGATGTGAAGGAGCAGAATTCACAGTCAATTAATAAAAGGTTTTTTTTGTCAAGACATGGAGCTTGCTTCATGCTCTTGGGAAGCCTGGGTCATTACAGCAACATAAATTTTGGGCTCAGTTGAGGGCTACCTGTATACCAGGTTTCCCATACGGCTGGCATACCCTCAACCCGAGGCCAGGCAGGTGTAAAGCAACAGGCGCATGTATGCCCACTGTTCTAGCAGGGCACTCTTAGATGCCAATGAAGGCTGTCCACATTCTTTTTCATCTTTTTTTTAAAAAATCCTCCTAATCTGCTTTGCTCAGAAGCTCAGCTGGTTGGCTGCTGCCTTGTGGCCGAATCTCTCGCTCCTGTGGTGCCAAAATCAATCTGACTAGACCGACATTCAATCTGGTACTTCATCTCCCACGAACGTGCCAATGAATCATCTTCCATTGGTATAATGTATCATTTATTAACAAAATATACTTTACGTGCCAAACCAATCTCCCAACCTGTTGTGGCCCAGCAGCGGCCGGCTGAGCTGTTGGTGGACTCTTGACAGCTCAGACCATTGTGGGACTGCTCTGGAGGATGAGGAAGACTCTGGAGGGTGTTTGGAGTCAGAGCAGGAACTAGAGAGGCCTGTTGGCCACCAGGTGGCATCTGAGTCAGGGAGCAGTGAGGAGGAACAGAGGGAGGTTGTCCCTGATGTGCGTGTGCGTAGAGCTGAGAGGAGAAAGGAACAACTGTGGAGAAGACGTCATAGAAGGAAGTAGGGACAGATGGCTAAGGTTGTGGCCCCTCCCAAAGAGTTTATAGGTGGAGCGACGGGAGGGGAATCTTTGCAGGAAACAACAGTCCATTTTACTAGCCGTTGAGAAAGCATTCCGTAAATCTAATCTTGGTTTCTTGAATATAGCGTTCTAGGCTCCTAGTCAAGGGGTGGCTTTATCTATGTAATTAGTCATGGCAGACAGCCAAGCCTGTGTCTGCATATTCATTGGAATCACGGGACAGAACAGAACCGTAATGGATTGTGCTGCATTTTGGATCCGATGCTTCAGAGCCCATAGGAGCCTGTCTGTAGAGGTCTGTAGCCCTTGCCTGCAATTCTTTAAGGCAGAAACACACAGTAGCCATATATGAGGGGTCCTTGTGCTCTCTGGGCTTGGATGTTTCCTTGCAGATGTTTCATTAGGTAACATAATCAGTGTTTATTAGCAGCCACGTCATCTTTGCAAAACCAAACCTATGGTGTCAATAAAGGTACCTTCAAATATGCCAAATGTTTTTTTTAGTGCGCTCTTCTGGGTCCCCCCCTCCCCCAATTTCCAGTGTGGATTTTTCTGATTATTTCCCCCATCCAGTCTTTAACCAAAGCTGACCCTGCTTAGCTCTCTGGATCAGCCAAGATTAGCTAGGTGCTGCCACCTAGTGATGCCATGGGGTAAGACAGCCACTCACAGCAAATGAACAAGTATGTGATATCATAAACCCAGTTACTGTATAAAGGTAAAGGTTCCCCTTGCCTCGCACATATGTGCTAGTTGTTCCCGACTCTAGGGGCCGGTGCTCATCTCTGTTTCAAAGCCGAAGAGCCAGCACTGTCTCCGTGCTGGGACAAGTAACGGGAGCTCACTCCATTACGTGGTGCTAGGGATTCGAACCGCCGACCTGCAGACCTTCTGATCAACAAGCTCAGCGTCTGAGCCACTATAATGGTTACTGTCAGAGATGGTATTCAGCTAGTTCTGACAGGTTCTGGAGAACCAGTAGTGGAAATTTTGAGAGCGGGGAGGAAACGGGGATTTTGCAGTATCTTCCCCTGCCACACCCACAAGGCCATGCCCACAGAACCAGTAGTGTTAAGTAAGTAATCTCTCCGTTAGGAGAGTGAGCGTGCAGAGAAGCGTAATGAGAGTGGTATGGAAGAACACGCACAAACCAGCATACAGGGATACTGAATAGTATAAAATATAGTAGTTTACTATGTGGAAATATAGAGGTATTCAGAGTCCAGTTAACAGTCCAGCTCATACACGGTTCAGTCATTCAGTTATCAAATAGTCAGTCTAGCACTCAAAACAGCTAACAGTAGCAAACCACAGTACCTCACAATACACCGATCAGCGTCTAACAAACAGAGAGCTAACAGTCATTCTGGCTCCCTCTTATGGCTGCTTGAGGTAACAAACCAATTACATCTCTTTAGCATTTAAAGTAACATATACATTTGTTACAATCGTAGCTTATATACATTGCCAAGCCAAGCCTAGGGTTACATCCCTAACAGGTAGTAAAAAAAAATTGAATCCCATCACTGGTTACTGTATAGTATGATATCCAAACCTGATTGCAGAGCAAATGGCAGTCAGAGAAGAGCAGTTTAAACAATTTCTAACCACAGCTTGTTGTAAGCTTATTTAACTAAACAGCATGTTATTTGGAGGTCATGCTTGTTACTCTGTGAGTGATGAGATGAGAACCAACCAACCAACAGGCAAACTAAAACACACGTAGATTGTCTAAAATCATACAAAACATTTAACCAGATTTGTCCTGGCAAGCAAGAAAAGGCACTGGATACTGCTAGTTGTTAACACATTATAAAAGTAACCCTCAGCTTACAATCATTCATTTAGTGAACACTTGAAGTCAGGATGACACTGAAAAAAATGACTTATGACCATTTTTCACTCTTACAACCGTTGCAGCATCCCCGTGGTCACATGATCAAAATTTGGATGCCGGGCAACGGGAAGGTTACTCATGCAATCACCTTTTCTGACAAGCAAAGTCAATGGAGAAGCCAGCTGTTACTAACTGAACTGCAGAGACTCACTTAACAACGGTGGCCAGAAAGGTTGTAAAAATGGGGCAAAACTCACTTAGCAACTGTCTCACTTAGCAACAGAAATTTGGGGGGGTCATTGGGCAATCCAACCAGTCAGTCCTGGAGGAGATCAACCCTGGCTGCTCTTTAGAAGGCCAGATCCTGAAGAGGAAACTCAAAGACTTTGGCCACCTAATGAGAAGGAAGGACTCCCTGGAGAAGAGCCTCATGCTGGGAAAGATGGAGGGCAAAGGAAGAAGGGGACGGCAGAGAATTAAGATGGCTGGATGGAGTCACTGAAGCAGTTGGCGTGAGATTAAATGGACTCCAGAGGATGGTAGAGGACAGGAGGGCCTGGAGGAACATGGTCTATGGGGTTACGATGGGTCGGACACAACTTCAAAACTTACAACAGCAACAATCCAAAGCAAACCCAGCAACATATTTTTTTCTCTCTCCTGTTCCTTTTCTCCCACCATCCCCTCCACTCCTCCAAGCGAGGTAGACCAAGAACTTGTTAAAGGGATTGCATTTTTCGCTTGTCTTCATTTATAAAAGTCATTATTTTGGATCTCCTGCTCCCTGCCTCCCCCCGCACCCCCCCCCCGCCTCCCTGCCTTGAAGCTACCATTAACTGCCAAACAATGGAAGGTTAATAAACAAAGGAGCTCTTGGGAAGGGCTCTTGGCTAGGCGGTTTAATTAATCAGATGTAAATTGGGATATTGTCTTGAGGGGGAGGAGCAACAAGTCAGCTGTGGAAAGGAAGCGGGTGGGAAGGGGGAATCGCTTTCATAGGAGGGAATTCTCTTCAGATGTTTGGAGTGGAAAATCCTACCACAGCTTTGTCTGTAGAGATTCTCAGCCATCCAGGTCATGGTTGATTGAGAATACATCTTTTGGAACGAAAATTAATATAAGACCTGGTCTTATTTTCAAGAAAACTTGGGTAATGATTCAACTAAACCTGGGACACTATTGATCCCAACTTCAGTGCTAAAGCAACATTTTAAGATGTGACCCTTTGTACTTTGGAAGGAACCAACACTTGGAAAATGATTCAGGTGTCTTCAAAAAATGACCCCCAGGAACCTGAATTAGCAAGTTTTTTTAAAACTCTGAAAAAGATCAGTGACGAATGAATGAAATGAAAGAGAGAAGATGTCAAATTCATGCCTGAACTTCAAACAATGAACCCAAATTGAATTTTCATACCGAGGCCGCCTGCTCCAAACTAGGACCCTTCAGATCTTGGATGCTGACCCTTTGAAGGTAGCCCGACAGGAAAGACTTTGCAAGTCATTCTGTACCTCAGCTTGTTTGATCTAGGCCAGAGTAACAGAAACTTGAAAAGCTTGACATTATTTTTCCTTCCTCCTTCTTAAAGTGGAAATTGGATTGGATTTTTCTGCCCAAAGTTTTCTTAAATCATCCTTCGCTGATTGCTGTTCCATAATTTAGCCTAGGCCATCTCCGTGAGCCTCTACGCCAGTGGTGGGTTCCGGATCTCATCACAACTGGTACGGTGCAATGGGGCTGGGCGTCCCCCACATGGTTCGCCTTCTCCAGGCTCCGGAGGCTTTCCTCGAGCCTCTGGGAGGGCGAAAACTGCTTCTCCCAGCCTCCGGAGGCTTTCAAGAGGCTGGAAATGGGCCCAATTCCGGAACTTCCAGGAGGCTCTTTTTCTTTCTTTTCTGTGTAGAGACTCCTGGGGGATGGGTGGGAGGGGTGGGAGGGGTGGGTGTGGCCAGCCAGGGGTGGGATTTGGAGGTTCTCTGAACCGGCCATAACATTAGCTATGAGTTTTCCCAAACCCAGGCGAACCTGTAGCAGCCCACCCCCGCCTCTACAACAGGGGTGTCAACTCATGTCATCACAGTAGTGTTATGGGGCATCATGGGACTTTCCCCCTCTTTGCTAAACCGGCTGTGGCCATGGCCAGCATGTGACGCATCCAGCCCGGGGACCAGGAGTTTGACATCCCTGCTCCACAGAGTGTTTCTTAACTTTGGCCACTTTTAGATGTGTGGATTTCAACTCCCAGAATTCCCCGGCCAGCTATGCAACTTGTATGTGACGTGTTGCACTCAATTTTATGACTCTTTTTTTTTTGCCATGGTTGTTAAGCAAATCACTTCAGTCGTTAAGTAAAATGATGTAATTGCTAAGGTACGCTGGCTGGGGAGTTCTGGGAGTGGAAGCCCGCACATCTTAAAGTGGCCAAGGTTGAGAAACACAGTTTTACAAGAAGGAGCACTGCGCCTAGGGATCTGGGGGTTGAAATCCTCCCCCACCCCCAAATCTGAGCAGCAAAGGCTGGAGAGATCATGTCGTGATTCCTTCGGAGCAGAGAATCAAAGGCTGCAGACGGGTTTCCTGGCAAGCATTCATTTTTCCCCCCCATAAGCTTTATGTCAACATCAAAGCAGAGAAGAGTCAAAAAGAATCAGATGATCAGAGAGAGACTCGTGTCGTTACAAGTCACTCCTCCTTTGGGGGCTGTTTTGAAGGGATTCTGTGCCGGTAACAAAACCTGCCATTTCAATGCAGGAAGACTTTTCAGATCGCTCAGCTCTTGCCCTCCCTCGAAATACGATTCCAGTGGTTAATATTCTCATGTAAACATACACACACACACAGTCATATATATATGCACCAGAGGTGTGTTTCTACTGGTTCAGCCCACTTTGGCTGAACCGCTAGTGGTATGCCGCCCTGGGTCACAGAACCGGCAGTGACCCAGGCTGGCCACGGCCCCCAAACTGGTTCCCCGGCCAGCGCCGTCACTTCCGCCATCTTTTTAAAAAAACTCTGCACATGCACACATACTTTCTCTGTGGAGGCCTCCCTCCAAAGGTCAGGGGACCATTCTCTCTGCAACAAACGTGATATTTAAGATAAACTGGCTGTCCTAACAGGTTCCCGGTTCCCAGTAATTCGGCTTTTTTTCTCCTATGAAGAGTGATTCACGGTTTTCCAGCAATGTTATAAGCACATCAGCATACACACACACGCGCACACACACACACACACACACACACACATGTACTCGACTCGTTTAGTGACTGTTTGAAGTTACAAAAGCACTGGAAAAAATGACTTATGACCATTTTCCCCACTTATGACCATTGCAGCATCCCCATGGTCATGTGATCAAAATCCAGACACCTGGCAACTGGTTCATATTTATGACTGTTGCAGAATCCCCCGAGGTCATGTGATCGCCTTTTGCACCTTCTGACAAGCAAAGTCAATGGGGAAGCCAGATTCACTTAACAACTGTGGCTAGAAAGGTCGTAAAATGGGCCAAAACACAATTGATCATTGTCTTGCTCAGCAATGCAAATTTTGGGTTCGATTGTGGTAGTAAATCAAGGTCCATCCATCCATCCATCTATCCATCCATCCATCCATCCATCCATCCACCCACCCACCCACCCACCCACCCACCCACCCACCCATCCATCCATCCATCCATCCATCCATCCTGTAACTATCTAATCATTTGGATATGGGAATAGCTTGACCCCATTACAGATGGTCCTCGCTTATCAACTGCTTCTTTGAGCAACTGTTCAAGGTTACGCAAGGGACCCAGTGGCTCAATGGCTAAGGTGCTGAGCTTGTCGATCAGAAAGGGTACTTCAATAGTAGCGTATGCACCTTTGCTCAGCAATGGATTTCTGGTCTCAATTGCGCTTGTAAGTCAAAGACTACTTTTACTTTCTTTATTAGATGTCTATTGTTGTTGTTAGTTGTGAAGTTGTGTCCGACCCATCGCAACCGCATGGACAATATTTCTCCAGGCCTTCCTGTCCTCTACCATCCTCTGGAGTCCATTTAAGCTCACGCCAACTGCTTTGGTGATTCCATCCAGCCACCTCATTCTCTGTTTCCCCTTCTTCTTTTGCCCTCCATCTTTCCCAGCATGAGGCTCTTCTCCAGGGAGTCCTTCCTTCTCATCAGGTGGCCAAAGTACTTGAGTTTCCTCTTCAGGATCTGGCCTTCTAAAAAGCAGTCAGGGTTGATCTCCTCTAGGACTGACCGGCTGGATCGCCTTGCAGTACCAGATGCACTGTATATATCCCACTTTTACTCTGTACAGCTCAAGGCAATGTACATAATGATCCCTCCTTCTATTTTCCCCACCCCAACAACGATTTTGTGAGCTTGGCTGGGCTAAGAGAGATTGACTGATGTGTGTTTGCAAGTATAAAGTAAAGCATGTCAGACACAATTAGTATTTGGATGGAAGACCACTCAGAAACCCTGGCATTGGAAATGAGACCAGGGAGTGGGGTACTCCCCCCAAACGCAGCAACGGCAAACCACTTCTACTCGGTTGCCAAGAAAAACTACACCGAGGTGTCCAACCTTTGACTTAAAAATGACTTTAGTTACTTTTTGAGGCACTAAATAACCGACAAGGACAGGACTGGAGATTTTATGAGACTTTGGCTCAATTTCAAATAGCCTCTGCCAGAATCAATCCGAATCTTTGGCCGAAGCAATGATTTGTTCCTCGGCAGTAAGCTGAAGTGGGGAAGGGCTTGATGGAAGAAGAAAAAAGGGAATAAAATGCACACGAGGAAGCGAGGGGAAAAGGAGGGTCTCACACACACACACAGAAAATGCACAGCCCAAACTTATTGGGGGTCCCCCTTGTTCATAGCACCCCAGATCCCCTGGCACATTGCTCCCTGCAGATGGATTGAGTCTTGGCTCTGGAAAAAGTACTAAACTGTTCATTGATTGCTGATGAAAGGTTAATAAACAAACAAACAAATGAACACAGGCTAAAAGCAAGAGAGGGTTTCTCTAAACGAGTGTTTCTCAACCATTTGTTGACTTCAACTCCCAGAATTCCCCAGCCATTATGCTGGCTGGGGGATTCTGGGAACTGAAGTCCACACCCCTTAAGGTTTTCTGAGGTTGAGAAACATTGCTCTGCTCCCGGAGAACATATTCTAATTAACAACAAATTTTAATACAAAAATAATAAATGGAATTAAAACAAAATCTAACTAATTATTACATTTTGAAAGAAGCAATTCTGTCTCCCAGATTTCCTGGAAGACGGATAAAGATCAAAAGGAAAAACTCTGGAATGTGTGAAGAGCAGGCACAGTACATCATTGTCAGATAAGACCTTATGACCTGCGCAGTAACTCTTTCAGTTTAACTATTTAGTTTCAATTCGTCAGTTCAGGCTAGCAAACAATTTAACGCAGTGACATCCCTCCCCAAGTGTAGTGACTTCCTCCCCAGGCCCCCATTCATTTCTCTCACACACACACACAGCTGGCTAAAACTATACAAAAATCTAGCCCAGCTTCACTGATTACAAGTTTGAAAAGGCAACGTGGCTCCACCTGCAATCAAACTACACTTGGGGAGGGAGAGCACAAGTGAGCACTGAGGAGACCACAGGAGGAGGCAGGAAGCCAGGCAAAGAGCCATGCTGTAGTACACACACTTCCCCCCAGCCTCTTTCTTTTGGAAGGCTTGGCTTGACTCCCCTCCGGCTTCTCTGCCTCTCCTCTCACTCCAGCCTGCCAGCAGGAGGTGGTGGGTGGGCTTTATTGTGTTCCAGGCATTTCTCACCCAGACAGCAGGCTGCATTTACAATGGTGGAGGTGTTTGGGAAAGGCAGCAGGGGAATGGGGGGGGATGGCAGAGGAGCTGCTTTCAAGCCACTGGAAAAGATATCCAATCCAACTTTTGTGTGTGGGGGGGTTTGTTTGAGAGTGAGTGAGAGAGGGAAGGGGTAGGAGAGATAGTCCAATCCAACTTCTGTGTGTGTGTGTGTGTGTGTGTGTGTGTGTTTGAGAGAGGGGGAGGAAGGGAGAGAGGGAGGAAGGAGGGGAAGGAGAAGAAAAAGAAAAAGAAAGAAGGAGCAAAGGAGCAAAGGAGAAAAACAAATGCTGTTGCTTTAAATTGGAACTGAGCATGCCTGGCTGTGGAATTCTGGGAGTTGAAGTCCACAAGTCTAAAAATATTTGAAACCCAGCACTGTGTCAGTGCCTCACCAGTCATAAACCTCACCGCACGTCACTGCTGCCCAGGGTCCTCCACATCCTCCAGAGCCGACTCATAGGGACACTCGCTGTCGGAGTCTGGTGGCAGCTCCAACGGCTGCTGCTGGGCCACAACAGGTGGCAATGGGTTGGGCAGTCTGGCTGGCCATTAACCTGGCTTATTCATTGGGCTAAGCCATTGTTTGACCGGTTTTGCCTCCAGTTTTGCAGTAAACTGTTACTGGCTGGGTTCAAATATGTCGAGTCCAACTCTATGATCACAAAATTTAAAAATGGGGTGGAATGTAGTCTGGATTCCAAGGAGAGAGGGGCTGCATTCCAGAGGAGCAAAAGAACAGTGTAGTTTACATACTTTGTTCAGGAAAGAGTTAAGACAATTCCTCTCTAATAGTTCTTAGAGTATGTATGTTTTATAGTGCAAGTAGCCTGCTTTAGCTTGGCAAGATACTGTCGGTAGGGGAGGAACAACAAAGGAAACTGCTTAGAAGAATCTCAACGTGTCTGTCTTCGATTTTGGAGCCTGGCAAAAAGCTAGGTTCACACAGCACGATAGAGAGAGCAAAGGATATTATGGCACAGCTGGATGTAAGAATTGGGCTCTTTCCATCTGTGGCATGGGGCCATTTGAGATATGCATGTATCCCAAGAACAGTAACTGGCAAATTCCAGCCATTGGCTGTCAATTCAGAAAAGCACACTAGGAAAAAAAAAGAGGATGTATGAGTGCAGGACACGGAATAAAAAAAGATTTGCCTCACTTCTTGCGATTGTCTTCCCACCGCTCTTCCAATACATCACATTTCTGCAAGCTCATTGGCGCTGCCTGCTGTTCAGTTAAGTGCTTCCTGTTTTGCCATTAGCTACTCTGAGACAGTTTATCAGAAAACCTACATATCTGTGGAACAATTGCTTTGCATGTTACTTGCCTCTTGGGCTCTCAGTCAGAGGCCTGTATGCTTTGCCAGTCTGGAGCCATTTGCATTTGCATTTTCCTTCCATACGTCTTGCAAGCCAGGCCGTCATGGGGAGGTGAATTTTCACAGCTCCAACTGCATCTTTGCTCCAATTCCAGATTGATCAAATTAAGAACTTAACTATAACAATAAACCCTGCTTTATTGAACAAGCGACAGCTAGATTTATGTAGTATGCTAACTGGTAAGCCCTGGTTTATAGATCAGGATGCCTAGAAAGGCAAAACATGCCAAACCCTTAAATGAATTGATTTCACGTGGGGTGCTGCCAGTGTTAGAATGTTTTAACTTTTCCAGCGAGTTGTAAAGAGATGAGAGGAACAGCAGCATGGTGGAGGGACGTAATTACAGCGGTGAAGGGTGCACCCTGGAACTGGTGAAGAAACAGTTTGGGAACAGATCAACCTGGATAAAAATTTTTTACCTATGTGGTTCTAAAGGTTGATACCAACTGGATGGCACACGATTAATGTGTATGCTGCCCCTTCACATCCAACTTTCAGAAGAAATGATTATAGTTGTGTAGGAAGTTAGCACCCACTCCTCTCCTAGCAAAATGACATATTTTAGGAAATATTAAAAGGACAGAATATTCCCCCTAAAAGGGAGGCAGAAACTAACCCCCCTCCTTTGTCAATGGGCCATTAAGGCCTGAGCCAGTTTATTCTACATAACAAAGATCTACCTCCTTCAGGCAGAGCCATAATAGGAATCCCAAAGCCCTTTCATTGCATTACTACCCAGCAAGACTCAACCAAACTTGGACTCAAAACACAGCCCCTGCATGGCCCCATGGGAGTCTGACAACCAATCAGAATACAAGCTCAAATTCAAAAGCCCAGAGAGAGCATAAAATTCAGGGACTCTCAGCATCTCTTCCCTTTTTTCTTCTTCACCTAACATCATCAAGGCATATGATCCTGTCCATCATTTAAAAAATCCTCTTTCCAAACAGCCTCCATGTTTCCAGTGTCTTTTTCCCCACTTGGAACTGGATCCAGAAGGACATTTCTTCCAACAGTGTTTTTTTTTTTTTCAGTTGGACTTTCTGCTTTTTCTTTGAAGACGTTTCGCTTCTCATCCAAGAAGCTACTTCAGCTGAACCCAGATGGACCTTTCTTCCAACAGCTGGAACAAATAAATACAGCATAAAGGACTCTACCATATTTTCAATGCCCACACGGAACCTCTACTTACATCTTTATTAATCTAATTTTTTAAAAGCCACTCTTCTGATGGAAAGCAATTCCACAGTAAGATGCAACAAATTCACCAGTAAGACTAGGGGGAAAAAAGTGCAAATTAAAGCAGAAGAACGCCATTCTAAACGATGAGAGAAAACAATAAGTCCAGGCACCAAAATCTGGTCAAAAGCTGAGGCAAATAGATGGACTGGAGCCCATACTGAAAGCTCACTCATCTCAGCCCTTCTTTATAAACAGGGGTCCCGTGTTCGGGATACCTGGAAGCAAGGTGTTTCTTTCCATCTACAGACCAGGGGATTATGGTTCTAGATGAGGCCAAGGTGGTCATCAATTATTGAGTCTTGAGGCACCTCAGGCCTTGGTACCTCAGGCGATTTGACCTGGTCCAATTAGAGGAGAGCCAGCCCAGCTCCTCCCCGTGAAGGAAATTTCCCATCAACAGCCTAGCGGCAGTGTTTTCCATCAGCTGCAGAGAATATTGATATTCTTTGTCATCTTTACCGCAATTATTCTTGGCTGAATGTACTAATTGGGGAAGGTTGCTATTGATACCTCCTGCTGATGTAGAATAGATGAGCACTCAGATAATATGCTACAATATATTGTTAATAGGTCATACTGAAATTCTGCTGATAGCTGAACCAGCAGCAAGCAAACACTTAAGAGTGTGTGTGTGTGTGTGTGTGTGTTGTGTTGTGCGGGCGCTGAAACAACTAGACACAGGGACAGGGCTTTTCCCCCCCCTTGTGCCATCATTCTGCTGAGCACTTAATTCTCTCAGTGCTGTTCTAATGTCAACTCTACATATATTAACCTCTGTAGTGTGGCTGGTATGATTTATCCTTATTATCTTCTTTATTCCCACTTTCACTGATATTGTTCTGTTGCTTTGTATGTATACTGAGTGTTTCCTGTACCTGAGACAAATTCTTTAAGGGTTTAATGACGCTTGGTCAAATAATGTATTCCATTCTATTCAATATATGTGCCTACACATTAAAAAAAATAGAGATCCGTCTAGGTTTTTACTCAGAGCAAGAGGCTCTCCGTGCTTGGCCAACAGCCTCTCCAGCAATGGCTTGGGAAGGGGTGTCCAGACCAGTGGAAGGATTCAAATTTTTTTACTACCAGTTCTGTGGGCATGGCATGGCTTGGTGGGCATGGCTTGATGGGCATGGCATGGGAAGGATACTGTAAAATCCCCATTCCCTCCCCACCCCACTAACCTGCTTTCCAGCTCCATTCTTCTGTGCAGGCAACAGGAGAAGACCCAGCTGATCAGCAGGGACTCGGGAGGCAGAGAATAGATGGGGGCGGGGCCAGCCAGAGGAGGTATTTGCCAGTTCTCCAAACTACTCAAAATTTCTTCTACTGATTCTCCAGAACCGGTCAGAACCGGCTGAATATCACCTCTGGTCCAGGCATAGCTGCAACTGTCAATTCCCACCCCACCCCCTTCCCTGTACTTGGGAAGAGCAAACTAGCAAGAACAACTTGGGTATCAGTCCAAAATCTTTAAGGCTAGTCTGACATAGTGATTAGGAACTGTAGAAGCATTTCCTGGCTTCTTTTATTATTCAACCAGGGCCCCGGTTGTATTAACATCTATGGTTAGGATTTTTTTTCCTCAGCTGTTTGTGTGTGTTTTTTTTCTATTGTGTTGCATTTGGTTTTAATTGATTTTATGATTGCTGGCTGTTCGGAGTCAATCATGTGTGGTGGGTGGCCATTGACACTGAGTGAATGAATGAATGAATTTGTGAGTTAATCAAGGAGAAGTCTCTTTGAACATGTCAACTCTGGGAAGCTGACAAAATCCATCTGCAGAGTTAAAACTATCAAAAACGTAAAAGACATAGGACATCCTGGAGTAAAAACAGCCATGGTAATGCTATCAACACAAGGCAGGGGCACCATTAACACATCAACTCCAGTCCAGAGATGAAAGCCAGATCTTCACCCCAGGGAAAGGGGCCTGCTTAAGATACCTCTCTAGGGATGCTATTCTAGAGGGTGGCAGCTGCAATAGAAAAGGCATACTTCCTTGGTCCCACAGGATAGCTTTTAACAGCAGGGACCTGGAGCACACATGCTCTATGCCATGAAGGACTTCAAGAGAGAAGCTCTTAACTGATTCATCACCAGCTTTTTCAGCCTCTGCACAATCTCTCACATTTACGGAGCATCAGCTAGCACCACCAAAATGATAATCTTGATTGTAGCTCCCAGGATACAAAACTAAAGTATATCTTATGCATTCCGCATACATCACTAATTATATATACATACTTAACCCCTGATCAGCATTACATTTACACAATATAATACATATATTACATCTTCTTTTGATCTATACATCCTTGTTCTTTTCGTTCCAACTTCTATTCCTCAAATCCAACCACTGGTAAAATCTGTTCCAAATCTCACAGTCTTCTGTCTCTCCTTTTTTTTTTAATTGCGGTGTTAGTCTATCACATTCTGCAGAGTCAAATATTTTCTTTATTATTTCCCTTTCTAGAGGTATGTTCCCATTCTTCCATTGTTGGGCATAAACTATTAGCGCTGCTGTTATAATATGTAATGTTAAATATGGTAACCCTTTACTTTGACCTTCTTTTATCATTCCTAATAAGAATAGTTCCGCTTTAAATTCCAAATTCTGTCCGGTCATTTCTTCCAACCGCATTTGAATCTTTCGCCAGTAGTCTTTTGCCTTTCTACATGTTCACCACATGTGGTAGTAGGTGCCCGGTATTGGTACATTTCCAGCAATTAGGTGATACATTTTAATAAATTTTGGCTAGCCTAGCTGTTGGTAAGTGCCACCTATAAAACATTTTATATAGGTTCTCTTTATATAACGTGGTCAGAGTTAATTTCCTATTACTTTCCCACAATTGTTGCGTATCTTTGACACCCCCTATTCCAAGTAGAATCTAAGCTTGCAAAGGCCTGTTCCAAGGCCTGACCTCAAGGGAATTCATAACAAAAAACTCCATTGATGGAACTCCATCTTGTTCCCCTCCATTTTGGAAGGGCAGCAAACATCCCAAACCAGAGCAGTCTCAAACTCTGCTAGAAAACGAGAAGACTTTTCAAACTGATTTCTCCTGAGAGTCTTTTGAGAACGAGTTGTGACACCTAAAGAATACTGCATTGGTATTACTTTTATATTATACTAGCTGGATACCCGTGCTGTGTGACAAAACTATGTGATCAGGCAATGCAGGAGAAATCTGGTTCACTCTGGTTCAATCCGTTGGTTCAGTGGTGGTCAGTGATTGAAACACATAAGGGAATATCGCTCTCGCCGGTTTGAGTCCGGAAGCAGTTCCATAGGTGGAAAGTGTAGACATTTTGGTGAGGTACAGACGTTTAGTACTGTAAGGAGCCTCAGACCGCTCCTGAGTGAAGGAGTGGAACGTCTGCCAGTTTGAACTGAGGTAACGGAATGTGAGGCAACTGGCAGTTGGAACAGAGTTCTTTTCAGGTGGGGAGGTGGAGTAGAATGTCTTACTCCTTAGCATCGGAGTGTGTTAATATAAGGCAATTGGCAGTTGGAACGGGGTTCTTTGCAGGTGGGGAGGGGGCGTAGAAGTCTTTAGCATCAGAGCGTGTTAATTGCTGTATAAGATATACTAATGGTCTGATGGTCATTTCAACAAATCTTTTCTCAGCGAGCACCTAGAAGTCAAGAGGAACATATGTGCCAAATTTCAAGTTTGTAGGCATTATGGTTCTGGAGATTTCGTGATGAGTGAGTGGTTATAATCTGATGACCCTGGAGTGTAAACTGCCAAGAATTGCTTGTGATTGGGCAATGTATGAACCTAAATAAGTGGAAATGAAAACAGTAGGAATATGCTGGGTTAGGCAGGAGTAAGCAACACCAAGTGAAGGAGCTCACTCTTCTACAGATTCTTGAATGTTATGTTTTTTCTTACTCACGTCTGGACTAAGATGTTTTTGGACTACAACGTGCACCAACTATGCTGGCTTGGGATGAAAGGAGTTGCTGTCCATTAACACCACCTGGACTTCTCCGGAGGCCAAAAGCGGTTGCAGTGGTGGGGGCGCCCACTCCCCACCCATGCACCATTTCTGCTAGCAGAGGCACCGCGGGCTGCTCCAGACTGATGATGCATTTACCCCTTCCTCAGGTTCAGCTTGGTCATCTGCATCTAATCTTTTTTTGTCTCTGCAGTAGATGTTAATCAACACTCTTGTCCTCTTCCTGTCCTGCATCTTTTCCTACTGAGAAATCAGCACGGGTGCCAATTTAAGGAAATGGAAAGGTAACTTGCAATGGTTAATGCTACAAAGAAATCATTATGGATTTGACTGTTCGTGTTTATTCCTCTTCGGAAATAATTAGATTTCTATCTTTTATCTGTTGTTTGGACATTTCTCTCCTAAATTTAACCACTTCCTGTCAGAAACTAAAACTTATTTTTTAAATATACTACAGACCACAGGGGGCATTCAGCAGGTTCTGGCCAATTCTGGAAATTTTGAGTAGTTTGGAGAACTGGTAAATACCAGCTCTGACTGGCCCCACCCCCATCTATTCTCTGCCTCCCGAGTCCCACCTGATTGGGAGGGAATGGGGATTTTGCAGTAACCTTCCCCTGGAGTGGGGTAGGAATGGAGATTTTACAGTATCCTTCCCCTGCCCCGTCCACCAAGCCACCCCATCCCACCAAGCCACACCCACAGAACTAGTAGTAACCATTTTTGAATCCCACCACTGCTGCAGACCTAAACTTGACCAATTGGTTTTAAAAAAACAACACATTCTTGGTTGGAATAGCTACCCTGTTACATCACGTTATACTAGGTTTTCACGAGAAATCACTTTTACATTTCCAGTATTCACGCTGTTGCTTCTTGCTGGGAAATCCTTGTGAGGGCCATTAGGCAGAATGTGTAGATCAGGAGTCAAACTCAATTTCATTGAGGGCGCTTCAGGATTGTATTTGACCTGGGGAGGCTGGCTGGGGGTATGTGGCCAGCTCAACATCACTCATGTCGGGGGGACCCGAGTCCTCTGCCAGCGAAAACAAGCTCACAAGCTCCATTTTTGTCTGCCACAGTCTCCTACAATAAACCATGGTTTATTGAACAAACAACAGCTAGATTTACATAGTTTCAGAAGTGGTATTCAGCAGGTTCTGATCAGTTCTGGAGAACTGGTAGCGGAAATTTTGAGTAGTTCAGAGAACCGGTAAATATCATCTCTGACTTGCCCCGCCCCATCTATTCTCTGCCTCCTGAGTCCCAGCTGATCGGGAGGGAATGGGGATTTTGCAGTAACCTTCCCCTGGAGTGGGGAGGGAATGAAGATTTTACAGTATCCTTCTCCTGCCACGCCCACCAAGCCATGCCCACAGAACCGGTAGTAAAAAAAAATTGAATCCCACCACTGCATAGAATGCTAACTTATAAACACTAGTTTATACATCACAAGGCCGAGATAGGCAAAATATGCCAAACTCTTAAATGAATTGATTTCAGATGTGGCGTCGCCAGTGTTAGAATGTTTTAACTCTTCCAAAGAGTTATAGAGAGAGGAGAGAAACAGCAGCATGGTGGAGGGACTTCATTACAGTGGTGAAGGGTGCACCATGGAAACTCTGAAGAAACATGGTTGTAAGCCAAGGACTCTCTGTACTTCCATTCCTATGGCACCTTATGGCTACCATGAGAGCTACTGAATCCAAGCCGCAAAAATCCTGAGCCTCACTGGTAAGCAGTTTGGATTTTTGTGGCTGAGATCCAATATAGTCCCAGGTCCAAGACGTTGAGGAGAACCTGCAGAAGAGGACTAGGCTTCTTTCCGTGAACCAATTCAACGATTTGGGTCTTCCCCTTTGACTTCTTCTCAACCGTTCTGACGGTTTTGGGCTCTCTGATCAGCCAGGGATGTTCCCTTCCTCTTAATCCCTAACACCATTTATTATAACAAGAGGTAATTTGTACTTGGGAACATTTCAAGCCTTTTACAAATGAGCTGTTATTGTTGCTGCTGCCACCACTGTGGCTCCCATAGCAACCTCCCATTCTTTTTATTTCAGAAGGCTGCGGAGTAATAATTACTACACCGTTTTCATTCATGCCCTGTGCATTCAGAAGACAGAGAGGCAGTAGGCATGGCTGGTTTTGATCTGGCTCAAAAGAACAGCCAGGGCTGAAGAAACAAAAAACAATTCTAGATCAGTTCAACGACAGTGTTTTTTCCCCAACCTTGGGAACTTTAGCAAGAGTGGACTTCAACTCCCAGGATTCCTAGCCAACTCTCCTAATGAAGAATTGTGTTTCGCAATCTCGGCTACTTTAAAATGTGTGGACTTCAGCTCCCAGAATTCCCTAGCCAGCCTCGCTGCTTCAGCACTGATGTAATTTCTATGGGTTTTCTTGGTTGCTCTTCTAAATTGATCCAGGTTATTATAATGTGCTTTGATCACTGCAGACAATGGCAGACCACCAAGAGTCCTTTGGAAATATGGGAGTACAGAAATCTCAGGAACAAATACATTTATATCCCACTTGACAGCTCAAGGTGCATGTGAACAATCTCAATTATGGAAGTTTTCACACCCAACAGTTTTATGAGGTGGGCTAGGCTCTAAGATATTGACCACATCCAAGGTCGTGCTTAATTATGGTTTGCTGAGGGTCATCTATATATAAATGGCTGTGTGTGTGTGTGTGTGTGTGTGTGTATGTTCCAGCATAACTCTGGAACGCCTCGAGCAATTTCAATCAAACTTGGTACACAGATGACTTACTCTCTGGAAAAAAAGACTGTGGGGGAAAGACACCCCTAACACCCCTCGGTGTGTGTGTTCTGTTAAGATACAGCCTGTTGTGTCTTAAAATGGCTTCTACTGTACAGCACAGTGGAGTGTACATGGTAATGGCTTCACAATACTCCACAAGGGGGCTCCCTCTAACCAGGGGGAAAAACCCAACATTAGAAACTAAATTTGTCCAGACATTTTCAACAAAGCTTTGATTATTTTTGAGGACAAATGTATGTTCCTGATCAATAAAACATTACTGCAACCCGGTGAGTTTGCACCGCTACGAGACCGACATGACGTACTTCACACAGATTACCTACGAGAAAAGAACTGCAACGTCAAACAGCTTAGTGCAAATATCACGGACAAGAAGCCACTTCTAAATCAAGATCAGGAAAAAGCACACCAAATAATCACGGATCTGCTAGCAAAACAACAAGGTGGTATCACTTTCCTTGATGTTTCTGGGGGCACAGGGAAAACATTTGTAACTAATTTAATTGTCGCCGAAATCAGGGCTTTTCCTGTCTAATACAAGATTAGAATAAATAAATACCTGGGCAATGCTGGGTTATCAGCTAATTGAACTATAAAGTAAATACGTTGTTAGCTTTTGGCCACCTGATAGTCAGAATAAAACAGCCCATATTGTAGCTTAACAAGAAATGAAAGACATGCATTTATCAAAATTCATATAACGAAGGCTATTGATGGAAATGTTATTGATGGAGATTTCCACAAGGTAGAACTGTGTGTGCTGGAAGTTAAAGGGATTAAATTCTAAAGGGATCCAACTTGTTTTCTTGCAGCTGGTTCAACCAAGTCTCCATAGCTTTTTTTAATAAAGTTTTTTATTTTTCATTTTGATAACATATAATCACATGTATACTATATGTAGGTTCCTTAGTTTAACGCTGAACTCAAGATATTCTCTTCTACTGGATCGAATGTTTTTGAAGGTATTCAGGGGTATCTGCAGGGAGTGGGGTGAAGGGGAGGGGAGAACTGTGCAATTAAAGCATTGCCCTTATCATGCATGTAAAAACTTTCTCCATTAAAGAAAGTTATTTAGCAGCTGTTTCAATTTTAAAGCAGTGTGCAGCGGCAGCCGAAAAGGCCAATGCAATCCTAAATTGCATTAACAGAGGGATACAGTCAAGATCAAGGGAGGTACTAATACCACTCTATAAAGACCTAGTAAGACCATACCTAGAGTACTGCATCCAGTTTTGGTCACCACACTGTAAAAAAATGTTGAGATTCTAGAAAGAATGCAGAGAAGAGCAACCAGGATGATTAGGGGACTGGAGACTAAAACATATGAAGAACGGTTGCAGGAACTGGGCATGGCTATTCTAGTGAAGAGAAGGACCAGGGGAGACATGATAGAAGTCTTCCAATATTTGAAGGGCTGCCACAGGGGGGGGGGGGGTGTCAAGCTGTTTTCCAAAGCACCTGAAGGCCAGACAAGGAATAATGGATGGAAACTGACCAAGGGGAGATTCAACCTGGAAATAAGGAGGAACTTTCTGACAGTGAGAACAATCAACCCAAGTAGCTGGCCTGGCTCAACTTTGATCTAACTATATCGCTCCTGACGGGTTTTTATTTGGGTATTTTAATTGCATTTAATTACTTAGGGGTTTCTAAACATTGTATTTTATTGTTTTTATTCATTAGCCGACCTCCTCCTTGTACATGTACATGTTGTGGTATATGTTTTTGTAATATGTATGTCTTGTCTATATATTTATTTCATATGTTTTATTGTACGCCGCCCCGAGTCCTTCGGGAGAGGGTGCGGCTAAGAAATAAATTATTATTATTATTATTATTATTATTATTATTATTATTATTATTATTATTATTATTATTATTATTATTATTATTATTATTATAACCCATGGAACAGAAGTTGCCTTCGGAAGCTGTGGGAGCTTCATCACTTGAGACTTTCAAGGAGAGATTGGACTGCCATTTGTCAGAAGTGGTGTAAGGTCTCCTGCTTGAGTGGGGAGGGGGGTTGGACTAGATGACCTCTAAGGTCCCTTCCAACTCTTTTAATCTGTTAAATTTGTTAAAATTTGAACTGGATGGCAATAACAATATTTGCCTTTAACAAGAAGCTCATGATTCAGATGAATACAGCTCTTGCTCTGGTAGAGATGCAACTATTGGAACTCTCCAGTTTATGGATTCAAAAGAAGGGGTACCTTTCCTGCCCCATTTTTATTCAAATTAGCCTTGCAGAGAGATGACCCTAAGATAAGAAACTACAAATTCTGAAATAGCCAGGAACACGATCATTTGAGAGATGGGGAGATTTAATTTTTTTTTCCATAGACAACAATTCGCTTCCCAGACTTTTGAGCAATTTATATGAAAATGGATAGCCATCACAGCCATAGCCCTAAGCAAAAAATCTGCCACACTTCAGAAGGATAAGTGCAGGAACTAGAGAGTTGTGATAAATGAAAGACCATTAAAGACCACTTAGTTTTCTGCTCGGCTGGTGTCCACACAAACACACAGAAAATGGAATAGGACAGAAAAGGATGACACCGTCAAAGAATATTAAGGAACAGTTCTAGAAGAACTTGAACATTGGCATTCTTCTGTAGGAAGTTAGCACCCACCCCTCTCCTAGAAAAATGAAATATCTTGGGTAATATTGAAAAGGCAGAATGTTATATTTCCCTGGATAAGAAATGGAGAAACATGTTTTTAGGCAGGAAACAGACTCACTCTTAATAGCCCCCACCTTTGTCAATGGGCCATTAAAAGGCCCGAGCCAGTCTATTCTACATAACAAAGATCTCCCCCTTCAGCTCCAGGGTGATGGGATTAAAGCATGATAGTATTAGCCCTTTACCCATCTCACCACAAGGCACCTGGGGAGAACCAAACTTGGACTCAAAACATAGCCTACAAAGTTGCCCTGGCATGGCCCCATGGGAGTCTGACAACCAATCAGAATACAAGCTCAGGTTCAAAGCCCAGAGAGGGCATAAAACCAGGGACTTTCAGCATCTCTGCCTCTTTTTTCTTCACCCAACATCTTGAAGCTTGTGGTTCCTCTTTTCTGTTCAGGAGATCAAGCCATGTGATCCTGTCCACCATTAAACCACCTTTCCAAACAGCCTCCATGTTTCCAGTTTCTTTTTCTCCACTTGGAACTGAACCCAGATGGACAACACTTCTTCCAACACTTCAATGTCCACCTGACCAGATATCACCATCTCTTTCAAACACTTGTTTCTGTACTTTCTGACACCAAGACTGAAATCTACAACAACCCTGGAAGCTGGCATGTCCATTCCCCCAACCAATGTTATTTTTGAAGACCAGTAGTAAAACCACCCCTCAGAAATAGAAAAAAAACCTTTCTTACCTAGGAGAACACTGTCTTGCCACCACTCCTGACTTTTCCTTAGATGAGTAATTTAAGTATTGTGGTACTACAAAATATTAGAAACCTGCTAAAACTGCTAATCTTTCCAGGCTCAAATACAATAAGATAAACCAAACTAACCGAAACGAAGTTCTTAGTGAAATCTAGGGAGGAAACTGGAGATCTGCAGTTACCAAAAGCTTGAAAACTCTTCAAGGCAGAAGCCAAAGATTCAGACTTGCTAGAAATTATAAGTCATTATTTTCACCTGCTAGAGTCCCACCCTAGCCAGCTGCTAGCTTTTATTCCTCTCTTAAGTACTGCAGTTCACTTATTCTCAAGAAGCCCTTCCTTTCTACCTAGTACTTGCTCCCTTACTTGCAAATATCTGATGAAGCTTCGGGATAACTCCAGTTCCAAACTATTTAGTTTAGAAAGGTTTTGTCATTTATTTATTTATTAATTATTTTGACTTCTTAGTCGCCCCCTCTCCCCCAAGGGACTCGGGGCGACGTACACCAGCAGCGGTTACAACGATACAATATGGAGGTGAACAATAAATAAATTACAATAATTTAAAACAATTAAAGTCATGAGTCTGTGTTTGTTTCTGGATATGGTGCACGCTCCTATAATTTGACACCCTATTTTCAGGTCTATGTAAACAGCCTAATCCTTGGATATCTGAATTAACCAAGTATCTGAGTTTTGTACATATTTATCCATGGTTGGCTCAGTTAACACAACTTCTAGGTTCGGAAAACATCGAGCCCTGAACTTTGTAGAATATACTAAATCACAATTGCAGGGGGGAAAAATAACTTATCAACATGAAAACCGGGTAAGCCTAGTGTGTTGTGTGAATGCAACCATTATGCTACTATCTAGATCAGTGTTTCTCAAACTTGGCGACTTTAAGTCCTGTGGACTTCAACTCCCAGAATTCCCCAGCCAGCTGGCTGGGGAATTCTGGGAGTTGAAGTCCACAGGACTTAAAGTCGCCAAGTTTGAGAAACACTGATCTAGATCATCTCATGTCCCAAAGATGCTTTTTCAAGAGGCAACTGGACTTTCCAGAGAGTCCAGTTGCCTCTTGAAAAAGCACATTTGGGACAACCGTGACCTAGATGATTGCGAATCTCCACAAACATTTAAATCATCACATATTGGCCATATCTGTTGTATAAACTCAGCATATGACTCAAGGGAGGATCATCTGAGTATCAAGTCTCTGCATTAGGATACATCTGGCTAACATTCCCTGCAGATAGCACAAACACGCAAGCAAAGGCGGCCCTTGGTACTTGAACCAATTTAGCTAACAATCGGGAACCAACAATATGTTCACTGCTGTGAGTTTTGCTAATCAATGTGCGTGGTTTGTGCTGAAGCTTGCATTCTAGCACATCTGTTTTAGGGCTCCAACGCTCTATGTATCAGATGTTTTCCATCCAGATCACTAGAGTTTTGTTCTGACCTAGGCTTCCCCAAAAAGCACGAAGCAGATTCCTGGTCCTAACAAAACCCCTTTTATTAAACGAATGTGAATTCCTCTCATTCACATTCAGCCAAGGCCTGGCAAACAGTCTTTCAAAGGTGAAGTTATGACCACAGACCTTATCTAGCTTGGAAAGCTGCCATGTCAATATTGTCCAAAACGCAGCAGTGCTGTGCAAGGAAAGACTTGCCACAGAGTCTCTGCAGACAGATCTTCACACTCCTGAAATGAATAAACAAATTGTTTCTTCCAAAATCCCACTCCCCTTTCACTCCTCTTTTATTTCCTATGGGAGATAAACCGTCCACCTGTGGCTTTACTCTCAAGTCAGCCCTGATTTCTCAGTTGTTCCTTTCGTCTGGCAACTCTGCGCATGCGCACACTGGGAACAGGCTCCAGCTGTTCCTCTGCCTCACTGCTGTCTAGCTCCAAAGGCAGCTGAGAACTGCCAGACAGCCCTGGCTCCTCTCTGCCTCTGACGCAGAGCCCTTGTCCGAGCCTTCCCCAGACTCCAGGACTGGTCCATGTTCCTCCCCAACCTCCTCACCGTCCGACTCCACTGGCAGACCACACGTTTATACTCAGAAAGAACACTTACTTAAGTCATCTAAGAAGTTCTGTGAAATCCATGCTGGACTGTTTCACATTGGATAAAAAGTTTTTTTACACACACACACACACACACTATATCAAGTCTTTTGCGTTATGCATTTTGAACAGTGCTGACTTGTCCTGGAGGTCTTATTCCCAACTCCATCCTCAGTGAATATGGAAAGAAGGAACGGAAAGCGAATAACTGCCAGTTACTATACTAAATGAAAGCTAACTTAATTTGGCCATCAAAAGCCGCTGAACAAGCATTGTAAAGTAGAGGCAATCCTTGACTTCAACCGCAACTGAGCCCAACATTTCTGTTGCTAAGTGAGATATTTGTGAAGTGAGTTTTGCCCCATTCTACCACCTTTCTGGCCACAGTTGTTAAGCGAATCCCTGTTGTTGTTAAGTTAGCAACATGGTTTTCGTTGAATCTGGCTTCCCATTTGACTTTGCTTGTCAGAAAGTCGCAAAAAGGGATCGTGTGACCCTGGGACACTGCAACCATCATAAATATGGATCAGTGGTCAAGCATCTGAATTTTGACCTGACCATGGGGCTATTGTAAAGGTGGTCGGTGTGAAAGATGGCCATAAGTCACTTTTTTTTCAGTGGCATTATAACTTTGGGTCACTAAATGAGCTACCTGTACTTTGAAGCAGTGCTGCCTACTTCAAGGCCTGTTCTCAAATTCTACAAAAAAGAAAAAAAGGTCTCTTGATACCATAAACTCAAATTTAAGTCACAATATTTAGATTTTATTGGTCCCTCACTTGGCTTTACCCAACAGCTGTGGCAGCCAGAAGGTGTGGATTTATTTGTAACAAACAACATCTGGATAATGTGATATTGCATCTCTGAGCCTCTATGGCTTTACAACTGATAGCAGCAGTGAAGCATTAATCATTTTAAAAATCTTCTCCCCTTGCATCGCATTCAAAATGGGCAGAAAACCAATGATTTTGGGCAGAATTCTTTCCCCTCAGGCAGGCAGGATCTTGGTGACTTGATTCATACATTGCACAAGCCACAATGGGGTCTGCTTGTCTGTGGCAGAGAGAGCTCTACGAGTCCAGCCACCATGGTTCATAGGCCATGGTTTATGGTTTGCATATCCAGACAATTATGGCTTATTCGGCAAACTACCACTGAGAAGTTAAGGATTGTATATAATTTCCCAGCAAACCTCTCCCTCCTCCCCTCTCTCTCTTCCAAGTTTATGGTTAAAACTTTGTGTGAATGCTGATAAAAGAGCACTAAATGGAAATAAACAGAACCCAAATCCCAGACATTTCTACTTCAGCTCACACAACTCCTTCTGGGTTTATACATTAACTTTGCAGCAAACAATCACCAGGAAGTGTTGGTGGCTTTTAATAATTGATGGTTTTATTAATTCACAGGCAATATTTTAAATAACATTAAGTCCCAAAGCTGCATCCAAGATGAAGCAATGAATACAATCATCCCTAAGCAAGCAGCTGAATTTGGGGCCTGCAGCTCCACACCTGGGTAGCTCTGATTGGTTGCTACCACTGTACAGGTGGTCCTCAACTTACAGCAGTTCATTTAGTGACCAGTCTAAGTTACAACAGTGCTGAAAAAACATATGAAGAGCAGCTGCAGGAACTGGGTATGTCTAGTTGAATGAAAAGAAGGACCAGGGGAGACATGATAGCAGTGTTCCAATATCTCAGGAGTTGCCACAAAGAAGAAGGTGTCAAACTATTCTCCAAAGCACCTAAGAGCAGAACAAGAAGCAATGGGTGGAAACTAACCAAGGAGAGAAGCAACTTAGAACTAAAGAGAAATTTCCTGCCAGGTAGAACAATTAATCAGTGGAACAACTTGCCTCCAGAAGTTGTGAATGCTCCAACACTGGAAGTTTTTAAGAAGATGTTGGATAGCCATTTGCCTGAAGTGGTGTAGGATTTTCTGTCTAAGCAGGGGGTTGGACTAGAAGACCTTCAAGGTCTCCCATAACACTGATCTACACATTTTGGGAAATTGATCAATCTCCGAGATAATGTGTTAATTTTACATATTTTGATTAGATGAATTAGAAAACAGGTGATAAAGATACTGATTAGCTAAAGTTTTCAAGATATTTCACAATAAAGATTTATACACAGGTGTTATGTTTGCCTACAAGAGAGGGGTGTGTGTAATGATCACAACACCACACAACCTTTCCACAAAGTATGGTAAAACAATGAAAATGGTACCACATGGAAGTGTATAAATTTATCTTCACTTTGAGAACAGCAAGGCAGGTGACTATGAAAAACATGTGGAAAATTTGCTTAGGTCCTATAAGGCACTTGGCACAAACATGTTAGTACATTATTAATATATATAGTACAAACATTAGGGACGCGATGGCTCAGTGGCTAAGACGCTGAGCTTGTCGATCAGAAAGGTCGGCAGTTCAGCGGTTTGAATCCCTAGTGCTGCGTAACCGAGTGAGCTCCCATTACTTGTCCCAGCTTCTGCCAAACCAGCAGTTCGAAAGCACGTAAAAATGTAAGTAGAAAAATAGGAACCACCTTTGGTGGGAAGGTAACAGCGCTCCGTGCATCTTCGGCCTTTTGTCATGCTGGCCACATGACCACGGAGACATCTTCAGACAGCGCTGGCTCTTTGGCTTTGAAACGGAGATGAGCATCATCCCCTAGAGTCGGGAACGACTAGCACATATGTGCAGGAGGGAACCTTTACCTTTACCTTACAAACATGTCACTGAAAATTCACTTCTTACACTAGCATTTAGACTATATTGGACTGTGGGGCAGTGAGTGATGAGCATGGGCAGAGATTCCACCAGGATGTCGCAGGCATGGAGAAAAGATACCAAGGGAAACAGAGTTTGTCCATGCTTGCTGATTACTGCTGGAATCTCCCCAGGGACGATCCAACTGCAGTTCACAAGAGAAAAGCCGAAAAGCGCAATTTAGATACTGAATAAAGATGGAAACTTGTCGTTTAATCTGATGTTCGAGCTTGTCAGTTTTCCATGCAAAAAGCATGAAAATGTTACATGAAAAAAACCAATAAATGAATGGAAAGTTATGTTATTGGTCTCAATAAAAAGATAAATTTATAATGATTGCTGTGGCACCATTCTCACTGCTAGATCACATTTTGCAGAGAAGCTATGGAGCATAACCACGCATCCTCCTCCTAATTTTGAATTATTTTGATGCAATTTTGACCTGAAGCTGTATCTTGGAAACTGGAGCCAATTAATACTCAGGACTTAATTTTCCTTTATTAGTGACCCAATTCTGGTAAAATTAAGCTACTCTCATTTCCGAGACTTTCTCCTTGTAGACCAGTGTAAGCGATGCTCTGAGGAATATTCTCTGAATTATTCTCGTCAGCTCCTGGTTCAGTTTGACTTACAGTATCCTCAAGCATGGTGCTTTGCTTCTCCTCTCACATCCAATATTTGTCTACTTTTTTGCAAGGTTATCTTGCTGACACAAACACTGTCCTGAGCTCCTTTACACAATTTATTTCCATTATTCTGTTATTTTTTCGATAAAAGAATGAAAAACAACATAATGCTTTGGAAAAGAATGAAAGGAGACTGATGTTATTGTTCTGACATAGGCTTCCTGAGACAGTAAAAAGCACACACTTAATCCCAAAAACCCTTTTTAAATTTCAATGGCTGTGAATTATGTTCATTCAGTCCGTAATGAGTCACAAATAGTTTGTAAAGAGTCCGGCAGAAGTCTGCCACAGTCTTTCGGGATATGGCTGATAAGCACCCACCTTGAAACGCTGCCAAAGGCCTAATTGGCAATTAGCTTTGCAAGGCCATATGGAGCAGAGAGTCAAAACAGAGCTTTAGAGTTTAAACTGACCAGAACGAACAAAGTGGCTTCTTGCAAAGGCTCATGTGTCTTTGCTCTTCCTTTATGTACAATAATACAATAGTAGAGTTGGAAGGGACCTTGGAGGTCTTCTAGTCCAATCCCCTGCCTAGGCAGGAAACCCTATACCATTTCAGGCAAATGGCTATCCAACATCTTCTTAAAGACTTCCAGTGTTGGGGCATTCACAACTTCTGGAGGCAAGCTGTTCCACTGATTAATTATTCTAACTGTCAGGAAATTTCTCCTCAGTTCTAAGTTGCTTCTCTCCTTGATTAGTTTCCACCCATTGCTTCTTGTTCTACCCTCAGGTGCCTTGGAAAATAGTTTGACTCCCTCTTCTTTGTGGCAACCCCTGAGATATTGGAACACTGCTATCATGTCTCCCCTAGTCCTTCTTTCTCTTAAGCTAAACATACCCAGTTCCTGCAACCGTTCTTCATATGTTTTAGCCTCCAGTCCCCTAATCATCTTTGTTGCTCTTCTCTGCACTCTTTCTAGCGTCTCCACATCTTTTTTACATCGTGGCAACCAGAACTGAATGCAGTATTCCAAGTGTGGCCTCACCAAGGCATTATAAAGCGGCATCAACACTTCACGTGATCTTGATTCTATCCCTCTGTTGATGCAGCCTAGAACTGCGTTAGCTTTTTTGGCAGCTGCTGCACACTGCTGGCTCAAATTTAAATGGTTGTCCACTAGGACTCCAAGATCCCTTTCACAGTTACTACTACTGAGCAAGGTACCACCTATACTGTACCTGTGCATTCCATTTTTGTTGCCTAAATGTAGAACCTTACTCTTTTCACCATTGAATTTCATTTTATTAGATAGATTTCATTTTATTAGATAGAATATGTCTTATGGGAGGAGCCAAACATCTCCAAGCCTTACTCCCAAGTTGCCCCTTTTGCCTCAACTATTCTTGCCTTCTGGCAGCTCTGCGCATGCACGCACTGGGAACAGGCTCCCCCTGTTCTTCTGCCTTGCTGATGTCTGACTCTGGAGGCTCTGGAGGCAGCACATAACTCCCAGATGGCCCTGACCCCTTCTCTGCCTCTGACGCAGAGCCCTTGTCCGAGCCTTCCCCAGACTCCAGAACTGGCCCATGTTCCTCCCCAACCTTCTGAATGCCCAACTCTACTGCCAGCTCCGCAGGCCACCGGTGGACTGCAAGAGTTATGTATTTCTAATTCATAGATCAAAACCATTGCAGAACATGGAAGATGCATTAAAAACATGCAAAACCACAAATCCTCCATACTGTTTTTATTTAGTTTATTTTCTTTAGCAGGGAATATCTTGGGAAGTAACCTGACTTTTCAAGCCTCATAGAACTGAGAGAGGGAAATGGCAGCCCCATTGATCCGCCAGTAATGGAAAACACACCGATAAATGTTTTCTATCTGCCTCTCTTGTCAATAAGGAACATTAACTGAATTGTTTACACCTCATCTTTTTGATAATGCCTTCCTTCTCCTCTCAGTCCAAGGAGGCTGTTAAAACCGGGAAATGAAAAGGCATCCTTGTCTGTCCTTGTTGTTAAGGCTTGCGCATGAAGCACATGTCAAAAGGGCCATATTACTCTCTGGTTGTTTTAAGGCAGTTACTGAAGGGGTTTCTTTGATTAGGACGTTCAATCCATTTTTCTTGGTTTGATAACACTCTGACCCCGCAGCTTGACTCAGGCCATTTCAACAAGAAGCGATTTACAGCATCTTGTAGCATGACCAGATAGTATCATTATCGAACAGATCTCAAGCTTGTCCTCATTATAATGATGGTTAGAAACTAGAATATGCTCTTAAGTTGTTAGACGGAAATGAGCAAGATATGAAAAAGGAGTCATTTCACACTGACATCTTCCTAAGTCCTATAGTGAAGCATCAGAATAACGGAGTTGGAAGGGAACATAGGCAGGAAACCCTATGCCCGTGATGGTGAACCTATGGCAAGCATGCCGGAAGTGGCATGCAGAGCCATCTCCCTGGGCACGTGAGCTGTCATCGGTTGCTCTTCTGGGTTCCAGCGCACTGGCCAGCTGGTCTTAACGTGCGCAGGAGTGCCGGAAACCGGAAGAGCAGCTTCCTGGTGGCATGTGCATGCCAGGCAGCTGCACTTTTGGTTTCCGGTGTGCGGATGCGAACCGGGAAGCTGATCTTCACACACCCAAAACCGCAAGAGCAGTTGCCCAGTGCATGCATGCCAAAAAGGTTGGCCAACATTGTCCTATGCCGTTTCAGAAAAATGGCTGTCCAATCTCTTCTTCAAAACCTTCACCCACAATTTCTGGAGGCAAGTCGTTCCACTGATTTAATTGTTCTGTCGGGAAATTCCTCCTTATTTCTAGGTTAGTTTTCTCCTTGATTAGTTGCCAACCATTGCTTCTTGTCAGGACAATTGATTTAATTTGGGATCCTCTGGTTTGCAAAGTCTTACATTTGTTCATATTGGTTTAATATTCTTGGTGTCTCTCTAGTAGAAACCCACCTCTTTTCCCCTCTCCCATATTCTAAGCGATGATCCAGCAACCGCTATTATTTGGGGAAGGAATCTTCACAGCTCTGAAATTCAAAAATAATAATTCAACATACAGAATTCTGCACCTTAGGAGACAAGGAACACATAAAGGAGTCCATAAAGGAGGCAAACCAAGAGCCAAGCTTTTTTGTTTTTTTTACAAAGCCAAAAACAGCCCAGCAAAGGAGGTGGGTGGGAGTTCAGCTAGAATTCCAAGTCATTGAGATGCATCTGATTTTGCCACTTTTCCCCCTGGATTGTTAAGTGAATCACCACCGTCATTAAGAGAACCAGAAGGTTGTTAAACGAATCAAGCCTTTCCCCCCTTGATTTTGTTTATTGGAAGCTGGATGGGAAGTTGTAAATGGTGATCGTGTGAATCTGGGATGCTGCAACCATCATAAATACATGCTGCTTGGCAAGTGCCTGAATTTTGATTAAGTGATTGTGGGAGCAACACTCACGAGGGTGAGGATTGCTTGTAAGTCCTCACCCTCATAAGTTAAGTACCGCTTGTACTTTTTTAGCATCATTGTAATTTCTAGCTGTTGTTAAATGGAAGTTCATAAGTCAAGTGCTACTTGTATGCTGCTGAAAGTCACTTTCATGCGAGATGAGCAGCTATACAAATATGAATGAATAATGAAGCTGGCTGAGGAATTCTGGGAGTTGAAGTCCACAAGTCTTCAAGTTGCCAAGGTTGGAGCTCTCTGGAATAAACTAACCTTACCAGAGATAATTTTTCTTTTTGCTCTGGTGTATTTTATTTCCACTGGACCTGTACTTACAGGGAGATCATCGCAAGAATTAGACAAGAATTTCTTTACAAGATTTTTTTTTAAATGCTAAGTAGTCGAGAGGTAACATCTTGGAAACCCCAGCTATAAAATAATACTTCACTTAAAACTGGATGGGAAATTCAGAAATAAAAGAAGTCATTTTTCCTTTGAATTGGTGACCTGGCTCCTGCACTCTCTTATTAAAGATGATTTGCTGAAATACGATAGTTTGTTGGGTACAGTAGTTAAGACAAAAATTGTCGCTTTTGCAAATCTGTAATAGCTGGTTTTGCATAACAAGCGTTATTAGCCTCAAGCAAACTGCATCATGACTCTAAAGGCTTCTGTAAGGTCTACAATTTTTCTTCCAGTCTGAGGTCTGAAACGCGGGGGAAAGAGTAAAAGTTCCCTCTCTTTGAAAGTAATTGATTGTTCAGCCTTTTGCTTAAATTATTATACAGGATTTTGAAAAGGTTGCAAGCAGAAGACACTTCATTTTTTAAAAAGTCAATTCCACGATCCTTTAGAGATAAAAAGACTTAAATGGGATAAAAATTTGGGGACACATAATGAACAGCAAAAGTAAGAAGTGACAGGAGCATTCTTTTGATAAATTTAGTCATTTAGAGAGTTTTTACCTGAAATGACATTCTCAATCCATTATAAGCCAAGTTTATTTTTATCCAACACCTTATTCTTCTACTTTCCCCAACAATCAGCATCTCAGAAAATTAGACGATGAGCCAATCTGATTTTCTTTATTTTGTTTAAATCAGAGTACTTACCTTCAGGTGAAAGAATAGCTAAATCCAGTTTTCTACTATCTAGAGAGACTCCGTTTGGTTCTAACCCTATGCGTAAATGCCATGGACCACATGCAAAGGTTTTTACTCCAATCTGAAATTCTGATGGGAGCAACAGGACACAAAACTGCATTGCACTTTGATCCCCACCAAGAAGGGGGAAACCGGAAACCTCAGGATCACATATGGCTTCCAATCCCATTTTAGGTCACTCACAAATCATCAGATTTTAAATCAAGGAATGCCCTGAACTGCTTGTTAGCCAAAACATTGGCTTAATATTAAGAGGCGCCAAACTTAAAAACTTTGAATCCACCCCAGAAAATAGCAATAGCACTTAGACTTATGTACCGCTTTATAGTCCTGTCTAAGCGGTTTATAAAATCAGCCTATTGCCCCCAACAATCTGTGTCCTCATTTTATCCAACTTGGAAAGATAGAAGGCTGAGTCAATCTTGAGTCGGTCAGGATCGAACTCCTGGCAGTGAGCAGAGTCTGCTTGCAATACTGAATTCTAACCACTGTACCACCAGGGCTCCTTTGCCCACAGGTATTATTTGGGTCCAATTTGCATCATCACTCTGCTTACTGTGCCCGCCCCAAAGATTTTAAGTGTAGTTCTCAGTGACCTAAGATGACTTCACTTGAGCATATGTTGGCTTGGGAATTCTGGAGTCTTAAAGTTGTCAAGGTTGAGAAACACTATGCTAGATGACACCCAAACTATTCTTAAAACCCAAATCTGTTTACCTTTCCAAGAGTTTTAAATCTATCTCATCAATCACTTAAACAAACAAACCCCCAAAAAATGACTTATCTGCAAGAAAATGTTTATTTTTTATATTTTTTTTGTAAACCCCACAGAAAAAAAAGGAATGCAGCCAAGACCAAGTATTTCAACAGAAAGAGTGCCCAAAAGGGCAGCCAAGAAAAATAAAACAATAAAAAATAAAAATAAAAAAATGGGGGAACCTCAACACAAAAAAGTCAATGACAAGAGTTCATGTTTTTGCACAAAGATGAAAACCAATGACATTTCTGAGTAACACTTTCATGGTGACAATTACACAAGATGATTCCAAAAAGCAAAATGACAGCAACATGCACGCCTGGCTAAAGCTAGGATTTTTTTTTTTAATCTGAAAAAGAATCTGATTTAAAATGATGGACCGTTAATACTCATATTTTATTGACTTGCTTGTCCTACTGAATTTGTTTTTAAACAAGGCATACCTGCCAATTATGAAACTTTAAAAAGTGTTTTAAAGAAGAACTTTGTCCTTCCAGAGTCCACTGCATGTTTGCAAAATCATAATGAATTCGTTTCTCTTTTTAATAATTTTGCTAGTTACTAATACAAGTTTGAATCCCTGCCCCACTGCCCCTCCCACCCATACTCAAACCTTAAACACTTCAAAAGTCGCCAGTGCAACACACTTTCCTACCAATGCACAATATACATTTAAACTGAAATCTTTGTGCAATTTTGAGTTTCTTTTTTAAAAATTCTTTAAAAAACAAAAACAAAATCTCCTTGGCACAACAGCTGAGATTTTAGCCCAGTCTCATTGAAATGAAACTGTCAAACTCAGGATGATAGAAAGCGTAATTGAAATTTGACTTTTTTTTAAAAAAAACAAAAAACAAAGCAAACCAAAACACCCAAGCTGCCCTTTTTTATGAACCAGTCGGACAGTCTCTGGAATACCCTACGTTGCACCGCTCTGCTTTTACTACAATACTCCCTCTGTTACTATTCAGCTACAGCATATCCTGATCATCGGAAACACTGTTGGATTTGGTACCCAGAAATGAACAGAAAAGAGATGTAACCGCAGATGACATCCAAATTATATTGGTGACCTGCAGTAGACTCTGTAAAACGAGCTTTATTTTTTATTTCAGGCTATGTGGGAGCAAAACGGGAGTGGGGGAAGAGAGATAATTCTCAAATTGTCAAATTTCCTCTTGGCATCTCTTAGTTTCTCAAGGTCCTGCCAACATTAGCATCTTTCAAGCCATTAAGTATCCTGATGGGAACCTTCACAAAAGTACCAAGAACATGTCGTTATCATGTGTTTATTGCCTTCCTTCAAGAAAATGATGCCCTCTTATTACACATTTGGTCCTGAGTGGGGTAAGCAAATTCATCTCTTGGACATTCTTCCTTCCGTTCAACCCCATTTCACCATCCTCTATATCAAAGCTTTATTTCACTACAAACTCTTTCGCCATTAAAAAAAAAAACAGACTAAAGAATTTCCATCATTATTCCTTGCCATTTTTAATTTGCCGTTTTAGCTTCATTATATTTAAAAGAAATTGGGGGGGGGGGGAAGGGTTTAAAATCAAGCAGAGCTGCTATTTTTTAAATTCTTTTGGGTAGTTTCAAGGGGAAACTTTGCAGCAATTCATTTATGCGTGGGTGTCTGTGCGTGAATTCACTTGAACTAACAAAGAGAAGCAGAATTTGCTATATGAAAACCAAGAATTGTGGGTTCTTTTCCCCTTAATGCATTGGCCAAGAAAAAAAAATGTGTAAAGTTTTGTGAGTTTTTCTAAAAATTTGCAAGAAAAAACTGATGGGCAGTTTGAGTCAAACCTTGGTGTTGGGGCCCCCCACTTCCCTTTATTTTTATTTTTAAACAAGAAATCAGTACAGTCTCACACTATACAAATTTCATCTTGACTGCAAGAGATTTTTCTGTGTGATGCCTTCGGTGCGACAGGTGGAAAGTTGGCGCTTATTTCTTCAGGGGTTGATAAACTGAGGCATTAGGATCAAGTCCAGAAGGGCTGGTCTCCACAAATTTGGAAGAATAGTGTGGAGAAACTGGGCTCAGCGTGCTGGTGGCTGCAGTGTATGTTATGCTGGGCATGACTGCCATCACTTCCGCGATCTTCTGTTTTAGGTCCTTGATTTCCTGATCTTTCTGAATTATTTGCCCTGCAAAAAAGAAAGAAAAGAAAAGAACCGCTCACTTTAAGAGATAGGAGAAGAGCAAACAGAACTGGAGGAGGAGTCAAACACATCATTAGCTTACAGTCCTTACGTTGCCACAAATGACCCAAGCCTAGCCCTCCTTGAATTCCATTGACCCTTATCTAGTGCTGACCGTTAGTTGACTGGATTCTTGTGTATAGGCTTGAAATAATAACTCTTCTGTACTGCAACTTAATGTAGGGTCCCGATCCTTTGTGCCTAACAGGAAGGGCTTTTCAGTGGGGCCTACATAGTACAGCCAAAAAAGGGAGGCTGCAGTAGTGTAACTGAAGCTATATTGGCACGCACAAAACACCAACAACAGGTGGAGTTGCAACTGAATCTCCATTGTTGTTGGGCTATTTTGTGTGCAACTGAAGCTCCAGATGCACACAAAACAGACCAACAACAATGGAGATTCAAGTGCACTGTCATCTCTTGACTTTTTTTTTTAACCACACCTTGTAGAAACCCTAGACCAGGGCTGTCAAACATGTGGGTCGGATGCGTCACGCACTGGCCACACCCACGCTCTGTTTAGTGAAGAGGGGGGGGAGGTCCCAATATGTCACGTGATGATGCCGGGATGACAGGAGTTTGACAACCCTATCTAGACCAATATACATTTTTTTAAAAAAGGTATTATGATAAAAGGCATGTTAAGGGAGGGTGGTGTTACAACATATCAAGGAAAAATAAATATCCCAGTTCGGGGATTTGTGCTGGTATCACTCAAGAAAGACAATTCTTTTGTTAGCCTTGTGCACCCTCTGCTGGATCAAGTGGCAGTTCACAGCATCCGACAAAACTCCCAAATGAAATGGAGAAGAGGGAAGACTGATTTTGCAAAGGTTTTCAAACCCAAAGGGGCTCTTCCTCTCCTCAGCAATATTTTCCAGGAGGACAGGGAGAAATGGACACAGAAAGATTTGCTTCTGCTATCCTGTGAGACCAGTGCGCCTTTTATTTCAATGCTAGAAACCTGCACAAAAAAAATCATTTTCTTAAGGTTTGAAAACACGATAGCCACAGAGTTAGGGATAAAGGTAAAGGTTCCCCTCGCACATATGTGCTAGTCGTTCCCGACTCTAGGGGGCGGTGCTCTACTCCGTTTCAAAGCCGAAGAGCCAGCGCTGTCTGAAGACGTCTCCGTGGTCATGTGGTCGGCATGACTAAACGCTGAACATGCACAGAGCACTGTTACCTTCCCACCAAAGGTGGTCCCTATTTTTCTACTTGCATTTTTACGTGCTTTCGAACTGCTAGATTAGCAGAAGCAGGGACAAGTAACGGGAGCTGACTCCGTTACACAGTGCTAGGGATTCGAACTGCTGAACTGCTGACCTTTCCATCAACAAGCTTAGCATCTTAGCCACTGAACCACCACGAGTTAGGGATGAAATTTATCGATTTCAAAAGAATTTAGCAATGCATTATTCTCTTTTCTCAGCATTCCGTTGTGCTCAGAACATGAGGAATTCCAGCTGTGCCTGGGCTCTTAATTTCTTAAGACTGCATTTTTTTTTGCAATGTCCACACTTGGAGTTGAGTTTGCAGATCTAATAAAATTTAATGATCTGTTTTCTAGCCTTGCTTGCTGCTATCCTTGGAAAGCTAAAAAAAGCCAACCCAACAACAACAAACAAACCCAGCAACTTCCTTTTTCTGACCCATGCTTGAACTCTCTCCCCCATCTCCCCCCATTCAGCAGGACTGAAGTCAGAATAACAGAGTTGGAAGGGTCCTTGGAGGTCTTCTAGTCGAACCCCTGCCCAGGCAGGAAGTCCTATACTAATTCAGACCAACGGTTGTCCAATCTCTTCTTAAAAACGACCAGTGTTACAGCATTCACAACTTCAGAACTAATTGTTCTGTCAGGGAATTCCTCCTTAGTTCTAGGTTGCTTCTCTCCTTGATTAGTTTCCATCCATTGCTTCTTGTCCTGACTTCAAGTGCTTTGGAGAATAGGTTGACCCTCTTCTCTTGAGAATCCCTGCCCCTCTTCCTGCTTTTAGGGCTTGTACTTTGATTTAAACAAAAGGATAACAGAAAACCTTTCCCCAATTAACTGCTTCACCGTAAGAGGGAGAAAAATTGCTGTTCAGTTATTACTCTGCAATTGAGTTTTGGCTGTGTAGGGTTGGAGACTACGAAGGGCTACAGAAATGGGTTAGGAGGGAGCTGTCTTTGGTTATACTGTTTCCTTTTTTATAACAAGGGTTGCTTAATTTGATTAGGTTTATATGGCCATCTCCTTTCCCTTCAGAAAAAAAAAACTGAGATTTCTGGAGAAAGAAAAAAAGAAGTTTTGACTTTGGGATTTTTTGAGTAGGTAAGTCTATTGTTATAGAAATGACTAATGTGCTAGGTACGTAAAAGTAAAAAGTTGAGGCTGTATCTTACTATTTGCATTCTACTGCACTTAAAAAAAAGTTGGAAGTTAATACTTTTTTCTCCCCCACCCTCTACCCCACACTTCTTTGTCCATGTTTATTCCCTTTCCCATTTCCCTACTGTCTTTATTTTAATTTGTTTTTCATAGTATGAAATTTTAATAATTCTTTTTTAAAAAAAAAGGAAGTTAAAGAATCGATTTTTGAACCAACTGTCCATAACTGATGCTCTTATGATTATAGTAACTTTTATAATGGAAGTTAATTAGCCAGTGAATTATTGAGCCAAACGCTCAGAAAAACGTTAAACAGAGCAAAAACACTTTTAAGCAGATGGGAGACAAATGGTCAGGTCAGAAAAGATTGCTCTGAGAGTTCATTTCAAAGTTTTTTTTTCAGCAGTCAAGAGCCAAAGGGCCAGAGGGATCTTTCCTTGCCAGTTTTTCCCAATGAAAACTTTCCAGCAATGGCTTTGAAAACACAAGGAAATGCCCTCACATATCATGCGGTGATATTCAAAGCTGCAATGGAAGCTCCCCACAAGGATTACAGGTAGTCCTCATTGAGCGGCTAACTTGTTAAGTAACCACACACACAGTTATGATGGTGATGAAAATTCTTGCATTTATGACCTTCGCACGTCTGCAAAAACCAAGGAACGCTAAAGGAAGATCGTAAGCACAGTCATGGTTTCCCTTTGCGATCACTGAACGGCTGACTTGCTGGTACCAATTGTGGTCACTAAATGAGGACTACCTGCACTTTGGGTTCTTACAATGCACTAGAGGCACCCCGAGATTTATTAGCACTCAGCGCAGGGGTCCCACTTACCTTGAGCTATTTCCAGCTGTCTTTTGGCATCTCCTAACGCAGAGAAGAGGTCCAATTTGATCCTTGTCTCTGCGCTCAGGCTGTTCTCTAAGTGCTGCGTCTTATCCTGCATGGCTGAAAGGGCCGACATTAATACCTCTGTGTCCTTTTCATTCTCTTTGTATTTCCGCCATTCCTTTCAAAGGAATTAAAGCAGGGTCATTACAAGCACAGTCACTAGGATGAGATTCAAGGGAGAGGAAAAATTATGGGTGGGGAAGGGGGGAGAAACTGGGGCAAACACGTGGTTCTGGGCGCTTGGGAATACCCTCAGACTTTCATGTTACTCATTGTAATCGGGTAAATCCTGAAAAGGTTAATCAGGGCTACAGACTAGATTAGAAAGGTAAACAAAATCTTGGAAAATCACCTTTTCTACTGTTGTCAAAAAAAAAAAAAAAACTTCTGTGTGGTCACCAAGAACCCAGCTGTACAAACACACTCACATTTAAGCCATGTTTGAACGCCGAAGTAGTTCATATGGATTTGGAAATGTTTAGCGGTCCCTAGACAACCCGTGACTTGTTGGGTCATCCTTTCATATATATTTCGTCACGCAAACCCACTATTGCCTTCCTGCCATCAGCTGCAGTCACAGAATCCCCACTGACTATTTCCTGATGGTTTCCCCAATGGTATTTGGGAAACTGTCGAGAAACGTTGTAAATGAGGATCATATCAGTGCTCCAGTGTGGCAGCAATGCTGAAGAGCAACAACGTGGCAATGCCAAAAGGGCAAGAGCGCTCCAAAATGTCATTTCCATGGGAGTAGATGGATCCCAGTATTCTATCCATTTGAGGTAACATAGTTGAAACAAATTTGCCCTATGATGTACCATTTCGCCCAGGTAAAGGTCACAGGTAGTCCTCGACTTACAACAGTTCATTTAATGATCAGTTACAACGGCACTGAAAAAAGTGACTTATGACCGTTTTTCACACTTACGACCATTGCAGCATCCCCATGGTCACGTGATTTACATTAGGATGCTTGACAACTGATTCACATTTATGACAGTTGCAGTGTCCCAAGGTCATGCGACCTTCTGACAAGCAAAGTCAATGAGGAAGCTAGATTCACTTAACAACCGTGTTACTAATTTAACAACTGGAGTGATTCACTTAAACAACTGTGGCAAGAAAGCTCATAAAATGGTGAAAAAACTCACTTAACAAACATCTCGCTTAGCAACATAAAATTTTGCGCTCAATTGTGATCGTATGTTGAGGACTACCTGTCTCAACTTACTACTAAGTAAGTAATAATATCTATATACTACTAAAAGTCTTAGTAGTATATAGATATTTTTTTTTTTGCCAAGAGCTTTGAAAAGACCGATATGGTTACCGCTGAATGTTGGTGTTGGCCTTGGTGTGGGCAAATGTATCATCAGATGAGGTATATAGGATAATAATTATCCTATAGTTGAGAAGGTACATATTGATATGGGTCTCTCAGGCTCCAAGTTAAAGTAAAAGCATAAACGTCCTGCTCATTCACATACCATTCTTGCTGTGGACCCTTAGAATGTCTCTGAGAAGCTTATATGGTGGAGACAAGCATATTTCCCCCAAAATATTATTCAGATAAATTCTACAGTTAGCATATAAGCCTGGTTGGTAACCCTGTTCTTCAGAAATGTCTTTAATCTCATTTCAGAATAATTCGTGACAATGGCTATGACGACTTTCCTTCATAGATTGACCCTCGGTAATCAACCACCTGTTTGTTGAGCTAATTTGACTTGTTCAAACATGGGACATACAAAAAAGTTTCAAAAAGTGAAGCTATTTCATTGGAAATTCATAGGATGTTAAATTCTTAACAAAATACGAAGGTTTCCTGAAACAGTTGCAGATTCTCCCCACTCCTGTTCTATCCAAATTGAAGACTCTGAACAAAGTGGTTTTTTTCTTAAATTAGTGGGCAAGAAAATGCAATGATTAGTTGTTTAAGTACACTCAATAGCTGCCTTTTCTAGTGTCATCCAGATCTGGATAGCTTTCAGTCCCCAATTGGTCTCCCATAGACTGTTTTTGCTTTGTGCTTGCCTAGTTCTTACAACAAAGCTATTAGTGCAAGATGCCATAAGGGATTTTGTTTCTCAGCCAGCATGCCACAGATCCTGATGCTGATTTGAGTTGAGGGGGAGTGAATGGCTCAAGGTTACCCAGCCAGCTTCTGTTCCTACAGAAAGTACTGAAATCTGCCTCTCCCTCTGCTCCTTAATTTTTGCACCTTGCTTCTTTCGTTTTCACAGTCCTCGGGAAATAAGGTAAATTGTTAACCTTCCCTCTCCCCATTCTCCCCTGGAAATGCTGCCTTATCAAAAATGTGTAACTGTTATAAGACTTGTAAACAATGGGTTCCAGATTCTGGAAATATTTCTTACAGTTTATTTTTTTTCTTAAGCACAGTTTACACATTTTCCCACCATTGTGGAATCAATTTGATTATGGTCTTCATCCCTTTTGCACCCATATTTTGTGAACATAATTTTAGTTTTGGAAATGTACGTCAAGAAAACTTTTGGGACTGGATTAACTTTGAAATTAATCAGATAGAACTAAGGAAATCTGTTAGACCTCATTTGCAGATTGTCATTACTCAAACAGTGAAGTGTAGGCCAGAGGAGGTATTCAGTCAGTTCTGACTGGTTCTAGTGAACCGGTAGTGGAAATTTTGAGAAGAACCAGCAAATACCACCTCTGGCTGGCCCTGCCCCCATCTATTCGTTGCCTCCCAAGTCCCAGTTGATCAGCTGGGTCTTCTTTTGTTGCCCTGCACAGGAGAACGGAGCTGGAAAGCAGGATGGGGTGGGGGATGGAGATTTTGCAGCATCCTTCCCCCCAGGAGTGGGGAGGAAATGGGGATTTTGCAGTATCCTTCCTCTGCCACGGCCACCAAGCCATGCCACGGCTACCATGCCACGCCCACAGAACCAGTAGCAAAAAAAATTTGAATCCCACCACTGGTGTAGGTTAAGACATTCTTTTCAGTAAGCAAATATTATTGCTGGAAAAGGTGTGGAAAATAAAAAGACAGCTTTGAGGTTCATTCTTCCCCAAATGAGCACCTTGGAAATGTGTTAAGATTATATCTTCCATCATTCCCAGCATGACCAATCTATGGGAGATAGAATTGTAGCCTACCTCAAGCTAATTTAGAGTAAGAAAAGAGTAAAACCCTGGTGTATTTTTCAAATCTTGCAAATGTTTTGCTAAATTTAAAATCTAACCTTAGAATTCTGGCTAATAGACTCACGGAACATTTTGTTACTTTCTCCTTACCTGAACTTTCATTTCTAGATCTCGTATCTGATCTTCTTTCACCTTTATATCAATAGTTAGCTTTTTGCACTCTGTCTCCAGGTCTCTGATGCGATTTCGTAATGTCTCAGTGCATTCTCCTCTAGCAAAAAAAATAAGGGGAAAGAGAGAAGAGGGGAAGCTTTCAGTCTGGGTTTCCGCTAATTTCATGAATGGGGACTTCCTTTTATAAAGCAGATGAATAGCAGTGCAAAAGAAAACATAATTTGTGAACCATATAATCTTTGGTTAGGTTTGCAGCTGTAGATTTCCAAAATGAGGTTTTGTTTCCTAAAAAACCCTCCAGAAACAGGAGAAGGGGAACTGTTGCACGTATTTACCTGATGTTTGTAATCTTCCCTTCTCAGTTCAATATCTGAAAAAGAAAATGCTGCATTCTTCTTCTTCTTCTTCTTCTTGTGCCATATCCGTCATCGGACGTTGGCGATCATGCTGGCAATCCTATTTTTGTCAACAGCCGCATGAAAAAGTGCTGCTGAGTTTTGTCCAAACCAGTCCTGCATTTTGAGTCATATTTAATACTTCACCAGTGGCTAAAAAACTTTGGCACAGATAAGTTCAGATTAAATCTTTTGCATACCCTCTCTGGATTCATCCATCCTGCCTCTGATAAGAGAGTAAGTTTATAGGGTCTCGTATAATGTAATAATAAAAATAAAAGGGGACGCAGTGGCTCAGTGGCTAAGACGCTGAGCTTGTCGATCAGTAAGATTGGCAGTTTGGTGGTTCGAATCCCTAGTGCCATGCAACGGAGTGAGCTCCCGTTACTTGTCCCAGCTTCTGCCAACCTAGCAGTTCGAAAGCATGTAAAAATGCAAGTAGAAAAATAGGGACCACTTTGGTGGGAAGGTAAAAGCGTTCCGAGCTCCTTCGGCATTTAGTCATGCCGGCCACATGACCACAGAGATGGCTTCGGACAGCGCTGCTGTTTGGCTTTGAAAGAGAGACAAGCACCATCCCCTAGAGTCGGAAACGACTAGCATGTATGTGTGAGGGGAACCTTTACCTTTATCTTTACACTATAATAAAGCTTGTTCTGGACTCTTAAATATCAGACTCTATAGGGGAAGGATTTCGCATGTTTGGATGAGAATAACATGCTCTGAGTACACAAAGGACTAACTTGTCAGAAAGGTCACATCATCTGAGCTTTACAGGTAGTCCTCAATTTATGACCAATCAATTATCAGCTGTCAGAAGTTCTGACAAACCTCTCCTAAGACTTATGGCCAAGTTTCAAAGTTCTAACATCACCCTTGCCTATTGTCATGTGACTGCATTTTGGGCACTTGGTACTGACATTCATTTATTTGTTAACATTTGTCAGACAAAAACGAGAACAAGAATAAAAATACAGTGGTAGGGATGATAGGCACAGTGCACTTATGCATGCCCCCTCTACTAACCACTTAAGTGTGATGTAAGGTCCACAGAAGTAAATTTGTGACTGAAACTGTGAAAATGTGTAGCTGAAACAACTGAATCAGGTAGAGCATTCCAGACTTTGACAACCTTATTACAGAAATCATATTTTTTACAGTCAATTTATGGGCGGTTGTGGGGTCCGGCAGTCATGTGATTGATCTGTGATGTTTTTGCCGGAAACTGGTGTTTACTTCTGGTTTCCGGCAAAAACCAGCCCACAGAGGAAAGTGGGTTTGCTTAATGAGGGCTGCCTTATCATTGCCATAATAGTCATTAAGACAGGTCCAGTCACATGGTGACATGTATAAACATACCGTATTTTTTGGTGTATAAGACATACCGGATTATAAGACGCACCAAGATTTTGAAGAGGCAAATTAAAAAAAAAGTTTTTGCACTCTGCAGATCTCCCAAAAATGGCCCGTTTTTCGTGAAAACGGACCTGTTTTTTTTTTCTTTTCAAAAAAAGGGCATGCATAGCCTTTAGGCGGCTTGTAGAGTGCTCCTGGGGGCTGGGGGGGGGGATTGAGGAAAAAACAGCCCATTTTTTGCTCATTTCTGCCCTCCCCAGTCCCCAGGAGCACTCTACAAGCCTCTTAAAGGCTCTGCACGGCCATTTTGGTGAAGGGTTTCGGGAGGCAAAAAATGCTGCATTCAGTGTATAAGACGCACCCAGTTTTTCAGCCTCTTTTTTGAGGGAAAAAGGTGTGCCATATACTCCGAAAAATATGGTAATTCCCAAGCTCAATTATGATCATAGGTGGAGACAACCTGTACTATTTCATTCATATAGTTTTATTGTCTCGCAGTAGAGACACCCCCTCCTCCCCAAAAATATGAGCCCATATATACAGTCTGAAATGCTATAAGCCAGAATGTTATTTTCTTAGAGTTTCATTTTTATACTATGGCATAGACATTTGTACACATCATATATCAAATACAAATGAATTGCATGAAACAGCACAAAACCTTGCTCCCCATATCATGTAATTGACTGCTGCCTTTTTAAAAAGGTGATCAAATTACTGTAAATGGTGAATAAAGACAAATATGATCAAGAAAATTTGTAACTCAGAAACACAATCGTCAGTTTTTCAACTCTTTAGGTGTTTTTCCTAAACTCCTATATGACTGGCTAACCTGATCATGACAGGCATGCCTTAAGCACTCAAAATATTAATCGGAGAAAAAGTAGAGTGTTTCTCACCTTATTGTTCTAGCAAATGTTTGATGAATTAACAACTCTTTTTTTCCCACCATTCTGTCCTTCCAAATCTTTGGATCTAGAGCAGGGGTTCCCAATCTTGGCAACTTTAAGACGCGTGGCATTCAACTCCCAGAATTCCCCAGCTGGCTGGGGAATTCTGGGAGTTGAAGTCCACACGTCTTAAAGTTGCCAAGTTTGAGCAATACAGGTCTAGAAGAAAAGAAGCAGCAGGAACCAAGTACCTGGTAGCAGCGGCAAATGCAACAGCCCGAGCAGCTGTTGCTTCCTCCAACTTCTTCCTTTTTTTTTCTTCCATCAATTGCTTTTCTACAAAGGTCCGCGCTTCTTGCTCCGCTTTTAGCTTTTTCTCCAATTGGCTGATGGTCTGCTTATCTTTCTGTTTCATTTGTACAGCATTATGCAGTCTGGGAAAAAAAAAGAATAAAGTCTGTCATATTCGTGTGTAAAACGGGAAGAAAACCACTCAAGCTTTGAATAAAAGCGCTTTATAATAAGAGATCTCCAATCCCTGTGTCGATCTTGAATTACTGACCACTTATAAAGAATCTTAGATAAATTCTTTCAACTGACTGAGATTGAAACTTCTAGGGTTCTAATCCTGACCTGCATCCATTTCTCAGAGATTTTTTTTTTTTAAAAAGAGAAATTTTACATGATGACATGAATGCATTTCCTCATTACATTCAAAGCCAAAATTCACAACGCATTTTTCAGGAGTGGATTTGGAAGAACTGCCTAACAGTTAAAAGCAAGTCAACAGTGACATCAGCAGTGACAAAGGAAAATGAATGAACACATGGTTATCATTATAGAATAAGATCTTGTTTTCTGCTTATCTTTTGTATTTGTTTTTAAGATTGTAAAATCCGTGAGTGCCGGATGGGTTACTAATACCAGTGTGGGAGCTGCCCAAAAATTTTTTTTACATCCACCTACCTTTTCCCATATATGTGTAAAAACCAATAAAAAATTTTTGGAAAAAAAAAACCCAGTGACATCAGTGACTTAGAAAGAAAGAGACTAGGTTATTGGCTGGATGAATTCAAGAGAAGCTGGACAGCTATTTATCAAGTTGTCAGGAATGCTTTGCTTCAGACTTCTGCGCTGCCAAGGGAACAGCACCAACGGCTTAAAACTCTTTTCTCACTATAATACTGTTAGGATATTATTATCTATTTAATGAACTGAGGAACAACTAGGGACTTAGCCTAAGAGAAGAAGATAATCACACATATGCTGGTAGTCCTCGACTTACAACGGCTCATTTAGTGATGGTTCAAAGTTACAACATCATTGGAAAAAAAAGCGACTTACAATCGTTGCAGCATCCCCATGGTCATGTGATTAAAATCTGGATGCTTGGCGACTGACTCATATTTATGACGGCTGAAGCGTCCTGGGATGATGTTATCCCCCTTTGTGACCTTCTGTCGAGCAAAATCAATGGGGACGCCGGATTCACTAAACAACTGTGTTGCTAGCTTAACAGCTGCAGTGATTCACTTAACAACTGTGGCAAGGAAGGTTGCAAAATGGGGCAAAAACCACAATGGTCTCACTTAGCAACATAAATTTTGGCTCAATTGTAGTCGTAAGTCAAGGACTATCTGTATGTGAATTTAACTGATTCAGTATTCATGAATCACCTACTATTTCTTTAATGAGAGTCTTTAATGAGATTTTGAAATATGTGAGAAGCCAAAAACATGTTTTAATTGGCCTGAATTATTTGATGGTTCTGTTATCATAACACGGGTATCAAGCTTGCAACGGCCTTGCTGAGGAATATAACCAATTCATTTTTTGTACAGAATTCCCTTTCAGAGAGAGCTACTCTAGAAATGCTTAAAATTGGGAATGAGACAGAATCTGGGGGCAGAGTGAAAAGAGGGATTAGACTAGAATCCCTGCATAGCCACAAGCAAACTAAGTCCAACCTCCCTTGAATTCTTTTGAGTCTTATCCAACTCCAAGCAGGCGCTGTTAGTTGAGAAGATTAATGTCAGGCACAAAAGACTAGGTCCACACTGTGAAGATCCAATTAAATGGATTTATTGCTGATCATGCCTACGCATGGGAACCTTCTCAACTAATGGTTAGTGGTGATTTTTTTACTACCGGTTCTGTGGGCGTGGCTTGGGGGTGTGTGGTGTGGTTTGGTAGGCATGGCAGGGGAAGGAGACTGCAAAATACCCATTCCCTCCCCACTCTGGGGCCAGCCAGTGGCGGCATTTGCCGGTTCTCCGAACTACTCAAAATTTCCGCTACCGGTTCTCCAGAACCTGCTGGATTTCACCCCTGGTTAGCACCTGCGTGAAGTTAGGGTCAACAAAATTCTAGGAAGGTTGGGCTTAGTTCACCTGTGGCTACATAGGGATTCTAGGCTGATCACACTTTTGACTCCACCCCCAGTTCTGCCATTCCTTCTCCTACATGAGAGGAGGGATGTAGAGGGATATGCTTCTCACTCATTCCAGTCTACATGCTATAGACCCGTAAAGGAAAATTCAAGGTACAAATGGACCCAACAAACATGCATACATGCATATATTCCCAAAAATGAGTGATTGATGATCCAAACATTCACTGTAGATTTGGGGTTAGGTTTTGTTTATTCTAAGCAGTTTAGCGTAGAATTTCAAGGGGGAATTTCTTGCCTCTCGCAAGAAAATCCATATTGTAGCGGGACTAAATTAGGGTGAATGTTTCTGCTAACCAAGCCTGACCTTTAGCTTTGTGTTCTGAATTAAATGCCATTCTGAAAAAAAGAACCAGGCTCACTTTTCATATTCTCACGGTGCGTTTGTTCAGTTCACTGAGAGTCAGTCCTTAATTAATATAGCACTCCTATCTCTGAAAGAACTCTCAAGTATTTAGCTCACAGTCCTTCAATACAGAAATCTCAGCCATTAAAGACTTTTAAAGCTGATGCATTAGCTTCCCCCACTTGAGGTCTACAGGGCAGCCGGTGAAACGCTGCTAAGTGAGAGGCAGCTTTGATCTTTCTGACCAAAATGGATGACCCTCAAAGCCACTTAATTTTGTCAAGATCCAGATTTTTATCCCTCCTCCAGAACAAAAATGTCAGAGTGAAAAAGCAGCACCATTAAAAACGCCTCTCGTATATATTGCGAAATTAGAGGTAGATGGGTAAACTTACTTATTCTGAAGCAGCTCGTTTTCTTGCCGGAGCTGTCCAATTTCCGATCGGATCCCCCGCTCTGTGCTAGTCAGGGAACTGATCTGACTGCGTAGCTCTTGCTCGATTTGCCTGCTGGCCTGTAGATCAGCCTTTAACTTCTTAATATCTTGTTCCAACCTAGCACAGAGGACAGAAGTGCCTTTGAGAATAGTCACTAGTAAGAGCTGGGAATGTATCGTCTCACGGTGTTCAGACTTTTGCAACACAACTCTTCTTGAAAAGTCAAAGACAAAAACAGCGCTAAGGATAGGAGTGATTCCCCCCCTCCCTTCCTTTTTGCACCTTTGACTTCAATTTTCTTTTTTAACGGATAGCCACTAGTATACAGGTAGCCCTCGACTTACAATTGAGCTCAAGATTTCTGTGACTAAGCAAGGACGGTTGTTAAGTGCACCTTGCCCCATTTTGCCATAGCTGTTCAGTGAATCGCCGCACTTGTTAAGTTAGTAACACAGTTGTGGAAGGAATCTAGCTTCCCCATTGAAGATGCTTGTCAGAAGGTCGCAAAAAGGGGGTTATGTGATCCTTGGGACGCTGTGCCCGTCATAAATATGAGCCAGTTGCCAAACGTCTGCATTTTGATCACGTGACCATGGGGATCCTGCAAAGGTCGTAAGTGCGAAAAACAGGCATAAGTCACTTTTTTTTCAGTGCCACTGTAACTTTGAACGGTCACTAAACAAAGGGTTGTAAGTCGAGGATTACCTGTACTAAGTTTCGTACAGTATATATTGCAATGGTTGCAAAACCTTGCTTCTATCACAAATGAAGAAAGTTAAGCACAGGTAGTCCTCGACTTTCAACATTCCATTTAGTGACTGTTCGAAGTTACAACAGCCCTGAAAAAACTGACATATGACTGTTTTTCACACCTACAACCTTGCAGCGTCCTCGTGGTCACGTGATTAAAGTTTGGATGCTTGGCAACTGGTTCATATTTATGACCGTTACAGTGTCTTGGGGTCAAGTGATCAACTTCTGTGACCTTTCTGACAAGCAAAGTCAATGGGGAAGCCAAATTCACTAAACAACTGTGTTGCTAACTTAACAGCTGCAGTGATTCACTTAACAACTGTGGCAAGAAAGGTCGTAAAATGGGGCAAAACTCAACAAATGTCTCACTTAGCAATGTAAATTTGGGGCTCAACTGTAGTCGTAAATTGAGGACTACCTGTGGCAGATTTTAATCCGAGTGGCAAAACAGATGGTAGCTTCCAATAACTGGTAGCGTGGATTCTCAACAGGTTGAAGCGTGAGATACATTCATTTCCAAAGTATGTTCTAAAATGCTGAAGGTGGTTCTAAAAACATGGGCCACTTCGCATCATGGTCTGACCACCAAGCAACTGCTCCCTTTCTGCTATCCAAGCAGTGCTAAGAAGCAGAGAGCTTCTGCAGCTAAATTGGAAATGAGTCCGACTATAAGCTTCACATTAGGAGAGACACATGATTACTGATGATTACGTGTCATGGAGTTGGTCTTCCTAGTGACCAAACAGACAGAACTTCTCCGAGATAAGTTGGCTTTTTAGATCTTTTGATGGTACACCCACTGCTGCTTGATCGCAGTGCTGATTTCCCTCTTCTTCTCTTTCCTTCTTTCCACCTTCCCCAGCGCTAGGGACCCAGGGCTGGATTTTTGCATGTGTCCAAGATATAAATAATCTGAGTAGGTTTGAGAGTCAGGAAGAGAAAACCTTAAGGGAAATGGCAAGAAATTTTATATAGGCAAGTAGAATGAAGCATTGCTTAATCTTGGAATAAAAGACTGAAAGAAACTCAGGCAGGCACCTCCTTGATCCATGGGGGTGTAATAGAAGGGGATTAAAGCACAATCAAGCTTGCAAAACTCTTTTATTACAGCCTGTATCAACAGACGTCTAGACTTCTTATGGAGTCTGTTACAGACATCTTTTTGCGAGTCCGTTTGACTGATATCAGATTGAACTTGACAATCAAGCTTGTTAACCTGCTCATATGCTGCATCATAGTTCACGCATACACCTGGTTAACTCCTTTATTAAAGGAAGATTTATGAAACCTAATTCATATTATTTGTCATTGACTGCGTTGGACCCATATACTGACTAGGAATGAAATGCCATTCCTTTTCTATTTCCTATTCTATTGTTCCTCAACAATAAACAGTATGGTATTTTGATTGAACGTATGCTATGTGTCAGTCCCTTTCAATTTGCTGGTGCCTAAGATGTCAATGTGTGGTTGATTCATTTAACATTTCAAAGTGTCGAGCTTTCCTTGTTCGTGTTTCTTATGATCCTTGTCCCCACTGTAATTTTGTCTTTTCAGTTTCAACTTTCATTTTCCTGCATGGCAACATCAGCAACTAGACTTCTGGAAGGCTTTAATCAGCTGCATCATAAAACACCATTACTGCCCCCAAAAGATCTTCAGCTCTTCTTCAGTCGCATGGTAAATTCACAGGGAAGATTAATGCACATTAATTTCTCCAACAAAACTGGTTAGAATTTGTCTGAGTACCCCTGATCCTTTGAAGTAGGTTCTCCAGTTTCAACATTGTCAACATCAGCCACCGGGCACACAGATTTATTGTTCCAAAAGCATCACACAATTCTTTTCCCAATAGCATCGTATCTGGAAATCTCATCCAGAACATTCGCCACTCTTGGTAGCATGGAAGAGATAAAATGCACTCAAATCATTTTTTTAAAGAGATATTAGAGCAATCAACCAGCTGCTAGTAATATACATCCCCTAATACACCAACTCAGGCAGATTTATCTAATAAATGATGACATTCTTTTACAGCTAAAATACAATTGTCTGTATTTTTCTCCTTCCCTTGTATCCTCATACTTGATTAGCGCAAACCTCTAGAAGAAATAAATGAATTGCAGTTTAAGAGGGTTAATTTTAATCTCCCCTGACTAGACACCATCATGGTCATATTTAGAAATAACAAAGCTTGTTTCATATTTTAAAAGCTGCGCATTTAAAACCACTGGAGTCTTTCAAATGAACATAACAGTAGCATATCAATCAATTCTTTTTCTACCAAAAATTTCAAAGGTAGCAATATACAGCAGCAGAAGAATGAAACAAATCGATACGATTAAACATAGTTGAAACACAATTGAAACTGTATTAATAAAAAGAAAATCAAACCAAACAATTAATGGTCAACAAAGTTACTTAAATCCCAAATGCCTGCTTCAATGAAAAGAAGAACAGCAGGAGATCCAGCCTAAGGAGCGAGTTCCAAGCTTGCAAGTTCATTTCTTACGTTCAAACCAACCTTGTCTCTTATGGTACAAGATCAAGAGGGCTTCTTTTAGCAGAACAACAGAGTTGGAAGGGACCTTGGAGGTCTTCTAGTCCAACCCCATGCTCAAGCAGGAAACCCTATACATTCCGGACAAATGGCTGTCCAATTTCTCCAGTGATGGAATACCCACAACTCTGGCAGCAAGCTGTCCCACTGATTAATTGTTCTCACGGTCAAGAAAGTTCTCCTTAATTCTAGGTTTGATACTTTTTCATCTGTTATTTCTTGTTCTGCCCTCAGCTGTTTTGGAGAACAGGTCGACCCCTCTTCGCTGTGGCAGCCCTTCAAATATTGGAACACTTCTTCTATCATGTCCCCCTTTAAGGATTTTTAATTTCAAAATACAGTCTTTCAGGTTCCCCCTTGAACATATGTGCTAGTCGTTCCTGACTCTAGGGGGCGGTGCTCATCTCCGTTTCAAAGCTGAAGAGCCAGCGCTGTCCGAAGACGTCTCTGTTGTCTTGTGCCCAACATGACTAAATGCCGAAGGCGCACAGAGCGCTGTTATCTTCCCACCAAAGGTGTTTCCTATTTTTCTACTTGCATTTTTTACGTGCTTTCGAACTGCTAGCTTGGCAGAAGCTGGGACAAGTAACAGGAGCTCACTTGGTTACGCAGCACTAGGGATTCGAACCACCAACTGCTGACCTTTCAATCGACAAGATCAGTGTCTTAGCCACTGAGCCACCACGTCCCTACACAAGTTTTTTTAAAACCTTGAACAGTCTTTCAAATAACTATTTAGAGTTGGTTAAGGGTTAATTGTTGTTAAGTTATGCTTTGGACTGAATCTGGAAAGGGATCCATAAATATGGCCGGCTTACAAGACCTAAGCAGATGTATAGACCTTTAAAGTAGGGAGCATGGCATTTTCCAAATATTGTAACTAGAATATTAAAGAATATTGGAGGTCTATATTAAGTGCATTGCTTCCTAACTCTGGTTAACAGGCGATATTGTAGCCCTGTTCAGGCACTTACTAATCATAGCAAGACACGGTCATAACCACTCTTGAAAAAAAATTAAGGAGAGTCATGCGTAGTTAGCATTTGGATGAGAGAAAGATAAGACCAATCCCAGAGCTAGATCAGACTGGGAATTCTGAAAATAGCTTAAGAGAAAACAGCCAACACTTCAGTGGCATTGTCAAGAAAGGTATATAGGGGTGGGCCCATAATTACCAGGAACTGTACTCAAAGAAGACTTTATGAATCTCAGATATTATTAAAATCAGGGCCCCTCAATTAAACTTGGCACTCCAACAAAATGAAGTCCATTGCTCTCCGACACTTGTGCATTCAACACAGATGTCTGCAGGGGAAAAACCTCCATATACACCAGTGTTTCTCAAACTTGGCGACTTTAAGTCCTGTGGACTTCAACTCCCAGAATTCCCCAGCCAGCTATGCTGGCTGGGGGATTCTGGGAGTTGAAGTCCACAGGACTTAAAGTCGCCAAGTTTGAGAAACACTGATATACACTATGGGTGTTGGCTTTCATGAATCAGCATCCTGACAAGAGAACAGAGCTATCGAGCTGAGAATTAGGGGAGCCTTGCCGAACAAAGATGATTTAAATAATTTGGTTGAAAATTATTATTGGATAGTTATTGTTATCATTAGATTGCGAAAGCAGCTGAATTGATTAATATAAATGTTCTACATATATTTTGAAGCGCTACGCAGATAAAAAAAAATTAAACAATTTTCTGCAGCACATCCATTACTGGCTACAATGGGAGCATTACTCCAGTTTGACTACTCCCAGAGTAGTCCTACAATTAATAGGGCTGTATCAACCAGTATAAACCAACAGGGAACATTCATTGCACAAAACTGTAGCCAGTAATGGATGTGCTGCAGAAAATTGTTTAATTTTTTTTATCTGCGTAGCGCTTCAAAATATATGTAGAACATTTATATTAATCAATTCAGCTGCTTTCACAATCTAATGATAACAATAACTATCCAATAATAATTTTCAACCAAATTATTTAAATCATCTTTGTTCGTCAAGGCTCCCCTAATTCTCAGCTCGATAGCTCTGTTCTCTTGTCAGGATGCTGATTCATGAAAGCCAACACCCATAGTGTATGTGGAGGTATGTGGCCTCTAGCTTCGTGGGCACTAAGAGAACCAAGGTCAGATGCCAAGACTCTTAATATCAGGCAGTTCTGCTATGATCACAAGGCAGATATTAAGTGTACCTCCCACTGAGAAATTAACTTTTTTTCACTCTGTTGGAATGACTAGGAGGGATATAAAGATTGAAGGTTAAACCTGGAAAAGTACCTTCAGACATATCCCAAATTACCCTATTCCCCATTTTCATGGCTCTTAAGTCTCTTGTTCATACTGTTAATCTAATGGAAGGAATTTCATCTAACAGTTAGGATAGCAATGGTGAGATGTGAGGTTTAGGAACTATAATTTAGAGTTCCAGAAGTTCAGGAAACACATACTATAGAAGCCTCCTCATCGTTTTCACCCATTATTGACAACAACAACAACAACAACAACAACAACAACAGGAGTGGCAACAGCAAGGACAAAGGTCAGCGTAGAGGACTTTTGCAGCCTACAGTCACAGGTTGCCTGCAACTAATCATATATTTATGCAATATGAAAATATGAAAAACACAAAATGCATGCTACACAACGTGTCTTAAACATAAATTAAACTCATCTGAAGAAAACCCCCTTCTTAATATAGTATTAAGGGAGATAGCTATCCATAACCTATCAAATATATGTCTGCACACACACACATATCTTCATCTCCAGATTATTAATTTAAGTCACTTCGCAGAGTGAGATGGATGGCATACACATTTAATTAATAAGTAAACAAATAAATGTATCGTCTATAAGAGTCTTTGAACTAGCCTATCCTCCATGGAATACCAGATTTTTCCTGATATGGTAACTCTCTATTGAACAAAATTCTAGCAACTATATTCTTTAAATTTCATTACATCCAAGAACTTTGTTGGGTCAGGTTAACATCCATGGATCCTGAGCTTTCAAAGCGGCTGTTTGTTAAGTGTGGTGTTTGTTGTTAATCGCAAAGTCGTGTCCGACCCATCGCCACCCCATGGACAACGTTCCTCCAGGCCTTCCTGTCCTCTACCATCCTCTGGAGTCCATTCAAGCTCACGCCTACTGCTTCGGTGACTCCACCCAGCCACCTCATCCTCTGCACTCCCCTTCTTTTTTTGCCTTCAATCGTGACCAGCATTAGGCTCTTCTCCAGTGAGTCAGGAGTCTGGACTACTATATGGTGAAACAGGAGAATTTGGTTTTAATAGTAAACAAAGGGTATAAATAAGGGCAGTGAAGCAACTGCATTTCTCTGCATGCTCATCCATCCTGTGGCCCTGTTTTGAGTGACGCATGCCCTCTTCAGGTGAGGGGCTCAGAAAATCCTATGGGAGCATGTGAAAGATTTAGCTCAGCATCTGTCAGACAAAGTTACTTAAATTTCCTCGCAGTTGGACACTAGCTTTATTGCAAGTCCAGAGGAGATGCCTGGGAAGGAATCTTGCCCAGTTGTCTGGGAATAGTTTGAACCTGTTGGGCTGGATAAAATGGACAGGGTACTTAGGACTGTGAGCTCAGTCACTTGCTCTTTACAGCTCTACCCCTCCGGACTGGTTAAGGCAGTCGGGGAGGGGTGTGTGTGTAATCATGTAAGTCCTGGCAGTGGTAAATTCTTCTTTGAGTGTGGGATTGTTTCATTACCTCTTAAGGAGGCTTTTATTTTTCCTGTTTAACTTTTTGGATGATTTAAACTTCCTCCAACACCTCCTTGCATTATGAGGCCGGAGTACACCGGTGAAATATTCAAATAGCTTCATTGTAAATAACCCCTGCCCTTCACTTAATCTTTTCTATTCTGTTTTAGTTTTGTGCCTTTTTAGGGTGCAAAAAGTGTTAAATATTAATAACATTAATTAATAACATTAATCTGTACGTTTTGTTTTGAACTTTGTTGTATGCCACCCAAAGCAACTGTGAGATAGGCCACGATATAAATATGACAATAAAATTTAAATTATATAAATGGCAATCTAATTAAAACTGAGTTTTAATACACAGAAAGCCCAGTTAATTTCATCTCTTGACTTATGACCACAATTGAGGCTGGAATTTTGGTTGCTAAGCAATGCAACTTATTATGTAACAGATCCAATTTCACAATCATTTTAACCGTGGCCGTTAATCAAATCAGCTGTTTGCTACGTGAATCATGCAATTGTTGAACAAATCTGAATATTCCCATCAATTCCCTTCACTAATGTAAAGGTTCCCCTGACACATATGTGCTAGTCATTCCCGTCTCTAGGGGGCGGTGCTCATCTCTGTTTCAAAGCCAAAGAGCCAGCGTTGTCCGAAGACATCTCTGTAGTCATGTGGCTGGCATGACTAAATGCTGAAGGTGCACAGAACGCTGTTACCTTCCCACCAAAGGTGGTCCCTACTTCTTCTACTTTTATTTTTACATGCTGTCGAACTGCTAGGTTGGCAGAAGCTGGGACAAGTAACGGGACCTCACTCTGTTATGCGGCGCTAGGGATTCGAACTGCTGACCTTTCTGATTGACAAGTTCAGGGTTTTAGCCACTGAGCCACCGTGTCCTTTTTTCCCTTCAATATTCCCTTCAAAACAATCCCTGCTTGTTGGAAGCCAGTTGAAGAGGTCGCAAATTGCAATCACATTGCCAAAGGATGCTGCAAAGTAGTAAATGCGAGCCCACTGCCAAGCGCCCACATTTTGATCAAGGTAGATAACTGTGGGGGTGGTACGGGCAGCCGTAATGTCAAGGATGGGTTGTAAGTTGTTAAACCAGGAGTGTCCAAACTTAGGGACTTTAAGACTTGTGAACTGAAGTCCACAAGTCTTAAAGTTCCCAAGTTTGGACACCCCTGTGTTAAACAATGTAAATCATTGTTTAAAGAATGCTCATAAGTTGAAGACCATCTACACAAGCTTTTAAAATACAGAGGTCCTGGGGACAGCTAGCTATTATTTGTGATTGTAACTCTGGCCTCCCTTTTGCCACGGAGATACACACATCATTTGAACAATTTCAGCATGTCAATGCATCGATTGACAGGGTTGTATCTATGCCACAAGTCCATAGGACTGTCACCTATAACAGCAATAGCAATTATATACTGCTTCACAGTGCATTGCAGCCTTTTCTAAGCAGTTTACAGAGCATATTGCCCCCAACAATCTGGGTCCTCATTTTACCCACCTCAGAAGGATGGAAGGCTGAGTCAACCTTGAGCCTGGTGAGATTCGATCTGCCAAACCTCTGGCAGCCAGAAGTACTGCACTCTAACCACTGCACCACCATGGCTCTTTAATGGTGAGAAGAGCTTCAATTTTCTTCTTTAAAAAGTTAAATGTCTATACTTTAACTTTGAGAGTATTTTTCAGAATAGATTGACAACTTCTATTGGAATTGTGTGAATTCTCTTCTATCCAAAAGGCCAGAAATAAGGAGCAAGTAAGAGTTCTATTTTTATCTTTTTAAAGATAGACATTACTGAAAATGCTTTCTAGAGAAAATTGTTTTGCCCTATTTACCACTTTGCAGGTATCAAATGAAATCTATTTTATATTGGAAAGCCTATGAGACTGAATTGATTTTTTTTCTTTTGTTTTACTGTTGTGAAATGGTATTATTCATTGGCTTTTTGTGTTTTAATGGCTTTGACCCGTTTTCATCATTTGAGCAGAATATATGCGCACATCCATAACTAAAATAATGTGCACAAAGGATAGCTACACATAATTTTCATAACTAATGTCATTCCATTGTTCATAACTCATCTTACAATAATAATGAAATATTCATAAGGCATATTGTTCTGGATAACAATTAAATGGGGGAAAATTAAATATGTTGGTTATATATAGTAGTAAGAGTTTAGTCTGGCAAGATTCTGTCTGTTGTCTGTAAGCAAATAAAGAACTGAACTCTGGCTGAATTTCTCTTTGTTGTTCTTGGGCTTAGCCAAACAACCATCTTCCCAGATTAACCCTTACTACTCTCACTCTAACAGATATATTCTACGCAGTATATCTTGCTACCGTGACTCTCTTCCTCTGCCTCCAATCCAGCTGCGGGCTGTGCTGTCTCTTGTTTACCTCCCCCACTTCTGGAATGTACTCCCTCATTCCTGGGAAACTGTCACTTCACTGTAGTCCATCTTACTGATTTCCCCTCTGTGGGCACTATCGCTCACACTACCTGTATGTAGTATTGCTGCTGTAGTAGATAAGAATACTAATCTTAATTCTAACTCTAGTTTATAAATTTGGAATGCATAGATAGGAGAAAAGCATTGAACTTTCTGAACTTCAAGTGTTGCTGAAAAGTTAATTTGGTATTGCTGGAAAGAAACTACCCCTCTGGAGTTAAAATCCTGAACCTAAAAGGGGATGTGTGAGGAATGATTAAATTTGGTAACCCAAACGCACTGACAAATGTGCTTACAATTCTTAGTGCCTCATTCTTAAGCACCATGTTACTAAAACATGCTTTCTTCTTTCTTTGTCTCATGTTCTGTATACATAGAAAGCATAAACCTAATCCTTTGTAGAGTCTCCCAAGTTAAAAGTACACATTAGAGCTGAGGATCATTCACCAGCTTTGGCATGATATATATGTTGACTTTAATTTCTAGTGTCTTTTTCTTTTTTGTTTTGGGGCCAGGAGGTTAAACAGATGTTGAGGTCTGTTTTGACACCACAGAAATAGTCATAGCTAATGCAGGTACAGAAATAAATGGTGACAGGATGTGCAACTGAAACAACTGCACAATTCTTATACACACCACAATTTTTACACCTAGTACAAGAGTCACAAATATATTTGGTGGAAGTTGGTAGTCTTACTTGCAAGAGTCAACAAACTCTTCCCTGCAAATGGAGAGAGAGATTTTGTTAAGTCTATGAAACTAGTTACAGAGTAGACTTTTGCCAGAGATAATTAATGGGTGAGGTTAAGCATCCTTCTGTTAATTCTCTTCTACAAATCCCTCCATTTACCTGTTTGGAAATGGGCCATATTAATGTAAAAATAAAAGAAAAACAAACAAAAATACCTAGGGAAAGTTGTGCTGATGAAAAAAAAAAGTGCTGACCAGCCACCAAAGGAAGAAAAAAGTGGCTTAACAGATCCCCATAACTTTAACCTTAGAGTGTCTACTGTTGACCTGACCCCATTCCTAAGAGGTCTGTAAGGGACGTGCATAAGCCCACCAACGTGCCTAACATCCCTGTCCTACTGTCCCCACTTATTCGTATCCATTTCCTGTATTCATAATCATGTTTATACTTATATCTGTTATCTTATTCACGCTGGACAAAATAAATAAAATTAAAAAATTAAAATATTTAACAAGTACAAATTTCACAGCTTGTAATCTCCAAAGACAGAATTTAAGCTGGACTCATTCATTGTAGCAAGGTGTAGTATTTGGTTGGGTCTTATGAGTTTAACATTGTGAGTTGTAAATTCTTTATGATTTAAATCGGGAATCTCCAAACTTAGGAACTTTTAAGACTTGCAGACTTCAATTCCCAGAATTCCACAGCCAGCATGGAATTAAAGGATTGGTGGTGTCTGAATATAAACAGTTATGGCTTTCTTAATAAGCCAGCTGCTTGTGAGTCCAGCTGTTATGTCTCATGCTTGCCTATATAAACTCATAGCGAGATGGTGCAAGGAGAGGACATCTAAGGTTAGTCTCAAAAGTGTTTCCCTCATTGGTGACTAATTGTTTTGAGTTCTTATTTAGGATACATTAATGACTTATCTTTGTTGACTTAAATGTGTGAATGGCTTTGAGAATCCTGTATTGGATTCTAGGTAGGATACAAACATAGAAAACAAGATATAACTAATTATCAACATACCGGTAATATGCTAAAAATGAAAACACTCCCCATATCTGACTTTTACCCCATATCTGATAAAGAGACTCCCAAACCTATAAAAAATATAAAGGAGCACTTGCACATAATTATTCCTGGCCATTTTTGAGATGAAAAGACACTTCTGCTTGTCAAAACTGCTCCTTTTTGGAACACTACTTCTTACTGTTCTTTATTAATTTACTGAAGTTCCATAAATTGGCAATTAGAACTGCTCATCAATAGAAATAGATTTTTGTAAAATAAAAAAAAATCATAAAAGTAGCAGCAAAAACTTGATATGAGCTCCTGATGGACATATGTACGTAGCTCCTGATCTCCTTTTCAAGGCTGAGAGTAATCTGGAATTTATTTTCTCTCAGAAAGGAATTAAAATACCTATTTTTATACTGCCATAACTGGTTTAATATGCCAGCATGTGGCTTTAATATATTTTTATATGTTGCACATTATTGTCTTTTGTAAAGGTCGTATAAAAAACTATCAGCAGTAAATTTCAATAAGAGATTAGCGAACTGAATTGAAGAGAACCTAATTGAATAGAATAAGGAAAGATAATTGAATTAAAGATTCAACAGAAGAGATTCATTACCTAGTCAGGTAATGAAACATCCGTAAGTGAATAACCAGGCTGAGAGAGTATCAAGAACTCCTCAATAGTGAGTTTGTAGTATTTATTACTCACTACTACCGGTACTCACTTATTATTTCTTTTTTCTTCTTCTTCTCTTTCTCAGAAGCTGTGTATACCTAGGCCAGTGGTGGGCAACCTTTTTTTTCAACTGAGCCAAATCTCGCCAAAACCACGATTGAAATTTACTTTGAGAGCCACATTTTTAAAACCGAAAATACATAGGATGGTACACTGTTTTTAGTTTCAATAAGATTTTATTGAGAATATTCTGCATCCACATAGGTCGGGAGGATACAAATAACACAACTAATAAAACAAAAACTTTAGAACGATATTATTTATCGATAACGTTAAATTCCATAAAATTTGCCTTACAATGTAGAGAAAATTACATCCTGACATTGACTGACAAAGTCACAACCACTAATGTGAACATTGGCCTTGCATTTCCTTGGATAGTTTGAGTAAGTCAGGTTTGTATGTTGTTCTTTTTAATTTCATCTCTCTCTCCCACTTTCTTTCTTTTTTTCTTTTTTTTCTCTCTCTCTCTCTGGCTCTTTGTCTCTCTCTCCCTCCCTCCCCCATCTCTGTCACTCTGTGTGTGTGTGTGTCTGTCTCTCACTCACTCTGTGTGTGTGTGTGTGTCTGTCTCTGTCTCTCCCTCTGTCTCTCTCCCCTCCCTTCCTCTCTCTCTGTCACTCTGTGTATGTGGGTGTGTCTGTCTCTCACTCATTCACTTAATCACTCACTCTCTCTGTGTCTCTCTCTCTGTCTGTCTATCTTTCTCTCCCTCCCTCCCCCTCTCTGTCTCTCTCTCTGTCTGTGTGTGTGTGTGTGTGTGTGTGTGTGTCAGTCTCTCTCTGATTCCCTCCCTCACTCCCTCTCTCTGTTCCTCTCTCTGTCTGTCTGTCTCACTCTCTCTCTCACACACACACACACATACACACTGTGGTCACCTTGTTGAGTGTTCCAATCACATTTGAAACACTCAACAACTGGCCTGCATTTATGGTATTTTGCAGCATTCTGCAGTCATAGGACCAAAATTGGTTGTCACTCGCCCGGGCTTTTGCAGAAGTTTCCCTCCGAAGCCCGAGAGGAGGGAGGGGAGCGGGCACCCGGCACACAGAAGAGCCGCATTAAAGGGTGTAAAGAGCCGCATGTGGCTCGCGAGCCGCGGGTTGCCCACCACTGACCTAGGCTATATGCCATGGATGGGCAACTATGGCCCCTTTAGACCCATGGACTTCAACTCCCAGAAATCCTGCAGGGAATTCTGGGAGTTGAAGTTCACAGACTGTAAAGAAGCCATGATTGCCCACTCCTGCTATAAGCCATTCCCAGAACTATTTCTTACGTACATTGTGAGGGGGTAGTGACACACAACAAATTACACAATACAAATGTATTATTCTTTAAAATGCCACAAGATACTGCCAACTTCTGTGTCACTTTACTTTGCACAAACAAAAATCTAAAATTGTAATAACTTATCAAAGGCTTAGATATGGGTCCACACAAAATTAGCAAACCTAAGAAGTGGTCAGTATAACTCACTGCTGACAATAAAATGCTTGAGAATTCATGCCTTATCTAAAAAACCTTCCTAAAAGAAGGATGAAAAGATTTATAAGCCGGGGGGGAAATGGGGAAGAGATTATCTATTGATAGCTTTATAATAAAATGCAAAGCTAGGATCTCTGGCTGAGAAAATATAAGTAGCCTTTGACTTACAACCACGATTGAGCCCCAAAATTCTGATGCTACGTGAGACATTTGTTGAGTGAGTTTTGTCCCATTTTATGACTTTTCTGGTTAAGTGAATCACTGCAACTGTTACATTAGTAACATGGTTGTTAAGTACATCTGGCTACTCCATTGACTTTGCGTGTCAGAATATCACGAAAGGCGATCACATGACCTCAGGACTCTGCAGCTGTCATAAATATGGATGAGTTGCAGAGTGTCTAAATTTTGATCATGTGACTGTGGGGATGTTGCAACGGACATACGTGTAAAAAGTAGGCCTAAGTCTTTTTATAGTGCTGTTGTACCTTGGGGCAGTCACTAAGTGAGCTATTTTAAGTTGAGGATTCCCTCTACACCAACCAGAGAAATTTATTTACCAAAAACTGTACAGCCACTCCTTAATGTGAATGGCCATTAACTGGGGTGCCCTCTGGAAAATGGATGCTTTCCAATTATGCAAGACCTCCAATTGCTAGAATTCATGCCAGCAGAGTTTAATGGAGCTCACCTATTAGGCAAAATTCCTGCAAGGTCACCCATTTCTGAAATCTTTCTGTTCTGTGGCTCAGTCTTGTGTGTTCTAAATGTCCATGTTTGTAAACGTAAACATTTTTAGAGTTGAGCGAAGGACTGTCGATAGATTTCAAAGACTGAATAAATTTCAGAGACGGAGTAAGCTGAATAAATGTGCAGGAATCTCCAGCTAGACTGGAAGGTGGGGTTAAGAGGGAGACGAGTTTAGAGTCGTGGCACTGCAGAAAGTGGCAAAGACGTGGCCGCCCCCAGAATCCCTGAAGCCTTATCTGACCTTCCCAAGGGAATGAAGTCAGTCTGGTGAGATTCTTGTAACATAGATAACTAGCAATAGTAACATAGATAAGCAGCAATAAAACTTCAATTCGAGACTCTTCACGAGTGGTTCTGGTTGCTTTGATATGACAATAAATCTATTTCTCTGATGCTGAGGATAACGTTACTGATCCCAATAATAACACTGCTGGTGTAGAAGGGCATGCAGGTCTGACGTGGGAGTTAGTTCCATTGACACGGTTAGTTGCATTACGATTTGGTGAAATATGCTACAGTTGTCTTGAATGTCTCACCTGATTCATAACAGCAACTACAGGTAGTCCTCAACTTATGACCACAATTGAGCCCCAAATTTCTGTTGCTAAGTGGGTTTTGCCCCATTTTACGACTTTTCTCGCCACATTTGTTAAGTGAGCCACTGCAGTTCTTAAAATGAGTAACATGGTTGTTAAGTGAATCTGACTTCCCCCATTGATTTTGCTTCTCAGAAGGTCACAAAAGGGGATTGCATGACCCAGGGACATTGCAACCGTCATAAATGTGAGTCAGTGATCAAATATCCGGATGTAATTCTCGTGATCATGAGGATGCTGCAATGGTCATAAGTGTGAAAAATGGTCAATAATCACTTTTTTTTCAGTGCCACTGTAACTTCAAACAGTCACTAAATGAATCGTTGTAATTTGAAGACTATCTGTAGTTCATTACTCAGATTTCACAGCACGGAGACGGCCTTGGTCGCATTGGTTGATGATCTCTGGAGGGCCAGAGATAGGGGTTGTTCCTCTATCCTGGTCCTATTAGATCTCTCGGCGGCGTTCGATACCATCGACCATGGTATCCTGTTGCACCGGCTAGAGGGGCTAGGAGTCAGGGGCACCGTTTTACGGTGGTTTGGCTCCTACCTCTCTGATCGGACGCAACGTGTGTTGGCAGGGGAGCAGAGTTCGACCCGGAGGCCACTCACATGTGGAGTGCCACAGGGATCGGTGCTCTCGCCTCTCCTGTTCAACACATATATGAAACCGCTGGGCGAGATCATCCGTGGTTTTGGGGTGGGATATCATCTGTATGCTGATGATACTCAGCTATACATTTCCACCCCGAACCACCCCAATGAGGCCGTCGAAATGATGTCCCGGTGTCTGGAGGCCGTACGGGTCTGGATGGATGGCAACCGACTAAAACTCAACCCTTCCAAGACGGAGTGGCTGTGGCTTCCGGCCTCCCGGTTCAACCAGGTGCTTCCATCTCTGGCCATCGGGGGCGTCCAACTAGCCCCCATGGAACAGGTGCGCAATTTGGGCGTCCTCCTGGATGCCCGGCTGTCCATGGATGATCATGTAACAGCCGTGGCAAGGGGGGCGTTCCATCAGGTTCGCCTGATGCGCCAATTGCGCCCCTTATTGGACCGGGATGCCCTACGCACAGTCACCCATGCGCTAGTGACGTCTCGCCTGGATTACTGCAATGCTCTCTACATGGGGCTTCCCTTGAGATGCACTCGGAGACTACAGTTGGTCCAGAATGCGGCCGCGCGGGTGATTATGGGGAGGACTAGATACTCCCCTGTAACACCTCTCCTGCGCGAGCTGCACTGGCTTCCTGTGGTCTACCGAGTGCGTTTCAAGGTTTTGATTATGATCTTTAAAGCGCTTCATGGCACAGGGCCTAGTTATATGCAGGATCGCATCCTGCCCCACACATCCCTACGACCAATTCGCTCACACAGAGAGGGACTTCTCCGGGTGCCGTCCGCCAAACAGTGCCGGGGGGCGACACCCAGGAGCAGAGCCTTCTCTGTGATGGGCCCAGCCCTGTGGAATGACCTCCCCCGTGACATCAGGATCACTTCCGATCTCCGCTCCTTCCGTGTACAGCTGAAGACCCACCTCTTTCAATTATCTGGCCTGGCTCAATCGTAATTTCTCTTATTCCTCCTAACTGTTTTTTAAATTGTCTTTAAATATTAATTCTTAATTGCATATTGGGTTTTTACAATTGGGGTATTTTAATGCTGATTTTTAACTGTCTAAATGATGAAATTTGTTACCTCCTCCGTGTATGTGTGTTTTGTATTTATGTACGTTTATGTGCTGTTATTTATCTTCTATGTTTTATGCTCCATTGTACGCCGCCCCGAGTCCTACTTGGAAAGGGAGCGGCTAATAAATCCAAATTATTATTATTATTATTATTAATAAACATCTACAACATGGCTGCCTCCACTTAGATATTTACATGATCACAATGTTGACCTCAAGTACCATTCATCGGACATGCGCATAGCTACATAATCACTCTGAAAGGTTATTGCCCAGTTTTTTTAACTATAATCTTTTTCTTCCATCTCTGATTAGAGTTAAACTTCGATTCTTAGAATTCCCCAGAGAGGTTTGAGAAATCAGAAAAATTAAACAGAAATCAGCACCATCATATGTAAGACATCAGCAGATTTCCGGAATCCCAGTTGGTTTTTTAAAACCCCCCACGAATAATCCCCTCTAATTATAGTAACGACCAAGAATGACCAGTGGCCACAAAACAGTGACAAAAAACTGGGCAGGGAGGATATAAAACGGGGAAGAGAAAAATTCTCCAAGAAGGAAACAAGACTGTTTAAAACAGAACACTAAGAACAATCCACATTAGAGTGCTTTTTTAAAACGACAGATCTCATTTGCTACTTTTATGATTTTAAATAAAGGAAAATATTTATTTAAAATCATTTATATTCTTTTCTTTTTCCATGATAAAATGAGACCGGTATATACTGCCATGATTTTTAAATGATAATAATAAAACTAATCATAGCTAAGATATTTCAGAAACCACAAAGTCTGATTTAAAAAGAAAAGGCTTAACTATCGTCCTTATCCAAAGCATGGAAATCAGAAAGAGCTCCCTGAGAAGAGAATTTCATCTTTGTGAAGCTACCACTGAAAACTGTGTCTGGATAAGGTTCTTTGTATACTAAGTTCTGGTTAGGATTGCATGAAGGGCAAAAAACCATGGCCTCTGTATTTAACTTTTGAGTTATACAGAAAAACAAACTTTTCTCTTGAGGAAACTGAATAGTCTTCCAACACAGCCCCATTTTTGGAACAGTGTAATTATTGGAACATTTTAGGAAAAGACGCTGCTGTACAAAAATATTAACAGTGGAAAAGAATTGAAATGCCACTTGAACTTGCAATCTAAAATTATTCCTGTTGCATGGATGAACTTTTGTCTCGTCCAGACTTAATTTGTTAGCTCTCATCTAACATATAAGCATCAATCTAACTGTGATCAGCACATATAGTAGATTGAAAAACGCATCAGGGACAGAACAAATTCCGAAGAAATTGCATAAATTAGCTTATTTCCTTCTGGAAATACTACTATTACCATTACTTTGTTGTTGGACTCAGATAAATAACGCAGAAGGACACCATAATAAATGGCACTAAATACCATTTAAATTATAATCAACAGAATCCTCTTCTAAGGATATTTTACTAAGGTCTACCCTTTTAGTCTCATGTCCACAATGGTTATCAGGTGAAAATGAGACTGGAATATTAATTTAATCTAGGAACATCACAATCCCTGGCTCCACAATCTATTTCCCCATCAAAGAAATACTGAGATTAGCCAAATAATTCTGCAACATCTTAATGGTTTTAAAGCAACATATTTACATTTTAGCTGATAATATCAAAATAATAAAATTGTTGTTTGTATCAAGCCAAAGCTTTCCAAAGCCAAGACTACAACCTTCAGATTTCCCACGTCAGGCAGAAATTTTGGACTAATACTCTCAACACATCTGGAAGATACCAAGTTGAGGAACAGCTTTTATATATGCAGCACACAATAGTAGCAAATTAAACATACATGGGTGGTCAGAGAAGATTCAAATTGAGTGCACTTAGGTATATTGCAGAGAAATGAGAAGACGATTTGATCTTCTTGGTGGACACCAGAGCTGTAGGCTACACTAGAATTGCCAACAACTATGCTGGTAGAAAGCAATGACAATTTCTATAAAGCTTCAAAAATAAATTACATGTCCATGAAATCTACAGGGGTTGAACTACTCAGAAGAGACACTGCCTGCAATCAGTAGTACAGTATATGACAGTATATTCACCTTCATCAGTGAAGGGTAAGATGGAAGAAGAGCTAAATTTGTGAAATTTTATGGAATGTGCACAAACAGATCAGTTCCAAAATCTTGTGGTGAACCATTTCATCGTTTTTCTTCATACCGAATAGTAAACATGCATTTTTTTTCCTTTACCCCCTTTTTATGGTTTACCCAGACTTCAAAATATCATCTTATTTAGTAGAGGCCAATCAATTTGTAGAGGCCCTCAAAAACCTCTCCTGCATGAGCTGAACATCAAGGCCACTATGATTGACAAACTGTAATCATCGGCTTATTTATTCTGAGCAATAAAACACCAACTCAAAAAACTCTGCATTAAGCACACTGCAATCAATCATGTGCCAAACTAAAGTCTGTATATTGTATCCTGTTATGCTGATCTGACTACTGGGCTGCATGAATTACAGTTAGTCCTCGACTTGCAACCAAAATTGAGCCCAACATTTCTGTTGCTAAGTGTGGCAGTTAAGTGAATTTTGTCCTGTTTTATGAACTTTCTTGCCACAGTTATTTTAAGTGAATCACTACAATTGTTAAGTTATTAACACCGTTGTTAATATCTGGCTTCCCCATTGACTTTAACTTGTTGGCATGTCAAAAAAAGGTGACCACATGACCCTGGGACACGCCAACCGTAATAAATATGAACCAGTAGCCAAGTATCTGAATTTTGATCATGTGACCATGGGGATGCTGCAACGGTCATAAATATGAAAAATGGCTGTAAGTCACTTTTTTTCAGTGCCGTTGTAACTTCAAATGATCACTAAGGAAACTGTTGTAAATCAAGGACTACCTGTATAGCCCACCAAAGCTAACAGAACCAAATCTTGATTATGGACCCGTCTCAATACATAGCATGCACCTCTCCTAACATAACAGGTTTTCCCCCTCAAAACAGAGCACTTTCACTTACTGGGAAACAAACAGTAAATATGTAAGGGTGTTGTGGTGAAGGCAGATCAGTAACATACCAAACTTACCTTACCAGTGCATCTGGTTTGCTTAGCTGGTTATTGGGGATACAATTTTCCATCAAGTCTTTATGTGTGCTTGGGCTCTTGCTAGTGCACTTCTGTTTTTTCTCATTCTTAGCTGATGAGGAAGGGATGCTTCCATTAGTTGCACTGTGGTTGTGAGGTGAGGAGTTCACAACTCCACTAGCATTTTTGTAATTTTTGGATGAGGCAGTGCATGAGTCCTCTTTTAAGAGGTTTTCTGTACTTCCCACAAGATCGTTATTTAATCTTTTACTGTTGATATGGTTCTCCATATATTCAATTTCCTGTATTTTAGAGTCTACAGGTTGCAAAATATTGTTATTTATTCCAAGGTTATGTTTTTTGGCATCCTTGTCTTTTTCTTTCCCCTTTTCTCTGTATTCTAGTTCCGGTAATGTTGTAGATAATTTTTTATTAGCTGGAATGCCACCATTGTGTTGCAAAAGTATTGAGGAATCCATCTCAGATAATCCTTTGGCTGCTGAAACATCCAGAACGAAGGAAGGAAGGAAGGAAGGAAAAGACAAGATTTAAAATGTAAGTCAGAAGTAGCACTTATTCTCATATTTCTTTTACAAATTACATTACTTCTATTATTCCCCCGCAACCAATAAAGTATTTTTCCTTTAGTTATATTGCAAAAAATAAATTAAAATTCCTAATAGTTTCCAAATTAATGGATCCCTGAGACTGATTTCTGTGTTGCATCAACCAGGGCATTTCAGTCAACTTCAAAATAATTTTTAAAAATCCATCTAACCCTCTTTCTAAATACAGAGAAAATGTATACCAATTTAAGAAATGTCCAGCTGCAACTTTGTATGATAAATGAATATAAAATAAAAATAATAATGTTGAAACAAAAATACATCTACATCAATTTTAGTCAAGATCTTATGTCCAAATAGATACAATCCCAGAACTTGGGCAAGCAAGTTGCAGCTCTAAGTCCAGATCCTGTTCTCAGCCAAATTTCCTCTAGTTTCTCTGTCTAATAGCAAGAAATATTTCTGAACATGTTTTTCAAATATTGAAGTTTTAGAATATTATTTTATTTATTTATTTATTTCTTGGATTTCTAAACCGCCCCCTCTCCCAAAAAGGGACTCGGGTTAATGAACCAAACCATGTTTAAATCACCAACAGAAATAAACAAGTAACTACAAAAGACTTTTTTGTTTAGAAAAAAAGCATTTTTTAGAAAATAAGTATTTGCAATATAATTTTCTAATCTGATTTAAATAAAAGGCATACAAAGCTATAGGAGTCTGATTAATACCAAGCATAGTTACCCAAGCTTATAATTTCAACGGAATATATTTCTTAACCCATATCCTGTACTCTGTAGTTATGATTAAAAAATACTTTTCAAATTGCCTCCAAGGATAATTTTACTTTATTAGAATATTGTAATAAACATAGGACAATCAGTCACAAAGAGGCTACAGAGCATCCTGCAAAGAACTATACTCCAGTAGCAAAAGATTCACTATGGATATATTCACAGGCATTTCAGCTTTTATTCTTCACGGTATGGTAATATTAAATATGACCTACACGACAAGTTCATTGTTTAAAATCCACTGCAAAGTTGCTTGTTTTGAATATTAAAAAATGGCTTCAATTTCATAATACGGAATATAACTTTTTTGGGTCAACAGTCTCAAGTTAAGAATTATTAATTACTGCAAAGTCCAGTGAAAGTAATAGATGAAATCTCTCCACATACCCCACACAGGATCAGGTCATTAATTTATGTTCAGATATTTATTTCCAAATTTCTTTTCATTTTGTACTATCAAAGAGCATACACAACCATCATTCAATTAGTACACTGAATATGATTAATGTATAAATATCAAACAATTTACTGTGAAAGGTGATTAAGTCATAAAATGTACATGCTCTCCATGTGTTTAACAATCCTGAGAAATGGAGAACTCCAAATGTCATTAATTTTCCCCTCAATTCACTGGTGACACACAGAATGTGAACTGTCTTGGGTTCTCATACCTCTCATTCCACATTCTAGGAATCAGGAGCCTTTTCCTTTCCTGTCCCTCCTTCAGAATGACCGCCTCCCTTTCTTTTTTGAATTGATGTGTGTGTGTGTTTTATCCTTGTAACAGTGTTCCTATCCTTGCACACAAGTCTGAGAATCTTCTGACTCAGAGGTCTTCAAACTTGGCAACTTTAAGACTTGTGGGCTCCCACTCACAGAATTCTCTAGCCAGCATAGGAGTTGCAGTCCACAAGTCTTAAAGCTGCCAAGTTTGAAGACCTCTGTTCTGACTGAAACCTGGACACCAAAGCTGGAATTTAGACAATGTGGCCTGTGTGGAGATCTATGGCATTCAGAAAGACATATTCTGCTGATTTTTTTTAAAAAAATCACATGGAAAACAATAAACAGTACATTTCAAAGAAAATATTATCTAACAAATCTGTGTAAGGCAGTACATCAGTCCTTATTAACAGTAACAAGATTATTTGTTATTCTTGAACACTGGTAAAATATTCTGCAAATGTATAACTAAAAAGTTCTCTTCTGCTCTTTTCCCCCTCTCTCTATTTTTAGTATCTTCAAGTCAGTGTTGACTTCTGGGCCCTGAATATTTTTGGCAGCATTTTCTGAAGTGGTTTGCCGTTGCCTTCTTCCTAGGCTGAGAGAGAATGACTGGCCCCAAATCACCCAACTAGCTCTGTGCCTATCGGTGGGGCTAGAATTCACACTCTCTCACTTTCTAACCTGGTCCTTAACCACTGTATGAAACTCTTTATCTTTTATCCTTAAGAATCTAGAAAAGAGCAGCAGATGAAATCACATTTGCAAAAGTGGCATAGAAGCAGTTTTGTCCCTCTTCTGCAACTCTGCAAACTGAACAGGAAGGGAGCAGCGCAACTCACTGACTGGAAAGATTTACATACCTACTGTACTTACTGATTGTGTACCAAGGTAATACTTAATCTGGAGTAGACTTAACTTAACTTAACTTTATTGAATTTCTAGACCGCCCCTCTCTCAAAAGAGACTCGGGGCAGTGTACAGTCATATTAAAAAAGTTAAACAGTAAATATACATATTATAAGTATGCAATAAATAAATTAAGCATAGGACTGGAGGAGGTAGTGAAAGTTCCCTGTACAATTTAGTTAAGTTAGATTAAAATTTATTTAAAAATTTAAAAAGTTAAAGACATTAACCTTAAAAGCTATCCCAAATAAAATATCCGCCAGGAGGTAAGAGTAGAACTATAAGTGGGCCAGGCCGGGATATCAACTGCTAAGTTATGATATGTATTCGAATATAATTTGGGCAAAAATTCCCAGCAATGAAAGGGCAAAGTGTGTTTTAAAAGGTGAATGGTAAGGGTTAGGGTCATAGAGTTAAAGACATGGAGTTCAAACAAGTCAAGAGGAGGAAGCTCAGAATTAAGGCCATCTAGCAGTATAAAATCTCCTAGTGAACAGAATGGAGTGGGGAGGAAAGAGCCTCTAACTTTGAGAATACAATTTGGAAGGCCTAACCACTAGCAACAATAGCAATAACAATAGCACTTAGACATATACTGCTTCACGGTGCTTCACGGCCCTCTCTAAACTGTTTAAAGAGTCAGCATATTGACAATCTGGGTCCTCATTTTACCCACCTCGGAAGGATGGAAGGCTGAGTCAACCTGGAGCCGGTGAGACTCAAACTGAAAAACTGCTGGCAGTCGGCAGTCAGCAGAAGTAGCCTGCAATACTGCATTCTAACCACTGCGCCATCGCAGCTCAGTGGTTAGCATGACACGTACTAAACCTGGGCAGGTCTGGTATGTTCCATTCATCTTCCAAGGATGTTTGGATTAGAAACCGCTGAAGAACATGCTGTAAACATGTGTTTGGTTGGTGCTAACTGTAGCTAAGTTGTGGGTGGCGGGGGTGAAAGAGGAACTTGGTGGATTTAAATTGTGGCTTTTGGTTGCTGTATTCCACCCGGAGTCACCATATATGAGTTGGCCAATCATATAACTTTGTTTAATAAGTAAATAATTAACAGATAAGTTACTAGAGTTGCAGAATCAGCAATGGCACAGAGGATGCAAGATTTCAGAGATCAAAAGTAACATTATCATAGTAAATAATGTTGTGACCTAAATTATTTAGACAACTGCATGAGGTTCCAGGCAAAGGAGAACACACACAATATTGTAGTATTGATCACTATCTAGAGGATTCCAGAAATAGGAAGTTTACTCATAGGTAATCCCATCCCTTTAAAAGCTTGTCAGCTGCAAGGAAAAAAAAGGAGAGGGAAAGGGAGGGAGGGAGGGAGGGAGGGAGGGAGGGAGGGAGGGAGGGAGAGAGAGAGAGAGAGAGAGAGAGAGAGAGAGAGAGAGAGAGAGAGAGAGAGAGAGAGAGAGAGAGAGAGAGAGAGAGAAAGCAGTACCTTTACTTATCCTGAGGCATGACCAAAGATTCAACCTGTGCTCCTTGGAGAGAAGGGCAAATGAAATGTCTCCAAAGAAATTCTGCACATATACTTGCAGACTATACCGGGGTGGGTGGGGGGGCAGTCTTAAACTGTAAACCCATGATGGCGAACCTATGGCATGCATGGGCGCGCACTTCCCACTGCCAGCTGTCTCTGTTGCGCATGCGGGAGATGTGCATGCATGCATGGGGGGTCACGTGCCCTGTGTCAAGTTCCGACCTGCTAGGCCCAAAATAGGGCAGGGGGAGCACGGGGGGGTGTGTGTCATGCATGCATGCGCAGAGGGTCATGGGTATTTCTATGTTTTTATGTTTGCATGTTTGCAGTCCATTTTATTTATTTCATTTGACTGTACACCGCCCCGAGTCCCTTTGGGGAGAGGGGGCGGTATAAAAATCGAAATAAAGGTAAAGGTAAGGGTGTGTGTGTGTGTCATGCACGCATTGCATTGTGGTGTGGGCATGCACTCGCCGTTGCACGGACACTTGTGCTGTCACACGCGCATTTGCACTTTCGGCACACGAGGACAGAAAGGTTAGCCATCGCCGGTATAAACTGTGCTGTGGTTCCCCGATTGAAGAAGCCATGGTTTGGATTTAAAGAGAAGGGGGGAATGTACCATTGATTCACAAGATGGGTTCTAAATCTGCAAACCTTTATGTCTATGGAAATTCTCAGTCATCCAGGTCATAGTTGTCTCAAAGGTGCTTTTTTCAAGAGGCAACTGTACTTTATTTTTTTCTTTGAAGACGTTTCGCTTCTCATCCAAGAAACCTCTTCAGCTTTCTTCTTGAATGAGAAGCGAAAAGTCCAGTTGCCTCTTGAGAAAAGCACCTTTGGTGCAAACCATTACTTCTACCCAAAGTCCGGGTTAAGAACCTACCTTCTTCTGCTTCTCTTTCTTGCCTTTGTAGCATCTGTTGTTCAGGTGGTAATGCTTGCTGAAGGAGTTGCATGTAAAATTCATTTTCTTTCTGCACTTCCTTTTGTTTTCGCAATCGCATTTTATAGCTGACATAACTTTTGAAGCCAAAGCCCAAAGTCACCACAGGGTATCCAATACTTGAGGGGGGAAAAACAACACAGTCTTTATTGATTAAGACAGAGTTATCTAAGCAAATTAACATAATACTCTAGAGCAGTGTTTCTCAAACTTGGCGACTTTAAGTCCTGTGGACTTCAACTCCCAGAATTCCCCAGCCAGCTATGCTGGCTGGGGGATTCTGGGAGTTGAAGTCCACAGGACTTAAAGTCGCCAAGTTTGAGAAACACTGCTCTAGAATATGACAAAGGGAAATCACAATGGAGATATCAAAGAACTATCCTTAGAAGCACAGTTGTCTACAGAGGAAGAAAGACTACAGATATTCGGTCACTTTTCAGTGATCCAAGTACACGTGAATCTTCCCTAAGAGCTTGGCTGCTGTTTAACTTAGCTGCCAAGTCTCCACTGTTGTGAGAAACAGAATATCCATTTTTAAATATTGGGAAGGTGCAGTTGAAATTATTGAAAGATTTTATAATTTCCTCGAATGGGTGCTTCAAAACACATATACATTAATTTTCCACGTTTATTATTTATGAATTAAAATAATAGAATTCAGAGTAAAAACTAAAGTCCTGCAGCTACACATTTCGCTCATGCTTGGAAACCGAACTTTTTTGAGGCCTATACAATCTCAGCATAACCCAGAGTGCCGGTTTGGTACAGTGGTTAAGGTGTTGGCGTTGTAAGTTCTAGTCTCATTTTAGGCATGAAAAATTGGCTAGGTGATTTTGGGCCAGTCTTTGTCAAGGTGATCACATGACTTCTGGGACACTGCAACCATCATAAATGCAGGCTAGTTGCCAAGCATCTGAATTTTGATCATATGACCATGATGACGAGTGAGAAAAATGATCATGTCACTCTTTGCTATGCAATTGTAACTCTGAATTGTTACTAAACAAGCTGTTGTAAGTCAAGGACTACCTGCATTTCAAAGCATTGCTTAAGAGAAGGAAAAATACTGGAATGTGCACTTACCAGTGTGCAGCAAAAGGCCGACAAAGGTCTACATGAAAATTTTTGAGATCCTTAAATCTGATTGCTGCTTCAATATAAACAAACAGTATCCATAGTGATACTGTTGGTAAACACACGCCTCTCTCTGTTGGAAACAGAAAACAAGCCAAGCATCAACATTAAAAAAAGAAAAAAAGGGAAAAAAGAAAAGAAAATTAGACTTCTTAAAATAGCAGGGGTAATTAGGAAGGGGAAAAACCTATGCTATGACTGAGGAAAGCTAACATCCATTACTCTTCTTTGCACAGACACTCAAAATGATATGGGGGTTAAGAGGTTGGACTGAGATTAGGAAATCACGTTTCCAGTCCTCCCGTGGGCCCAGAAGCCAGTGGGCTGATCTTGGGCAATCATATCCTTTCAACACAAGCTCTGCAATAAGGAGGAGCTGAGGAGCAAAACACCTTATTGCGTCATCCAATTGATAAACATTGCTAAAAGAACTACCATATTTTTCAGAGTATAAGACGCACCTTTTCCCCTCCAAAAAAGGGTGAAAATCTGGGTGCGTCTTATACACTGAATACAGCATTTTTGTCCTACTGAAACCCCGCCCCCTTTGCAAAAATGGACGTGCAGAAGGTTTGGGAGGCTTGCAAAGTGCAAAAACTTTTTTTTAATTTACCTCTTCAAAATCATGTTGCGTCTTATACTCCAGTGCGTCTTATAGTTTGAGAAATGTAGTAAGTTAGGGGTAGGGAACTGTGGCCCTTTTATAACCTGTGAACTTCAACTCCCAGAATTTCTCAGGCTCAGGAATTCTGGGAGTTGAAGTGCACAAGTCATAAAAGTAGTTCCCCCATTTGAACTAAGTGAATGCAGTGCAAAAACAAGTAGACACAAAGCTATGTAGAAGCAGCATTAACAACAACTAATTGTCATTAATTCAAAACAAAGTCTTTTGAACCTCTCTGTGGCAAAGCTCATGTCCTGCATTGTTGGGCTCTGTCATCATATATGCACAATATAACCCCTATTACACCCAGCCAGCCTTGGCCTTGGCTGCTAGGAATTAGGGATGGTTATTTCAACTTTCCTGGAGATCAAAAGGATAGTTTACTGTAAGGTTAATAATGAACTTTACTACCTAAAGATAAGAAGAAAAACAAAGCCAGAATCTTGCAAGAATTCTAAACATCAAGACACTTCAGAGCTTCCCACAAAATTTCCAATTCATTAGGTTGAATCCCAAAACATAAGATCTGACACTCTCAATCAACATTTTAAATTTGAAGACCACAGGCTTCTGTTCCTTTTGCTCTTGCAAGTTATAGTGTGTTGTGGCCCACCACTGGCCATCAGAGCTGGCAGCTGATTCGGACAATGGGGAGGTTGGGGAGGGACATGGGCCAGTCCTGGAGTCTGGGGAAGGCTCTGATGAGGACTCTGTCAGAGGCAAAGAGGGGGCCAGAGCCATCTGACAGTTATCAGCTGCCTTCAGAGTCAGACATCAGTGGGACAGACAAACAACTGGAGCCTGTTCCCAGTGTGTGCATGCACAGAGTGGCCAGACAAAGGGAACAGCTAAAGAACAGTGGTCGATTTGGGAGTAAGATGATGAATGGCCCCTCCCAGAGGAAATAAAAGAGGAGCGAAAGGGGAGTGGAGTTTGCAGGAGATAATTAGTTTGCTAATTGGTTAGTGCCTCTCCAAGACTCCTTGCCAAGTTCTGCAGATATTGGCTTGGCAGCTCCCTACGCCAAATAAGGTCTGTAACTGTAAATCCTCCCTGGAAAGACTTTGCGGGATGTGAATGAGCAGAATTCATAGTGAATTAATAAAAGGGTTTTTTGTTGGGACTAAGAGTTTGCTTCCTGCTCTTGGGGAGACTAGGTGGATTATGAGGTAGGGTGTGTTTTGATGATATACTTAATTATTGCCAAAGCATGGATGAATAGTGACTCCTTGATAGCTTCTTCCAAAGCACTATTACATTCATTCATTAAAGATATTTTACAAAGAAATAAGGTCCACGAACAGGTCCACCACCTTATGCATAATTTGGAAGACAGCTTCTATATTTTAGACTGTGAAATACCTGTACAGGTAATCCTCAACCTAGGACCACAACTGAGCTCAAAATTGCTATTGTTAAGTGAGAAATTTGCTAAATAAATTTGCTCCATTTTACGACTTTCCGCGCCTCATTTAAGTGAATCACTGTAGTTCTTAAATTAGTAACACAGTTGCTAAGTGAATCTGGTTTACCCAGTGACTTTGCTTATCAGAAGGTCGCAAAAGGAGATCACATGACCCCAGGACACTGCAACCATCATAAAGATGAGCCGGTGGCCAAGTGTCCAAATTTTGATCATGTGACTACAGGGATGCTGCAATGTTGATGAAAAACAGTCACTTTTCTCAGTCACATTATAACTTTAATTGGTCATTAAATGACGGTTGTTAAGTCGAGTACCTGTAATGAGATTTCAAGAGTAAACCTGGTGTCATTGGCAAATGGGAGAGCAATTTAACAGGGACCACATGTGATTTTTTTAAGACAAAAACAGGACGATTATTATTTTACTTGTTCTCAGATTTAAATAGGCAGTGAAATAAATAGGAAGACTTACCCGTATGCCAGACATACTGTACCCAAACATATGTGCTGGCAGCAAAAAACAACCACTGTATTGGTATGAATAGCAGACATATGATATTTGATGTGAATGCTACACAAACGAAAAATACTGAAAATGCCTAAAGAGAATCGAAGGGTTGGAGAGAAGAGAAAAAGGAGAAAGTCCATTAGGCTTTTTTAAAGATAGTGAACAGATTTCACTGAAAGCATTGCAATTGCATCCATCCTTACAAAGATTCCTTATAAAGACTCAACATTTTACCAAGAAAGCTACATAACAGCATTTCCCCCCTAATTACTCATAATAATTTCATGGCTAACATTTTATTGCAACTTTATAGAAGAGAATTTCATTTTTGTAAATACTAGTCATGCCCCTAATTTTGTCTCACATGGAATTCTGAATGTTTGCCTTCAGTATAATTTACCAAATAACTTGCTGGAGTAGCATGGTTGTCTTTAATTCAAATTTGTTTCAGCAAATGACTAGAAGCACCCTTTAACCTACAGTACAAGAATTCCACAAAAGTTTATCTATCAACGTTCTTGCATGAAAATAATGTACATAAATTATACATGAATTTAATGGGATTCACTCTAGTATACACAGGAGCAAAAATGTAACCTAAGTATTATCTTTCCTTTACCTTAATCACTGTCTATCACTATTTTTATCAGTGTTTCTCAATCGTGACAACTATACTGGCTGGGGAATTCTGGGAGTTGAAGTCCACAAAGCTTAAAGCGGCTAAGATTGAAAAAACATTGCTCTGTATGAATTGAGCCACTGTTTTTATTTTTCAGAACACAAAGGCAATTTGCTAGATAAATTTACTCTGCATTGTAAGTACGGTAACAATTTGAACCAGAGTATGCTAGTTGGATAAATTCCTATTGATTATTTTTTAAATCTTATGCTGGCCTTTAAAGCAGATTAAATATTACCTATTTATTTTCAATTATTCAATTTATACTCATAGAATATGTAAAAAGAAAGAGACTGCTATTGCGGAAAAGCTGACTCAAAGAAAAGGGAAAGATTAGGATTTTTTTTATCCAGAGGCATAAAGTTTCTTGCTAAATCAGAATGCATATATTTGATTTATCTCTTTCCACCCAGGAACGTCTTTATGGATGCTAACTTTTTTTAAAAATTCAGAAAAGTTAAAACTAGAAACCTATTCTGTTATTCTATTATTAGAAATCTGGCAAAAGAGATGCACTTTTAAAATGTTTTTGCTGCGGTGCTCTTAAGCGGCTCTGCAACATACGAAAGGTTATTTCTCTGCTTATAATGACCATTATAATCCAGTATTAACCATGTTTGGTAACTATGAGACAAATGTCTATTAGATATTGAGAGACAGTCTGTCTGTATTCTTCCCATCCTTTTGTCTCATATTACTTGGTGTTCTCAAAATTAGATCCAAAGCCTGCAATCCAAAGAGCTGCTTACACCAGAAGTCCTTTCCCCCTTGAAGCCCCTCAACCCTTGGATAAAAGTTGCTTCTGAACAGCAAGGGACCCTATTAAAGCAGCACCCAGGGTAGCAGAAGGGAATGTTCTGCAGCTGGAAATAGAGACAAGCACTCCTCCTCTTTTTGCAAAGAATTTTTTCAGAGCTATATATCAAACAGGACTCCAACTGAGAGATACATTGGAGAGCTACTAATGCTAATGCTAAGTAATAACAATAAACAGCAGATAAGTAGTTTTTCTATTTTTATACATACCAATCCCTGGTATCTGAAGGAATCATAAACACTCCGGATGAAAAGCCAGAATGGCCACAAATATTCAAATCTGAATTCCAAAACAAAGTCAGCCACCAACACGAGGGCCCAAACTACCAGGAACTTCAGATACAGGAAAGTACTGAAGGGAAAGAAGGGGGAAAAAATAAACACTAGTTTTGCATGTAGGCAAAGTAGCAGGATGATTTCATTTCTTATTCAAAATAAGCACATATGGCTCTGTATTAATAAACACAGAAGGAAGGGTCAAGTAAAAACAAAAAAAAAAGTTACATAACTTAAATTTGCGAACATAATCTACACTGTGTTATACAAAAGGCAACCAAACATTTATGTTCCATATACTGTATTTGTCCAAAAAGAGGTGATAAATTACTATTACAAACATTTTTAAAAACCCAGACTGGGCTTTATACACAATGCAGATTATACCATAGAAAAGGGAATCCCTGTGTATCAGGATTGTCTTTATAGAGATAGATTGGAGGGCAATGCCAGTAAACTGCATCTTCATAGCAAAAGCAAAGCCGAAAAGTGAGAAGAAATTTGCACAGGAGATAAAGAGGAAAAGCTAAAGCCTGATAAAGTACTATTTGCCTCTATATACATTTAACCAAAACAGAATAAAGGAAACAAGGAGAAGGAAATGTGAGAATGTTGGAAATGAAGAGAAAACAGAAGAAAATCTCCTGCTTTTTTGAAGGGGGGAGGGGGGATGTTGGTAGTTTAACTCTTTCAAGAAATATTTTTTAAAAGGCATTGCAAAAGAAATGTAATCTATGATCCCAGAAAGAAATCAGGGATTTCCTTTCTTCAGTTCTTTTTCTATGCCACAATGCTGTCCTATGAAGTCACCGTCAAGGGAATTATGAAGTTAAGATTTTTAACCTATCCAATTACATCTCAAAAAGCATCGTCTCACTCAATTTATGACCTCAGGTCAAGACACTAAACCAAGCAAGAAACATGCTGTAATAGCAATAACGAATCACAGATGTAGCACTTAGCATTAGCAGATCCAATCAAACATCAAGCATTAATGCTCTCTATCCTCATGCAATTTCCTCTCTTTAACAAACCGTAGTTGAGATTGCAGTCTGAGATCTGTAAGGACCGGGAGAGCTGAAAATCAAGAATTAACGCAAACCAGAGGACGGTGTGTGCAAGAGCACGGCCATTCATATAACCCCCAAAACCATGCCTTGGCATACAAAATGGCTTTTCCAGTGATGCCATGTGAACTTTAAAGCTAGATCAAGCTAGATCAATATTAAGGCAAAGGATCTTAGATATAGGGTTGTAATTTAATTGTATACTTGTAATAATTATAAACTAAGCACCTAAACCACCTTCATATTTATATCATATCACAGTCCCCAAATTCAGGTAAGCCTTATCTTTAGCCCAATTCTATATTTTCTGTGTGTGTGTGGGGGGGGGTCCTTGGTGCTATGAGCTTTGTTGATTTCTTGCAGACATTTCATTACCTAACTAAGTAACATCATCATTGCTAAAAGGAAATGCTCTCTGTTTATATAATACTGGTTAGTCTTGTCATACTGGTGCGAGGCCTGGTGGTTCCTTGAATAGGTTGTTGTTTACTGTCAGCTTGTTTGTCTTGATAATTCCTTGATTGGGGTATATTTTCTCCAGTTGTTTTGGAAGGGAAATATGAGAAAACCCTTTTTGAAACTTGATACTGCCCCTGTGACACAGGTGCCATAGAAACCCCAGCACATGTTATTTTGTATTGTCAGTTCTACAGGGACATCCACCACCTGTTGATTACCCCTTTTTAAACTAAATTTCCTGGGCACGCCAATAATTTTTACTTGCATTATTTGTTAGATAACTAGGACAAATCTATTTCTCTAAAAGTAGCAAAATTCTGCTGCATTATGTCTAAGTTTTGCCCACAAATGGTTGCCAACAATCCTTAAAATTAGGGGTTAACTTTGCTTTGTTTAACTGAATGTATTTTAATTGGTCAATGATGGAAACAGTTTCTGTCTGTCTCCCTGGGCATTACATTAGAATTAATCCAGCAAACTTTTCCAATCTGTCATGCTTATGTTTACAGAATCAATTACCTTCAGTGGTGAAATTTAAACAAATAATGCTTTAAATATTGATCATTTCATTGGGAATGCAAGAGAAAACAAAGACAGAGTACAGAAATACTGGATAGTGTAGGTGTGGATCAAATATGGTAGTTAGAGAGCCATACAACAGCATCTATCTGCAAAAAAGAAAACTGTACGTAGCAAATAAAAGGATAGGGAATTTCCATTCCTATAGGAAACTGTTATTTAATAAGAATAATATCAAAACCTACAGATTTTGCTCTAAGGCTTCTTTGGCAAGATAAAACCTTTCCCCTATACTGGAATTATTGCTGAATTACAAACTTGATATTGTAAACTCTGTGTTACAGAAACTGAGTTCCTAGAAACAGCACTCAGTTCAATGCCTTTTCAGAACATCATAGTCAAAGTAGCTGGATTTAAACTTTCTTCCCTTAGAACACACGAACAGCTGAAATTGAAAAGCTGTATTCTCTCATTGCAGAAAGAAGAGCTGCAGGGCTAGTATCTATCAGCAAATATTAATGTAAGCTTCTGATGGATAGATTAGATTGCAGTTAATTTTCTTCATTTTTATTAAAATGACTGATCGTAGGCCAGATATATTGTAAGAAAAATGCATGCAGAAAGAACAGACGTGAAGTTTGTGTTATTGTACAAACTTCACCTATTCCAACTTAGCTTGCCCATAACATCTAATCAGTACCCTAAAGGTAATTTTTTCTCAAAGGAAAATGCTTAGGACAATGTTTCTCAGTTTCAGCAGTTTTAAGGTGTGTGGATTTCAATTCCCAGAATTCCCCAGCTGGCATTCTAAGCATTGAAGTCTGCACATCTTAAAGTTGTTGATGTTGAGAAACACTAGCTTAGGATAGTCTCCAAGGAACACAAATTTCAGAGTATATTATCTACTACAATAAGGGGTATTACCTTCAGCAGCAAATAAATATTCCCAACAGTAGGTCTAATTAATTTTAAAAAATCAACTGCATCAGGAAGCAGAAAAGTTTGACATAAAGAAACAATACTACGGTACTCCTGATCTTTGCATTTACTTTTTATTTACAATGTCATGAAGATCATTTCCAATCTTTGAGACAAAATGGTATAATGTTCTATTTTAATATTTATTACTTTCATTGCAAATTCTTTTAAAATGGAATGGAAAACAGTATAAAAATATATTTAACATTATTGAAGTATGCTTCTAGTTAATGAAATCTAACCACTCCCTGTTTTTAATGTAGGAAGCATTCCACCATAATTTGAAGTTGTCTTCTATTAATGCAGTTACTTATTTAATTATAAAAACATTACTGAATCTCCAATATGGTCAATTTATTCTCTTAATAAATATTTGTTCATTATTAGAAACACTTACCCCTTATTGAAAAGGAGATAAATAAGTTCTGTGGGAAAATTTAAACATGGCCAAAACATGTTCAGTCCCAATTTTGATCTCATCTTTAGTTTGTTGTCATTTAATCGACCAAGTTATTTCATACAAAAATTGGCTATACATCCAGGTTTAGAAAAAGGGCATAAAAAACATTAGCCTGATAAACAAAGTGAATAAGTTGATGTGGGTAAGCGCATGGAGAGAGCCAGTTTGGTGTAATGGTTTAAGCTTTAAGGCATCTGGCTACACAATGGGAGACAAGTTCTAGTCCTGCCTTTCTAGCATGAAACCTTCTTTGTACAGTAACTTTAGGCCAGTCCCTGTTTTTCAACCCTAAGAAAAAGACAGTGATAAACTACTTCTAAAAGTCTTGCCAAGAAAACGGCATAGACTTGTCCAGGCAGTTGACAGAAGTCAGGAATGACCCGAAGGTACCAAAATAAAAAAGTTCAGGTAATTCTATACAGATGGGTGAACAGGTGGCAGAGGATGAATGAAAGAGCTACCTTTCTCTTTAATGAGCAGAGAAATAAGTGAGCTGCCAGAGGAAAGAGCTCTTCCTACATCCAAGACAGAAATATATCAAGAATCTCCTCTGCCAGCCCCCAGAAAGCTGGTGAATGATTTTGCAAGTTAGCAAATGTTTGTGGACTTGGTTACAAGACAGGACTAGCTAATAGGTTTTGGGCAGAAGTTAAGATTTATCCTTAAAATTTCCAGGCATTTTCTAACATCAAAAGAGAGAGAAGGTTTTGTTCAACTATCTCAATAATGTGCAGTACCCTCAATTTGCTTTCTGGCTGTTCCTTGTTATTAGCATCTTTTTTCTGAATGACGAATTAAACCACACATCCAGTCCCCCACAATCTATTAGCTATTCTGCTTGTTTGCCAATAAGCCATAAAATGACATGTCATATTACTCAAACATGGTCACAGTGATATGAATGAATATGTGTGTCTTTTTAGTTAATGATTGATGGGAAGATGGAAACACCAATAAAAGAACCACTCCCTCCCACAACCTCTATGGGAGAGGCAGGCCTAAGAGTATAACAGGTAGTCCTCGACTTACAACAGTTCGCTTAGTGACTGTTCAAAGTTACAACGGCACTGAAAAAAGTGACTTTTTCACACTTAACGACTGTTGCAGCATCCCCATAGTCACATGATTTACATTCAGATGCTTGACAGCCGACTCACATTTATGACGGTTGCAGTGACCCAGGGTCAAGTGATCCCCTTTTGCCACCTTCTAACAAGCAAAGTCAATGGGAAAACCAGATTCACTTAGTAACCATGTTGCTAATTTCACATCTGCAGCGATTCACTTAATAACTGTGGCAAGAAGAGTCATAAAATGGGGCAAATCTCACTTAACAAATTTCTCTCTTAGCAACATAAATGTCGGGCTCAATTGTGGTTGTAAGTTGAGAATTACCTGTAGTTGAGCTAGTACAGTGGGACTAGGTTTGCAGAGGCCCAGGAGGTTCAAGTGCCTCCTGAAAGAAGCTCACCAAATGATTTGCACTGGTCATTAGCCCAACTGACCTCACAGTGTGGTGGTATAAAACTTCTGGAGGAAGCAGATGTACTTTTGTCACATTGAGTTCTGGGAAGAAAAGTGAGGTATTCACCAGATATGTAGCATACTAATTAACAAGTTAATCTCCATACTTTCTCTTTATACAACAGTATTTACCAACCTCCACAATTTTAAAATATTTAGACGTCCAATTCCCAGAATTCCCAATCCAACAGGCTTGGCAGGGAATTCTGATAGTTGAAATCCATAAATTTTAAAGCTGTTGAGTGTGAGAAACACTGGAACAGAATAAGTAACTGACAGACAGGTTTACATAAAGGAAACAATGAAAATGAGTAAGCCAAAGCATGGAATTTTCTAACAGGCTCAAGCAAAATTGTTGAACAAGATTCTTTGCTTATGGACAAATTCCGTCTGCCAAGAAGCAACCAGAGCTGTTGGGAACTGCTGCGATGACATTCTACCTAGATTTTCTAGGCTTCGTGGAAAATGCTACTGTTAGAGGGATGGATGCTTTGTTTGTGAAGGAAGCAAATTGTCCAATGATCTGCAATATATATATCATAATATATGACAGAGGAATAACCCAAGAAATGGAAATAAAATCTGAACTTCTTTCACAATTAAACCTGACAGAGCTAGTCATTAAGCACTACTACCTGTACAGTAACAAAGATATACAACATCATATTTGAAATCAAAAGTTAAGGATCCCAAGACATTTTTTTTCAAATAGAAACATTAAAAATCACAGATCAAGGAAGAATAAAGAGCCAGGGAGAAATACGTATCAAATGGCATTAAGCCATTCTAAAACAAACATGTCTATTTGACAAAGAAATGGAAATAATTATGTTCTACTCAACAAAAGTCAAATAAATTGCAGTTTTGCCACAAACACACTTTGCTATATACAAAAGGTTCTACAACAAGCAAGAAGAATGTAATTATATGTCAGGTTTTAAATAAATGCAAAGATGTGGTGGGAGTGGAATAATCTAATATAAAAAAGAATCCATGAAAGGATATTTTAGTATTTACCAATATTCACTGCATTATGTATTATTATTAGTCACTAAAATTTCTGCAGTATAAAGCTACTGAACAAAAGAGGCAGTCATCTCACATCAAAGCAGATTTGCCAGTAAGGCACAGATGTTACTATCTATTCGCATTTTTTAAATCCACCACTTCCTTTCACACATGATAGTTATTTGTGGCCACAGGGGGAGTTGGATACTGAGCAAGCTTTTGTCAGGCTCCTCTCGGGTCTTCCTGGAGGCAATTCTTAATTCCCATAAGGGTGTGGTTGTTTATAAGCTCCCTAGCACAGCACAACTGCATATCAGATGTGGCATTAAGAAAGCAAATTTAGACATTGTAGAGAATTATTCTCCAACAATAATGCATTCAGAAAAGACACATGGCGTATTATCCTCCAGATGGCATCCTTTCAGGGCATAAGTAGGTTGAAAATCCCAACTTGTCTGAAAGGCAAAATGGGACAACTCACCACAGCCAACGCTCCGTGGCCAACTAGCTGCAGCCAAGTCACCATGGCCAATTTGCTGTAGGACAATTTGCCGTGACCACAGGAGAACTCACCATCGGACAATTTAACAATTCAATTTAATTATTTAAAATAAATTTTAAAATATTTTAATTTTTGTCATTCAGATTTTTTTTGTCCCTCTTTTGCATCCATTCTTTCATTAGTCTATTCCACCCTTTCTTTGATATTTGCGAGTTTCCTGTGGCGAGTTGGGCATGGTAAATTGCCCTGTGGCGAGTTGGCTGCGGCAAGCTGGCCATGGTGAGTTGGCTGTAGTGAGCTGGCTAAGGCGAACTGTCATTGACCCCTGAAAGAAGGTGAGGCTACAAAGTTCCTTATGGCAGGGAGTGTAAAACTTGATTTTATTGAGGGTCACATCAGGGTTGTGTTTGACCTTGGGGGGGCTGGGGAGGGCGTGGCCAGGGGGCATGGTCAGCTTGGCATCACTCGTGGCGGGGGTGCCTGTGGCGGCCCGAGCGCTCTGCCAGCGAAAACGGCGGCCATCCCAAACTCTGTTTTTGCTGGCAGAGGCACCATGGACTGTTCACTGTTTCCAGGGTAGCCCCGTGGGCCAGATCTAAGCACCCCGCAGACTGGATCCAGCCCCCGGGCCTTGAGTTTGACACCCTTGCCTTATGACATGCTCGTATATTAGGGTATCCCAATTTGCCTCCTGGATTACCTGCATTCTGAAATCATACCACCTGCAGAACTATCTCACATGCTTATTCACAAAGAATAAGCACGTGAGATAGATAGAGGCAAAGATTAGCATAAAATAGATGCTGAATTGTGTTTACAGGAGTGTTGGGCAGAAGAATATTTTTTTACCCAAGGAGAGACCCAAAGAGACCCATCTGTGATGGCATCTACACAGATTTTAAACTGGTGTGTTTGCAAGGACATTTCTACTTTGCTCCACACTTTTCTCTATGGGGAAAACTAGCACCAGGGATATAAAAGAGGCAGGAACTTGTTCAATTCCTCATAGACCAAAAGTTTTTCATTCTTGACCTACAACTTAATGTAAGCAACCATGAAGCATTGGAAAATAGGCTCCCATTCTTTCACCATAGAAATTTCTGTCCCCGAAGAATAGGGAATATTTAGCAGTTGAAGAAAATGGAGGCAGTAACTATAAGCATCACTGTACAAAAGGTTATTTATGAGTACAATTGAACCTAGGATTACCAATCCTATATATGCTAGCAAAGAAACACCATATTAATGATCTATTTCAAAATCCTGTACAATCTTGAATAACACTCTTTTTAAATGGACAGTTTTTATTTGTTTTTCTGTTGTTTCATTTTTGCATGCTCATATATGGTTTTTTTATTATTAGAAACCATATAACTAATGCAACTTCTTAAATTCTACTAGAAGAATTTGGAACTCCATCTGCTTTGCCACTGCCAACCCTAAGGGCTTATCGTTCCTATTTGCTCTGCTCTAAAGGGATTCCTTAGGAAAGAAACTATTCATTACACAGAGATTCTTGCGGGCATGTGTCCAGTTGTGACAAGGAAAGAAGGATTCTCTTATGGCTTTCATCACAAGTTCATCACACTACTTCGCCTGCGATGTGGTCTGCATTTAAAGTGCAGCTACAGTGTGAGTACATCAAATCTGCTGCTGCTGTCAGAAGCATTCCCTATCCCGGTTAACAATATTCAAACCCTGAATAAGATTACCGCATTTTTCAGACTATAAGGCGCACCATGATTTTGAAGAGGTAAATTAAAAAAAAAATTTTTTTGTACTCTGCAGGCCTCCCAAACCCTCTTGCACACCTTGTTTTTTGCAACAAAAAAGGGGGGGCATGCAGAGCTTTGGGAGGCTTGTAGAGTGCTCCTGGGGGCTCGGGGGGCAAAAACAAGCAAAAACAGCCCTCCCCAGCCCTCAGGAGCACTTTGCAAGCCTCCCAAACCCTCTGCATGTCCATTTTTGCAAAGGGAATGGGTTTTCAGTAGGCCAAAAATGCAGTATTCAGTGTATAAGACGCACCCAGATTTTCACCCTCTTTTTTGAGGGAAAAAGGTGTGTCTTATACTCCGAAAAATACAGTTCTTGCATCTTTTTCCTAAAACTGTAATTTACAAAGCCAGGATAGGTGATATAATTTTTTTAAAAAACGCAGATAGTCTTCGACTTATGTCTTCCTTTAGTGATCGTTCAAAGTTACGACAGCACTGGAAAAAGTGGCTAATGACTGTTTTCCACACTTACAAGCATTGCAGAATCCCCCAGGGTCATGTGATAAACTTTTGCAACCTTCTGACAAGCAAGGTCAATGGGAAAGCCAGATTCACTTCACTGTGCTACTAACTTAATAAGTGCAGTGATTCACTTAATAACTCTAGCAAGAAAGGTTGCAAAATGGGGCAAACATTCATTTAACTGTCTCACTTAGCAACATAAATTTTGGGCTCCATTGTGATCATAAGCCGAGGACTACCTGTATTTCCATTGCTAAACCCTCATTTTACAAAGCAATTTACAACATGTCAGCAAGATATACTTACAAAAGCTATCAGTAAAAATAAAAATAAAAGGCCTCCTTGCTGTACTTTATCTCTGAGGTCTACATGACCATGCGGATGTTGTTTTCTTGACAGAAGTACAGCATTAAAAAAAAGGTTACAGTTCAGATAAGGCAGTCTTGATTCTCTATTTTTGAAGACACACATGGGACTGAAAGAACTGAAGACAAGAATCAAAACTCTGACATCCCATTATTATTTCTTCTGTAACAAAGCAGTTGAGATGCAACTCACATAACTAATGTGCTCTAGAATTGCCTTGTAAATTGAGAAGAATGTTCCCATAACATTTTAGCTCTATTCAAATGGGAACATTTTATCATTTCTGAACTGCATTTATTCATCAACCTAGATAAATACTTCAGAGCAAGGTTTCTCAGCCTCAGCATCTTTAAGGTGTGTGGACAATGTTAGGGATGTAACCCTAGTCTTGGCTTGGCAATGTATATAAGCCATGATTGTAACAAATGTATCTGTTACTTTAAATGCTAGAGAGATGTAATTGGATGCTAATTGCACGTGATGCTATTAACGTGAAGTGTTAATACCACTTTATAAGGCCTTGGTAAGGCCACACTTGGAATACTGCATTCAGTTCTGGTCGCCACGATGTAAAAAAGATGTGGAGACTCTAGAAAGAGTGCAGAGAAGAGCAACAAAGATGATTAGGGGACTGGAGACTAAAACATATGAAGAACGGTTGCAGGAACTGGGCATGTCTAGTTTAATGAAAAGAAGGACTAGGGGAGACATGATAGCAGTGTTCCAATATCTCAGGGGTTGCCACAAAGAAGAGAGAGTCAAGCTATTCTCCAAGGCACCTGAGGACAGAACAAGAAGCAATGGGTGGAAACTAATCAAGGAGAGAAGCAACTTAGAACTGAGGAGAAACTTCCTAACAGTTAGAACAATTAATCAGTGGAACAACTTGCCTCCAGAAGTTGTGAATGCCCCAACACTGGAAGTCTTTAAGAAGATGTTGGATAGCCATTTGTCTGGAACGGTATAGGGTTTCCTGCCTAGGCAAGGGGTTGGACTAGAAGACCTCCAAGGTCCCTTCCAACTCTACTATTGTATTATTATTGCTTTAAGCAGCCATAGAAGGAGGAAGGGACTATTACGGTCCCCTCCCCGGATAGCTACTGATGTTCCTGACTGTTCCTGACTGTTACTGTATGAGCTTTGTATTGGAGAGAAGACCGTGTATTGGATGGTGGCTAGTCTGTAATTAAGTTACCTGTCTACATGGTGAATTGTGAGTTGAGCAACTGTAACTTCAACGAGGTGTAAATAGACTGTATATACTTCAAGACTGCTTATATTCTGTTTGGAGACTATTTATCCTATTTTTGTTTTACGCAAGTAAAGCTATTCTTTGTTTTTACCTTTGGTGGCTGTGAGCGACTATTCAACGGCTTATTCGTTACTACATTCCGCTGCTGAACTCTAACGGGGATAGACTTAACAGACTTCAACTCCCATAATTCCTCAGCCAGTACATTTGACAGTACTGCTGTAGAGTAGATATAGTCTAGTCCAGTGATGGTTAACTTTTTCCGCACGCCATAGGTTCGCCATCATGGCACTAGCCTAAGCAATCAAGATACAAAAAAATGTTTTTTAAAAATATACTATTTAGCAAGTGATTGCCATGCAGTAGCTCATGCGCTTTATTCTAGCCACAGAATCAGAGATGACCAAAAATGGCCAGACGAGGAGTAAGAAAGTATGAACAGCTGTGCAAGACATTTCAAAGCCAACCACTTAGATTTTCTTCAACCTTCTTGCCAAGGCACTCTGCCAAAAACTTCTGTGTTATCACACAGTCTGGCTGGGCCATTCCTCCCTTTAGCAGTAGGGAAATTTAGTGTGGCATCTTTCCAAAGTGGCACCTGATTTCCAGATCTGCAGCACTAAGATGATTTCTTGATTTCTCTGACCCAACTTGAGTAGGCTCCTAGACTGGAAAACGTATTAATCCAAATTAAATTATAAAGCCGTGTACTCAGAAAGGCTCAGAATTTCTGCATTGACATCAGTGCAGGAATCCCAATGCTTTAATATTACCCATAAAAGGCTTTTCACAATATGGTAGTATCTATTCTACATTCATTTGCTTCTACCTACTACCCACTACATACAGAGGCCAAGTGTACTATAAATAGAATCAGTACATTATCACAGCCTATGATTTTCAACAATCTGCTCCACAGTTCTTTCTGAACATTTGCAGTTTTTCTTCAAGAATCTTTTAGCCATATAGCTAAACTCAATATTCTTCCCATTTTCTTATATCGAAGAAATAACCCTGTGCCAAACGAACATCAAGGAAGCTCCACCTTAAAAATAGATCCAGAATTTAGTGGCTTTGCTGAAGATAGTATTAACAATCATCATTAAGCAAGCTTAAGTCTTAGCATAGAATATCTTTATAATTATTCTTCATTACAGTCTGGTATTCTGTTGCCCTAATTACACCCACAGTTTAAAGCATATCTTGTATTTGATACTTAGAAAGTAACGATTAAACAACAACAATTGGAAATACAATTGTTGCAACAATTGCAACATAACTGTTGCAACATGCTTAGTGGTAATTGTGGTTACCAGTACTTTAATACTGAAGAGCCTATGGACATGATGTAAGATCAGATCTGTAACTGTCCTTGTCTAACACTGTTATTGATTGCTGTTCTCAGAAAACCAGGTTCAAAACCTCACATGTACAACCTTCTGGACTATCCATTTGAGGTGCATCGTTTAGTATTTTTGTGTAGAAACAAAGCTATCATTGAAATGGTTGTGGATAAGCTTTAGACTTCAATATGTATAATATGCTTATAATGTCTCGGTTTTTTTTTTTTTTACAATATAGCGTTGATTCCATAGCTTTGATTGTATTTATTTATATTTTGCATTTCTTAACCACCCATCTCTCTCATTTTTCCTGATTTAACTTAACGGATCTGCTTCTTTGTCATACAGAATTGTGTATGATCATAAAAGCTTGGGCACAAATGCAACATGAACATTTCATGCAAAATCCAAGCAGAACTCATCCTATGCTAAGTAGTCCTTGCTCAAAGAATCTCCTACTACATATAAGTGTGGTGCCTTTCCAATTTAGATACTGCTATGTCTCACCACTTACACTTCCTGTTGCAAAAAAAAAAACCCTAATCAAATGATAAAAATTTCATAGCAAAGTATATTTGAAAGCAGGTGCAACCATGACCACAACCTACTGTACTTCTGTTTGATTCTCCTTAATTTGAGAAATAATGAGAAGTGAACCGATCTGATAACTGACCTCTATATAAAAATATAAAGACCCTCTCCCAAAAAATGAATACAGGGCTGCATCAGAAATGTTGGAATTACACAATTAAAAAATCTGGTAATGATTGTTCCCCTAGCCGATTACAGCTAAAATACCCTTCAAATATCTACATTTATTCGAGCCATAGCTATTTCAGGCCTTAATCAATGTAAAGATAAAGGTAAAGGTTTCCCTCACACATAAGCGCTAGTCGTTCCTGACTCTAGGGGGCAGTGCTCATCGCCATTTCAAAGCCGAAGAGCCAGTGCTGTCCGAAGACGTCTCCGTGCTCATGTGGCTGGCATGACTAAATGCCAAAGGCACATGGAACGCTGTTACCTTCCCACCAAAGGTGGTCCCTATTTTTCTACTTGCATTTTTACATGCTTTCGAACTGCTAGGTTGGCAGAAGCTGGGACAAGTCACGGGAGCTCGCTCCCTTATGTGGCGCTAGGGATTCGAACCGCCGACCTTTCTGATCAACAAGCTCAGTGTCTTAGCCACTGAGCCACAGCGGCCCTTCAATGTACAAGAATGTATTTGCTTGTTTGATACCAAAATTATCATTTCATTCTTTTTTAATGGAAAGTATTCTGGGGAGGAGGGGAAACCCTGATTAACTATGATTTGGTAAAACCTTTTAAAAGAGAAACCTACATTCCTGAATAACAAATAATTTGCATTCATATTATATATGTATGACTGAAGTGTCAACACTTTTTCTCAGAGGAGAAAAATAAGAGGAACATTTTGCACACAAGCCTGAGCAACAGGTGCTTATGCCAATGGAGCCCTACATTTATTTTTCTAAAACAGCAGCAGAGATCCTGATCTTGCCAGTCACACAGCAAAGGACTTTGAGTACTTTTCAGCAATTTAAAAGTAATACCACTGCTATGTACATCCATTTGGCTACTGCAGCAGAGTGCCAAGGTAGTATGGCGTACTCCATTTGTTTGGCTGGCATCAACTGGATTTTTTCCTTCCAATACTACCCCATCTAGTCTTTATTAATGATTTATTCATCTATATAATACAATCTATCAATAAATCCCAGTATAAAGAGCAGGGAAACTGAAAATGGAGTGGAAGTGAGAGGGAGGAATCTAAAGATAGAAATCATGCAAGGCTTCGGCTTAGTTCTAGTAGTAAGAATCAAAATAGAATCCATGGCCTTTCCATAAGAGGTGAGTTTTGGGATAAACATAAAGTAAGTAGGAGATTACAATATGACATTGTTTGACAACACAAGGGGTATTTGGTAATGTTACATAAGGAATGTGCCTTTTGTTCTTCTACCCTCAAAACATTCTCATGTAAGGCAATGGCAAACCTCTTCTGTAACAATGCCAAAAAATGCATGGAGGCGTCTGCCATTGTTTTACTATGACTTCAGACTGAAAATATATAGGTATGGCAATCTGTCTTTGGAGGTTCTCGGTCATCCAAGTCATGGTAGTCCCTTTGTGGACAATGCAAAGCACCTTTGGGACATACAATAATCTGATTTTTAAAAAATGTCTAGAAAATATTAATCCATATACATACATTTACTAATCTAAAAAAAAATAGTTAATTGTATTAGCCATGAAAAGAAGCCTCATTCTTTTTGGCTTAGCATGTAAACTATTTGCCTCTTTAAAACGTTAACAAAAATGCCATTTCTAATCCCTCATTCTTCCATCTGCAGCAATGAAATGATCACATTGCTTGTAGGAAATCCAGAGTTGCTTGTGGCTATCAAACAAATTGCTCCACATTGCGTCCAATCCAAGTAGCTGCTTGAAACCCATCATCATATTTGCAGAGGCTAATTTAGCACCAAATTTCTCAAGTTTTTCAACTTCTTTGATGTCAACATGACAATTCTGTAATTATGCTAGCTCTGACAAAACATGGAATTGTAGAAATATTTTCAACCAGTGTTCAACATTTATGTAAGATCACGTCCACTTTCAGTAAGCTTATAACAGCTTTCTAAAATAGATCAGTATTATCACATTTATTATTTATTACAAGTCTTCCACTGTGATAGAATGCTGAGATAATGCTTTAGAGTCACTTCCTGACTTTGTAGCTGAACTAAGATTTAAACTAACATGCCAATAAGAAGTGATTAGTACCCTCCAGAAATGTTGACTTCCATATGATAGTTGGAAGTCGGGTAGTGTAATTCTACACAAGGCTGTTGAAACATGATTTGTACCCAATGCTGTTTTAGCACTTCAACTAGAACTTAATGCCTATGTTCTAGAAATAAAATAGTAGAGAAAGGTGATAGTTCACTCAAATGTTATTGCTGCATACACCAAAAGGAAAAGACAGGGCTCCTAATAATGCTATAAAGACCCATGTTTTTCAAGCAATCCATCCAACAACAGCATTTTAGTATAGATACACTTCTATCCTAGTATCCTTGTCTTTCCAATCCTTAGTCACCTTTATGACAAATTCTTCCCAAACTAAAATATTCAAAATAAAGTCAAAAGACTGTTCTTGGCATGGTATTACACAGTGCAAGGTAATATTCTGCCATATTATGATTAAAGAAGCACAGGGATATAACCAATAAAGATTACTTTAAAAAAAAGAAGCACAGGGATCTGGTACAAAGCTAAACTCATGCATTAACCTAATAAATTAATCATATGTCTGAAACATCTACCAATCAATGTTCAATAGGGAAGCAGAACATAAATCTTGCAATTTTTAGCCCTATGTTTGGGGAAAAAAACCAGGATTACTATCTTCTGTAGCCTGGCAAAAAAACACAAGAAGATCTAGCAAGTTTATATTCTGACTCTGTCTCTGCTAGCATCTGCAGGGAACATGAGTCCTGTATATACCCAAGCAAGTCTTCTGCCTCTCAAGATCAGGAAAAGTTATACTTTATGTATGTCATTCCAAAACATTTCCATCTAAGAGAACAGGGGACATAAATAATGGTATACTCATTTTTAACAGTACGTGACAAAAATAACCATCATAGATTAGATTTACAGACATGCATATTGGTATTACCGGTAATTTCTTTCTAGATTAATCTAAAATCTAGATTAGATTTACAGACATGCATATTGGTATTACCGGTAATTTCTTTATAGGAAAGGATTATCTTAGTATTATAAACATAAATGAGCAGTCAGAGAAGAGAGCTAGTCCAGGAGGTATCAATAACTAGAACTGGGCTTTATTTGGAATCATTTTTCAAAGAAAGTAGTTGATAATTTTATTTTATCTTGACTGGGCTAACTTTGTCAGATCAATGAAGAAACGGGCCCTGTCCACTGCGTTTTGATAGCCGAAAAATAACCAGGCCAGACCTCTGTTTGCTTCTGTGAAAGATCTGGTTAGCCTTGGTTTATCTCCTAGCAATCTTTTAAAAAGCCTCGAATTGTTTTTAATCTAATTTTGTTTTGTGTAAGTAATAATTGGGAGAATACGGGTACTGATACAGCCTCTCCTTTCAACTGTTTTCCTAAACATTTAAAGGGTACCACTCACTATTATATATAGAGCACGCACCAGAAATATGTGAAAAATATATAAATTAGCCTGGAAAATAATAACTGCTGTTCTTAAGCAGTTAGCTATGCAGTATTACATAACAGAATTTCAATTCAAGTGGGCAAATTTCCTTCGGGGGAAATATAGATTTTCACAGATGGGTCTCAGTCTAAGTTATTCTTTATGACAGTTATTAATCTGTGACCTCTCTGAAAACAAAACTCATAGAGCAGTGGGTATTAATTGATATTGTGATCTCTTTTCCTTTCCCAGTCATTGTGAAAACATAACTCCTCAGGCTTATCCAATGACAAGTATAATTTGTCTGCCAAACTTTGTATCTATTAGGTCCTTTGTACTTATATAAACTGACAGGCACTATAGCATTTTCTGCAAATTGTGCAGTACCTTCACTGAGAAACTATTGAAATTCATGATTGAAAGAGGTGAATGAAGTATTATGTTCAGCTAATGATAATTACTTAAAAACATTACTGCATATAGTGTGCAAAAACTAAATCGCCACAGAAAATTCCAATTCTTTAATATATTTCTCGCCAAAGAATACCAAGTATAGTACCAAAAAAGAAAATAATGCAAAAAACAAAAACAAAAAACCCCAGACCTGGAAAATTGAAAAACCCAACGGTGATTCTCCGACTTGGGAAGGAAGTTTGAAATTGAAAGTCTCCAGAAAGGTTACAGTAGTTAACAAAAGGAAACACCCATTATTTAAAACTATAAAGCAAAAAAAAAAGGTCTTTGGGTAAGGGACTGTGACAAATAATAAAGGGGTAGGGAAGTAAACACAAGAAAACTAAGCATATGGAAAAACATAACATGTGTAAAACTCTTCCAGAGAAGGACCTGGAAATGTAATTTATGAGGAAATAGTAAAAAGCAGAAGATCATAATAAATGAGTCAAGTCATTACCAAGGCTCATAAGGAACACTAATGGCATGGGGGGGGGGCGCACACTGGAGTAGCTTGGCAAATTACAATGGGGATGGATGAAAAGCTGAAAACCAGGCTCGTTAATGTAGACAAGGGCTACGAGAAGAGGTCCCTAAACATCATCTACAGAAAAGAGTTATCACTGTAGGACACAAGTACAAAGATAGCATTAAAAATTACACAATCCATGGTTTCCTGCAGAAAACTCTGTCAACGTGGAGCAGAAGCAAGAAAACAGGTGTCCTCTGAATTTCAGAACTAGAGAAGCTACAATTAGGCAATGGGAGCCAAGAGTGTTGACCAAAGTTATCTCTCTTTCTTGTTCGTCCTTTCAAGAGGTAGCTGTTTCATTGGATGATGTTACGAATAAATGAGTAGGAAAGCAAAACAATCCCTGAAAACTTTGTCAAACGGAAGAGTTGATAAGAATCTAAAAGTAACAGGGGGGATTCTAGAAGGTTTTTTCTATGAGAGGGAAACGATGGATGGCTTCTAATTGTTGGACTGGTAGCGTTTATTTATAAAATCTATTTGCAGCTCATCTCATATCCAACAGCTCTGGCCAACGTGCAACATAAAAAGCTTACAACATAGATTTGAGAGCATCAGAACAATCTGATGTGGCCTAAGTAATGATGGACTGTAACCACGTGGGACAACCACTATTAGGGAAGGCTGTTCTAGAAGAAAGACAGGCTCTCGGGGCTAGATTCCTGGTGTAGGTGTGGTGTTACTAGACCGAGGGCCAACCACAGGAAAGGAATGACTCCACACAGAGTCTTGCAGAAGACACAAGCTACTCGTTTTCTACCGTTAAAGCCGTGTTTCTCAACCGGGCCAACTTTAAGCTGGGTTCATTTCAACTCCCAGAGTTCCCCAGCCAGTTGACTGAGAAATTTGGGGAGTTGGAAGTCCACACACCTTAAAAAGCTGCTGAGGTTCTGAAACACTGAAGAATACAAAAAACTACCTACGGGAGCAGTTAGACCCCAGGAGAAATGACTTCCATTGGGTGCAAGCGCCCAAGCTCGAAAGGGCAGAGACTGGTCAAGGGTGCATATACAGGAGACAGAAATGGGGCTCCAGGAGAGGAAATTCTGTCCACAGACCACATGCTTCACAGACGATTCTTTAAAAGCTCTCCAGAAAGGTTACAGTAGTTACAAAAAGGAAAAGCTCATTATTTAAAACTATAAAGCCAAAAAAGAAAAGAAAAAAAAGAAAAAAGGGTCTTTGGATAAGGGGCTGTGGCAAACAATAAAGGAATAGGGATGTAAACCTAAGAAAACGAAACATAGAGGGAAAACATAAGATGTGTTTAAAAAAAAAACTCTGGGAAATGTAATTTCCGAGGAAATGATAAAAAGACCAAGATCATAATGAAGGAGTCTCAGAATTGTGGCTTAAAGTAGCTTGTAAGGTAGAAAAAACTCCCTCCCCTCCTCCAAAAAGGTCTCAAATGGGAACTTATGTCGGAAAGGGGACTTCTGACTTAAAAACCCCACTTTCTCCAAGGTGGGTCACCAACACTTTATCCCCTCCAGACCAACGGTTCTCCCCACCCCCAGCCCCCCAAAACCTGGTGCTTCCCACAGACACAGGACTACAAAACCAATCCCACCAGCCAGCCATCCTGTGCATCAGGTCAGCTGCGGCCCTAAACGCCTTGCTGGGACTTTGGAAGGGAAAGGGAAACTGAAAGGAGACCCCCTCTCACCCCCATAAGGACCCCAGAAGCCGGCCAGAGCTTTGGCATGGGGGCGGGGGGGGGGAGGAGAAGGGAAGTTAGTGGGGGAAAGGCACACCTCCCTCCTCCCCTAGCTGGTTGCACTACAACTCCCATGCTTCCCTCTCCCCCAATTATGACGAGGCTCAGTCGGGGGAATTGAGGCCGCCGAAGCCGGGCCGGCTGGGGACGATGGGAAAGGCGCCTCAGCGCTCCTGAAGGAGGCGCCGGCTGGGAAGGGAAGCCCGGCGCGCCGTGGATCCAGAGAGCCGCCGGGGCTTTTGGGGAAGGGTGTGAGGGGAGCCCAGAAGGGCCTGAGGGGACCGGGACGGGGCGGCTCCCGGGCGCCGCTGACAGGCCGGGGCGGGGCGGGCGGGCGCGGCAGGTGCGGCCCTACCTGCCGTAGATGCCCTCCGTGATGCGGTTCCGCTTCAGCGGCCGCCGGAGTTTGCTGCAGTCGGCGCTCCGGCGCTTCATCCTCCCGCCAGTCCCAACCTGGCCTGCTGGCGGCGGCTGCTCCTTCTGCCCCGCCCGGGTCACGGCCACAACATCCGAGCGCGCCGGTCCGCGCGGAGGCCCCGACAAGACTCCCGCTCCCGCTTGGTGCTCGGGCTCTCCGTCTCCCCGCCCCTTCCTCCCTCCCCTCTTTTTTTCTTCTCCCCCTCTCGGAAACAAAGAAATAAAAAATAATTTCAGACCCGTCCCTCCCCGCCGCCGCGGCCCCGCGCGCAGGCTCCGCGCCTCGCCCCGCCTCCTTTCAAGCCCGGGCCAATCCGCTGCGGGCCAAACAGGAGGGCGATGCCGGGAAGAATCAATCAGCGCCGGCCGAGGGAGAAGAGAGACGGGCGAGCCGACCAATGAAAGGGAGCGGCAGCCACCGACCGCCCCTTTCCTAAGATAACAAGGACCGCCCAGTCGCGCGAACCACCGGCCTGAAAGTCTGTGACAGAGAGGATTGAAGAGGAGCGTGTCCAATCCTGGGGCGGAGTTAGAGTAGAAGGGCGGGGCAGTCTCGATATTTCCCAATGGGAGAGAAAGAAAGGTGGTGGGGTTTTTTTCTTCTTCTCTTTGATCTCAACCTTTGGTTTGGGATTAGGGTACCGCCCTCTACGATTAACTGACGTAAAGGCTGACCAATAAACTCCGCCCGTCATCCGTGGCCCCAAGACAAGAAGAGGCAAAGAATAATGCTCCCGCTACTTTCTAAAACAGGCTCGCGGACGGACCCGCCCACTTACAAAAGGGATGCTACGTTGAGCCAATCAAGGTGGCGTTTCGACAGAAAGGGCACTGAAAACGACCAATAGAGGTCTGGACTAAGTGGGACTAGGCGGAATAGCCATGCAAAGTGAACTGGGAAATCGAGTCTTGGCCAATCGGGGTGGGAGTTCCCCCTCTGTAGCCTTTTGTTAAGGTGGCTGGGTATCTATTGTGAACTGCAGGAGGTTTGTGATGGTTCCTCTGCCCACCTTTGCTTACCTCTCAAATATTCCCCTTCCTTTGGTGCCCACATAAGTATGTTCCTCTTTTTTTTTTCAAAATACATATTGATCTTCCCATTCCTGAACTGTTTTATTAGGAACTCAGTTGGGTCGTGGTGGCTCAGTGGCTAAGACGCTGAGCTTGTCGATCAGAAAGGTTGGCAATTGGGCGGTTCGAATCCCTAGCGCCATGTAACGGAGTGAGCTCCCGTGACTTGTCCCAGCTTCTGCCAACCTAGCAGTTCGAAAGCACATAAAAAATGCAAGTAGAAAAATAGGAACCACCTTTGGTGGGAAGATCACAGCGTTCCGTGCGCCTTCAGCGTTGAGTCATGCCGGCCACATGACCACAGAGATGTCTTCAGACAGCGCTGGCTCTTCAGCTTTGAAACGGAGGTGAGCACCGCCCCCCTAGAGTCAGGAATGACTAGCACATATGTACGAGGGGAACCTTTATCTTTACCATTACGTAAGTTGGGTCAGGATTGAGAGTAGGATTTATATTGGTGTAAACGTATTTGTTACCCAGAAGTTAATTCCTGAAAAAACAAAGTTTATCTGCTTGTGTTCACTTCTGAATCAGCCATTCATAGGATTGGGATGGGGCTAAGAAAAATACACTGGCTATGAAAAAGCCATTTACTGTGAAACAAATAGGTTTATGAAAAATGCTGCAGAAACAATCCCATAAACCAACATAGAAAGGGGCTTGTGGGAGACTGAAAGATTTCAAAGGAAGAAACCCAAACTACTGTGACATGGAGTTCCGCAGACTGGTTCCCCGTGCAAAAAAGGACATAATGGCTTTTCCCCCGATGCTGCGACAAAAAGCTACAAATAAACCTGGAGAGAATGTTACTCTGAGCTTACTCCATCATGAAAGAGTAAAATGTGAAGGCAATCTACGAGGAAACAACATATATGTGGACATAACAGACGTAAGCTGATTATCATCACTGAAATTTATTAATCATTTTTATATGCCGCACCCTCTCCACCAAGGGACTTGGGGCGGCGTACAATTTACTACATAACAAATAATGACAATGAAAGAATGTACGTACTTGCAGGAACTCTGAATATGAAAGAATTTACTTGCAGAAACTCTTGAGTGTGAAAAAGACTTGTAGTCAATAATATAAACATTTCTCCTCCAAGGAAGATGAACTAGATAATTCCTTGCAATGATGTCTTTCATCTTGTGGATTTTTCTCCTTGGCTACTGCCGCCGTTGCCACTGGCTTTATTTTAAATTGCTTGAAGCCAGTCAAAGAGGCTCCTTCAAGAGCCAAGTAATTTTTCCATATCAAATTCTAGAGCAATGATGGGTAACCTTTTTCCCACTGGGTGCCAAAAGCGGGGGAAGCGCAGGGGAGTCGTGCGTGGGCATGTCCACACCCATAATACTATGGCACACACACACCCGCTTTTGGCGCACACTGGAGGTGTTTTTTGCCCTCCCCAGGCTCCAGAGGCTTTCTAGGAGCCTGGAGAGGGCGAAAACAGCCCCTGGCCGAGGCCCTCTGGAGGCTTCCCTGAAGGCTCCGGAGGGCGAAAAACGGCCCTATGGTCAAACCAGAAGTCCATTCCTGAACTTCTGGTTTGGCTGTAGGACCAGTTTTTCGCCCTCAGGAGGCTTCAGGGAGGCCTCTGGAGGGTGAAAAACACCCTGAAAAGAAGGCCAAACTGGAGCTTAGAGGGCAACGCCTTGCATGCTCTCACAAATGGCTCCACGTGCCACCTGTGACACGCCTGGCATAGGTTCGCCATCACGGTTCTAGAGGCTAGTGAAAAGAAGAGCAGAATCTGGAGAGTGGCCCTGAAATTGAAAAACGCATTACATTTAGGGATCATTTGCAGTTACGATGTTGATGAAAAAGTAACCTTAGGGCAGGGGTGTCCAAACTTGGGAACTTTAAGACTTGTGGACTTCATAGCTGGCTGGGGAATTCTGGGAGTTGAAGTCCACAAGTCTTAAAGTTCCCAAGTTTGGACACCCCTGCCTTAGGGCCAATCTTCACAGGTCTGTAAAGCAAAGTAAAGCTAAAATAACATTGTACGCACCGTTGTGATTTCATATAATGTCTTATTTGCTTAACAACCAATTTTCCAATCCTTATTGGTCACTGAACAATTACTACCTGTACCCAGAATTTATGCCAGTCCATAGTAAGTTATTTGTAGTGAGTGGCTCATACCACTTGCATAGACAGGTAGTCCTCAACTTACGACCACAATGGAGCCCAAAATGTCTGTTGTTAAAGTGAGATATTTGTCAAGCGAATTTTGTCCCATTTTACACCTTGCTTGCCTCAGTTGTTAAGTGAATCGCTGCCTTTGATAAGTTAGTAGCCTGGTTGTTAAATGAATCTGGCTTCCCCATTGACTTTGCTTGTCAGAAAGTCACCAAAGGGGGGGGGGGGGTGTCACATGACCTTGGGACAGTGCAACCAGTGTAAACACGAACCAGTTGACAAACATCTGGATTTTGATCCCATGCTCAAAAGTCATAACTGAAAACCGGCCATACATCGCTGTTTTCAGTGCCCTTATCACTTTGAACCGTCACTAAACGAACTGGTGTAAGTCAAGGACTAGATAGGTTGCAAAAAAAAAAAAATCTATCCATAGCTATTTGCTGAGTTCTTCTTGGTATAGTGAGGCCTGCTTAAAGGAACATCCATTTCGAACTTTGCTTTGGTTCCTGGGAGAAATTAGCCGGGAACATGCAATTACAGTATCGTCCTGCTTGTCTCCTCCGAGTTCAAGTAAGTGCACCTATGTCAGGCTCATGAGATGTGGCTTAGCGGCTAAGACGCTGAGCATGTCCATCAGAAAGGTCAGCAGTTCACCGGTTCGAATCCCTAGTGCCGCGTAACAGAGTGAGCTCCCGTTACTGGTCCCAGCTTCTGCCAACCTAGCAGTTCGAAAGCACGTAAAAAATGCAAGTAGAAAAATAGGAACCACCTTTGGTGGGAAGGTCACAGCGTTCCGTGCGCCTTCGGCATTTAGTCATGCTGGCCACATGACCACGGAGACATCTTCAGACAATGCTGGCTCTTCGGCTTTGAAACAGAGATGGGCACTGCACCCTAGAGTCGGGAACAACTAGCACATATGTGCGAGAGGAACCTTTACATTGATGTCAGGCTCACAAAGTTGATGAGAATACGTAAGTGTCTACATCTGGGAGGTCTTCAATAGTACACATTTTGGTACGACTCTCATGAGTGCAGACAATCAGCTTGCTCAATACTAATCAAACATTTGTCAGCACAGGTCAAGCAGTCCCCTGGCCTGTCTTAGATAAGGGTTATGCGCTTTGCTAATTCCTTCTAAGAACTCTTATCTCCTTCACAGCTTTCTCTTTTCTTTCGTTCTTTTTTTAATCCAGTGGAGACTCATGGAACGTTTGAACCAAAGGGGCTGCATTGAGGCTTGCCTGGTCCTTGTTTTGCTGCTTTTCTTTTAAGCCACGATGTCTTCCCAGTATCCTCCCAATCTCCGGATTCGTCTCCCTGTGCTCATTCTTCTTTTGGAAGCGGCTTTAATCCTTGTGTTTGGCTTCTTCGTTTCCTACGACCACAGTCAAAATCTTGCAAGAGACTACCCAGGTAAGATTGCTCGCTTGCTGTCGGGGTTGAAGACTGTCTTTGGTGGTATTGGAAGGTGATGGCCAAACAAGGCTTTTTCAGGCCGGTGCCTCGGTGTGCACATTTTCCAATGAGACAAACCGAGACAGGAAGACCATTTTATCATAATTTATCAGAATATTCAGGCAAAAGGGATTCCTCATTCAAAGAGGGAACCCCGATCTTTAGCTTGCATCCCCTTTTATAGTTAGCATAACAAAGAAGTCTGAAAGAGGAAAGTTGATTGGACAGGATAATAGCATACATGTTTATTAAAATGAGGTCTGAAGGGGAATAAGTTGGAATAAGGAGAAAGGTTGTTTAGGGTTCACAAGAGATAAGCCAGACCCCAATTTGCACTAACAAACTTTCCTTATCAGGAGCTAGTCTCCAGCTTGTTTATCGGTTTAGGGATATTAAAAGCTAATCAACCTCGAACATCACTTTAAAAGGAAGAATACACATCTGATTAAAATACAAAATAACTTTGTTAGTTAACAAATTACAAAACCCATGTCGTTTGCCCCTCAAAGGTTACGTAAAGGCTGGTGGTATCTCAGCTAAGTTCCTTCTCCGGAAATGGGGCTGCCAGTTGTGCGGCCTCTTGCAACTCCCCAGCTGTGAGGAAATCCACACTGTTAACTAGGTACAGCCCATTTGGGAGGAGAGGAGACAGTTAAACAGGTTTAGTACCAATGTTCTTCATCTTTAGGTAAAATCGAAGGAGATGTGTAGCTGAGTTCCTGAAGAGTCTTTGGCACAATCTAGAGATGCACGGTCCAAATATGAGGAGAGCCTCACTGCCCCCCAAAAACCTCAGATTTGTCCCGGGCCCAACCTCCTGCCAAATTGCTATCAGATTCTACTTTTTAAAACGAAGGGTGAAATTGTTTGCTATTTACTTATATCTCACCTTTTTGTATGTTTTTATGAAGAATTCAAAAGGACAGACGTATCTAAATGCTCCTTCCACCTTCTATTTTTCCTGTGAGGTGGGCGGGGCTGAGAAAGAAGAACTGGCCCAAAAGTCACCCTGCTGGCTTTCATGGCTAAGGCTACACTAGAACTCACACTTTCCTGGTTTCTGGTCTGGCGCCTTCACCCTCAGACCCAAAGTAGCATTAATTGAATTGTATTGACTTTAAATGAACTCTTATCTAGTTTTGGTTCTTATTCCTTGTCCTTTCTGCTGTTCAAAGTGGAATACAATCCTTGGCCTGAAAGGGGTTTTGTAGGGCCCAGTTGTAGTCTGATTGCATTAAAGTATTTTCTCTTGCTCTTAGTTAACATGGTAGGGTATTTATCTGGAGCACAAGGTCCCACAGGGGTGTCTGTTGCATGATCAAAAATGTCAAGATAATGCATAGCATTCTGGCACATCTTTTCAGAGGTGTTATTCAGCCGGTTTGACCGGTTCTGGCGAACCAGTAGTGGAAATTTTGAGTAGTTTGGAGAACCAGCAAATACTACCTCTGGTTGGCCCCGTCCTCCCGTCCTCATTGTTCCTTGTTCTATATTCCCTTATGTATAAGGGGTGTACAACTACTTGAATGAAATTAACAGCTGGGCAGCAAATATCCCAATAGTCACTAGATGGCAGCAAATCCTCTTAATGCTTTGCTGCCATCTAGTGGCTTTCTGTACCTTGCAGCCCAGACCTACAATAAACTACAATGAAATAATGATTTCAGACAAGGATAGTACAGGTATCTATGGAGATTATCCCAAAAGGTGCTGTCAGCCTCTACTTTTGCTTCCTTGCTATCAACTCCCATAGAAACTCTCCACCCAGAATTATCCTTTCAACTCCTTGCTAAGAAGTTAGTTATCAGTTGGGCGGCTGTATAAATGTTTTAAATAAATAAAAGTTCAGGTATCTGGAAGTTGCCGAAGTTAAGCAAACACTTCACGAAAGTTTTGAACTTTGCCCATTGCAGTTTGAGAACCATGTTTTGTGGCTTAGCAGTATATGCAAATTGGGCCACTGTGATCTGCATGAATCATGGTTACAGCACACTGTGGCTTATAGCACAGAGCCTTCTATTTTGAATGAAGAAGGGAGTAGGGGAGTGAGGGATGTGTATGCGTTTATGAATATGCGCATACATATAAAGGACAGAGAGCAGTATGTTTCTTGCCTTTCCTGAACATATGTGTGCATAAAAGGTAAAAGTAAAGGTTCCCCTCGCACATCTGTGCTAGTCGTTCCCAACTCTAGGGGGAGGTGCTCATCTCCGTTTCAAAGCCGAAGAGCCAGCGCTGTCCAAAGACGTCTCCGTGGCTGAAGGTGCACGGAAAGCTGTTATCTTCCCACCAAAGATGGTTCCTGTTTTTTTACTTGCATTTTTTACATGCTTTCGAACTGCTAGGTTGGCAGAAGCTGGGACAAGTAACGGGAGCTCACTCCTTTATGTGGTGCTAGGGATTCGAACTGCTGATCTTTCTGATCAACAAGCTCAGCGTCTTAGCCACTGAGCCACTGCATCCCCTTATGTGTGCATATGTGTGCATATAGGCAGTGACATGGAATGCCTGGAATTGAAAGCGTGAAAGTCCATGTATCCTTTGGTTTAAGAGCCAATTGACAGATAGCACCAATCAGTGATTAGATTGATGCATCTCACTCTAAGCTCCAGCCCCTTTACGACCTGTGAACTTCTACTCCCAGAATTCCTCAGCCATCATTGTAAAGGAGCCATCATGGTTCCCCACCCTTCCTCTAAGCCGTGATTTGAGAATAAACCACTATGGCTAGGATTACCCAACAAGCTGAGTTGAAACCAAACAAACCACATGAAGGCTCAGTGCAGTGGTGGCTTGCAGGTGGTATGCCTCAGTACGGGTGTACCGGTGCTTGCCCGGATACCGTTCTGGTACGATGCTCCGGAGGGTCCACCTGCCCACCTGAGCACCTTACCTGTATTTGAGCTCTCCCAGCCGAGCAGCTGGAGCATCACGGAGGCTCGCGGAAGCATCGCAAGAGGTAAGGATGCATGCGCGGGCTGCGTGCGTTCATGTGGTGGACCCCGGGCCCCGTTGCACTGTACCGGTTGCACCGGGATCCGCAACCCACCACTGGCTCAGTATGATGTGGGGATTACAGCTGGGTCTCCTGGATGGGCTCCCCAGGCCTCCTTGACAGAAATGTTCTCTGTTCCCTACAGTATTTCAAGATGTCAACCTCATGGTGATTTTCGGGTTTGCCTATTTCCTGGCCTTCCTGCAGAGATACGGCTTCAGCAGCATCGGATTCAACCTTCTCCTCGCTGCCCTCGGAGTTCAGTGGGCCGTGCTTGTTGATGGATTCCTCTTTCACTTCTCAGCTGGGAAAATCAGGATAAATCTGCAAAGGTAGAGGTCAAAGGACGCGGAGCTTAGTTCTTGGCTAGGAATTCTGTCCACCTCATCTCATAGGGTCAGTGGTGGGTTTCAAAATTTTTTACAACCTCTTCTGTAGGTGTGCCCCATTTGCTGTCCTCAATAGCTCGAGTAAGGAAACAGATTTGCTCCCGTTCGTCTCCCAGCGAAGGTGTTTGTGGGGGATTTAAAAAAAAAAATCCAGGTGGTGGCCACAATCATGCAATCAAGCCCTGCCTGCCTGTCACAAACATGACTTTAAAAAAAAAAAACCTCCCCGCTTCGTGGTCATCCCTGAGGAATATCTTCAAGGGTTGCGTTACTGAGAGGCAAAGGAACCAGTCAGTCTAGAGCAGTGATGGCAAAGCTTTTCGACACAAAGAGCCAAAAAGGTTACATGGAAACTTTTCATCAGGGCCGGTCTCCCAAAAAGCCGAACTTCCAGATTCTAGCATTCATGTGCACCCAATGATCAACTGGCTGGTGCACATGCGCAGGCCAGTTTTCGGCACTGCCGCATGTGCAAAGGGATCGCGCTCTGAAAAAGCCTAACTTCTGGGTTTGGGCGTGCATACGCCCCCGACAATCAGCTGGCCAGCACGCATGCACACACTTGTTTTCAGCAGTGCCGTGTGTGCAAAGAACAGCTGATCGTCGCGCATGCATGGTCACCAGAAACCCAGAAGACAAGCAGGTAAGGCCAAGCATGCCGGGTGACATGGCTTCGTGTGCCACTTTGAGCATGCATGACATAGGTTCGCCATCATGGGTCTAGAGAATAATCTTGGGAAATTAATTGCTTCTGACTCTTAGTAAATTTGATCTTGACAAACGCTAAGTACTAACCTTGAGTATCTTTTATAAAAGTATCCGAGGAGGATAATTTTAAAAAGAGTAACGACCAGGATCCAAGTTAACACGCCAAAGTATTCACAGCAAACGTGGAATTCAATTGTAGATATTAAAGTTAGCGTGTATACATATAAAGAAATGCTAACTTCAGTTAGTCTTTTATATTGAGCAAATACATTGTTGTGTTTTTGTTTGAAAACATTACATCACAGACTGAGCCAATCTGCATTCTCCCCCGTGTTTCACTGAGTCACATTTCTAAAATAAACACAATATTTCCAAATTTGGGGAAAAGATGTAGCAGCGGCAAAAAGGCTCGGCGGGATCTTACATAACAGCAGGATGAGCCTGGCCTTCAGTTGCAGTATTTCTTTAGGAATGTCTCAACAACCGACTTGTTCCGAATATAAGCCCCCCCCCCCCCCCAATCAGTGGGACTTCTGTTGTGTTTAGAATTGCAGCGGGATTAGCAGGGGAAGAGATCGAAGGCTTCAGCATTCAGTCACTGTCAAACTGGAGATTTCAACTTTCAGAATCCTGATAGGTGAAGACGAGAGTTTAGCAACCTCTTATCTTCTAGTCCTTCTCAAACGTCTTCAGTTATCAGCTCTGAAGAGACTCAGCACAATGTGTTTGAAGACATTTGCGTTGATTATAAATACATTTCAAAACCTCCCGCAGAAGTGCACTTTTTAAGAGAGGTTAAAAAACAAAATCAAACAGGGGATAGACGGACAGGATGGATCTATGGATGAATACAAGGCAACATGGTGGAATACAGACCAGCTGGAAAGCTGACATCCTGGGTTCAAGACCCAAGAATGCTGCCTGATGAGGTGAGCTCCAGTTACTTGTCCCAGTTCCAGTGGTGAATTGCGGGCGGTACACCCTGGTACGGGCGTCCCGGTGCCTGCTGGGAGCAGCAGGCACCGTTCCGGTATGATGCTTCGGAGGGCCCACCCTCCCGCCCGTGTTCCTGAGCTGTATTTGACCCAACCGGGCCATTTGCGCATGCCCACGAGTGTATGGCACCAGCACGACAATCTGCCGAGCAGCTGGAGCGTCATGGGCAGTGGGTGTGTATGCATGCGTGCACATGGTGGACACCCAGCCCCGTCGCAGTGTACCGGTTGCGATGGGATCCGGAACCCACAAATGCCCAGCTCCTGTCTACCTAGCAGTCTGATAGCATACAAATGCAAGTAGGTAAATAGGTACCACTTGGGTGGGAAAGTAACAATATTCCATGTGCCTCGGCGTACAATCATGCTGGTCACATGACCATGGAAATATTTCCGTACAATATTGCTTCCCTTTGTTAAGAAACAGATGAGCACTGCCCTCTGATTAACTCTAACCTGACAAAAACACATTTTATTAATTTACAGTGTATTCGGCTCATTCACATCCAGCAATGTCTTTCAAGGGAGGATTTAGAGTCACAGACCTTATCAGGGTTGGAGAGCTGCCAGACCAGATATCTGCAAAACTTGGCAAAGAGTCTCGGAGAGTCAGGAACCAATTAAGCGAACTAATTGTCTCCTGCAAACTCCACTCCCCTTTCGCTCCTCTTTTATTTCCTCTGGGAGGGGCCATTCATCGTCCACCTGTGGCTTTATTCCCAAGTTGACTCCTGTTCTTCACCTGTTCCCTTCATCTGGCAACTCTGTGTATGCGCACACTGGGAACAGGCTCCAGCTGTTCTTCTGCCTCACTGATGTCTGACTCTGAAGGCAGCTGATAACTGGCATACGGCTCTGGTCCCCTCTCTGCCTCCGACACAGAGCCCTCATCAGAGCCTTCGCAAGACTCCAGGACTGGCCCAGGTTCCTCCCCAACCTCCTCACTGTCCGAATCAGCTGCCAGCTCTGATGGCCACTGGCGGGCCACAACAGACATCCCTATTTCCCCCACCTCCTAAGGGTGGCTTCCTTCCAAACCGTTGAACCCAAGAGGCAATAGGTCTGATTAAATATTAGCTTTGCACAGGTGCCCCTATTATTTATGATTTCAAAATTAATGACCCTGTCCCTTTTTTAATTAGGCACTCCATCTTCTCCCCTGATAGATGACACTTCTGTCCCCATGCACACGCATGCATTTGCCCCAGAATGTGTGGGTGAACGGATTAATGTATGTGCACATCACCGTGAAGGCATCTCCTACTATTTGCATCTCACCAGGGCCATAAACCTCTTTTGACGCTTGTAAAAAAAATGAGTCAGATTTCTCTCTGTTCAAAACAATATCCACGATGCATAGACACTGTTCTGGTTCCCCCCGCTCCCCCCGTTTTCTTTTAATGATCTCGTCTTAGGCATCATAAGACAAAATGAGCTCTTTCACGGTCAAGAATCAAATGTAAGATTTGGCATGAGGTGAGGGCTGTTGTAGATTGGAGCCAGTGGTGGGATTCAATTTTTTTACTACCGGTTCTGTGGGTGTGGCTTGGTGGGTGTGGTATGGTGGGCGTGGCTTGGTGGGTGTGGCAGGGGAAGGATACTGTAAAATCCCCATTCCCTCCCTGCTCCAGGGGAAGGATACTGCAAAAACTCCATTCCCTCCCTATTCCAGGGGAAGGATACTGTAAAATCTCATTCCCTCCACACTCCAGGGGAAGGATACTGTAAAATCTCCATTCCCTCCCCACTCCAGGGGAAAGTTAATGCAAAATCTCTATTCCTACCCACTCCAGGAGAAGGATACTGTAAAATCTCCATTTCCACTCCATTCCAGAGGAAGGATACTGCAAAATCCCCATTCCCTCCCCACTCCTGGGGGAAAGATACCGCAAAATCTCCATTTCCACTCCACTTCGGGGGAAGGATACTGCAAAATCCCCATTCCCTCCCCACTCCTGGGGGAAAGAGACTGCAAAATCCCCATTTCCACTCCACTTCAGGGGGAAGGATACTGCAAAATCTCCATTCCCTCCCCACCCCATTAACCTGCTTTCCAGCTCCGTTCTGTTCAGGGCAACAAAAGAAGACTTAGCAGATCAGCTGGGACTCGGGAGGCAGTGAATAGATGGGGCGGGGCCAGTCAGAGCTGGTATTTGACGGTTTCTCGAACTATTCAAACTTTCCGCTACCAGTTCGCTAGAACCGGTCAGAACCGGCTGAATACCACCTCTGATTGGAGCAATGATAGCAGAGGTTGTTACATACATATGCCAAGCCTTTTTTTTAATATTTCCCCCTAGCTTTAAGGGAACAATGTTCCTGCAAATCCAAAATTATTTTTTACATCTGATTTAGCAATGTTTGCAAACTTTTTGTTTGTTTCAATTGAGCAGTCCTTTTTGAAAACAAGTGTTCTGATTGATCAGGGACACCGTGACATTTGTTACACCAATATAGGGACTTATTGATTTCTTGGTCCCTTCCCTACAGGAGGTCCCTCCCTACAGGAGGTCCCTTCCAACTCTGCCATTGTATTGTATTCATAGTGCTTTTACAGCCCTCTCTAAGCAGTTTACAGTCAGCCTATTGCTCCTTCCTTCCTTCCTTCTTCCTTCCTTCCTTCCTTCCTTCCTTCCTTCCTTCCTTCCTTCCTTCCTTCCTTCCTTCCTTCCCACTTAAGACTTATATACCGCTTCAAAGTGCTTTTACATAGTGCTTTTTACAGGACTATCACAATGTATGTAACAGTTTTATTATTTGGGCTATTAATTCTGTAAAATATACTTCTAGGGGAACATGTTACCTTAAGGCAATGTTTCTCAACCTGGATCATTTTAAGCTGTGTGGACTTCAACTACCCCCAAAAAACCCTGGCTGGGGAATTCTGGGAATTGAAGTCCACGCATCTTAAAGGTGCCCAGGTCGAGATCCATTGCCTCAAAGGCACTCACCATGAACACACATTGAGAAAACCACCATAGAGAAAGCAGAAAACTCTAGATTTGACTGGAAAAGAATCTCATCATCTCATAACATCCTGCTGATTTTCTCTCTCTCTCTCTCTCTCTCTCTTTCTCCTCTCTAGTATTTTAACTGCCATTATGAGCCTCACCACAGTGTTGATTTCAGCTGGAGCAATACTGGGCAAAGCCAATCTCATGCAGTTGATCTGGATGGCTGTGGTGGAAGTGACCGTCTTCACCGTCAACAGATGGCTGGCTGTGACATTTTTGCAGGTACGAAGCAAAGCAAAGCAATGCATTCTGTCCCTTTGGCAGAATGCATTCAAATCAGTTCAGGGGCTCAGGGGCTAAGATGCTGAGCTTGTCAATCAGAAAGGTCAGCAGTTCGGCGGTTCGAATCCCTAGCGCCGCATAACAGAGTGAGCTCCCATTACCTGTCCCAGCTTCTGCCAACCTAGCAGTTCGAAAGCATGTAAAAATGCAAGTAGAAAAATAGGAACCACCTTTGATGGGAAGGTAACAGTGTTCCGTGCGCCTTCGACGTTTAGTCATGCCAGCCACATGACCACGGAGATGTCTTCGGACAGCGCTGGCTCTTCGGCTTTGAAACGGAGATGAGCATTGCCCCCTAGAGTCGGGAGCGACTAGCATATATGTGCGAGGGGAACGTTTGCAGTTCCCTTTTATGCAAATCAGTGGCTTAGTTCAGGGGTCTCCAACCTTGGCAACTTTAAGAGTTGTGAGCTTCTTTGCTTTGCTGGCTGAGGAACTCTGGGAATTGAAGTCCACAGCTCTTAAAGTTGCCAAGGTTGGAGACCCCTGGCTTAGTTAACAATTCACATTACTTTATAACATATAACATAAGTCAGGGGTGTCCAAATTTGGGAACTTTAAGACTTGTGGACTTCAACTCCTAGAATTCAACTCCTAGAATTCTGGGAGTTGAAGTCCACAAGTCTTAAAGTTTCCAAGTTTGGACACCCCTGACATAAGTGATTGGTCAGATTAATCTTTCATGTGGGCAATTTGATTTTGACTTTGCACACAGTATAAGCAGGATACAGGTAGTCCTCAACTTATGACCACAATTGAGCCCAACATCTATATTGCTAAGTGAGCCATTTGTTAAGTGATCTTTGCACCATTTTTACAACTTCTCGCACCACATTTGTTAAGTGAATCACTGCCGGTTTTCAATCGGTAACCTGGTTGTTTAAGTGAATCTGGTTTCCCCATTGACTTTGCTTGTCAGAAGGTCGCAAAAGCAGATCACATGACTCCAGGACACTATAACCATCATAAATGTGAATCGGTTGTCAAGCATCCCAATGTAAACCTCATGACCATGGAGATGCCGCAATGGTCATAAGTGTGAACAATGGTTGTAAGTCACCTTTTTCCATGAAATTGTAACTTCGGTCACTAAATTATTGTAAGTTGAGGACTACCCTTATTGTACCGTATTTTTGGGAGTATGAAACGCACCTTGTTTCCCCCAAAAGAGGGTGAAAATCTGGGTGCGTCTTATACACCGAATACAGCATTTTTGGCCTCCTGAAACTCCACCCCACGCATCCCGTTTTCACAAAAATAGACATGCAGATGGTTTGGGAACCCTGCAAAGTGCTCCTGGGGGCTGGGGAGGGCAAAAATGAACGAATGGGCTCCCAGCCCCAGGATTACTTTGCTGGCCTCTCAAACTCTCTGCATGCCCCATTTTTCACAAAAAAGGGGAGTGCAGAGGGTTTGGGAGGCCTGCAGAGTGCAAAAACCTTTTTTAAAAAAATTTACCTCTTCAAAATCTTGGTGCATCTTATAGTCCGAAAAATACGGGTAATTTGTAAGCTGTGAGCTGCAGTTTACCATCAGAGGGCAGGAAGAGTGGAATTGCCATTTAAACGGCTTTACCTTTCAACACTTACATATTTTTGGACAGGGCAGAAGGAAGGCATATCCGGGATGTGGGAGGGGCTGCTTGATTGGGTAGCTGGAGCTTTTCACACTGTCACGTTTTATTATAGATGTGGAATGTTTTCAGCTTTTTTTCTTCTTCTTCTTGTGCCTGTCTTTTTTTTATTCAAACTCTTAGCAAAGTGCAGAATTATGCAATAATACAGTGCAATAGTAGAGTTGGAAGGGACCTTGGAGGTCTTCTAGTCCAACCCCCTGCCTAGGCAGGAAACCCTATACCGTTCCAGACAAATGGCTATCCAACATCTTCTTAAAGACTTCCAGTGTTGGGGCATTCACAACTTCTGGAGGCAAGCTGTTCCACTGATTAATTGTTCTAACTGTCAGGAAATTTCACCTCAGTTCTAAGTTGCTTCTCTCCTTGATTAGTTTCCACCCATTGCTTCTTGTTCTACCCTCAGGTGCCTTGGAGAATAGCTTGACTCCCTCTTCTTTGTGGCAACCCCTGAGATATTGGAACACTGCTATCATGTCTCCCCTAGTCCTTCTTTCTCTTAAGCTAGACATACCCAGTTCCTGCAACCGTTCTTCATATGTTTTAGTCTCCAGTCCCCTAACCATCTTTATTGCTCTTCTCTGCACTCTTTCTAGAGTCTCCACATCTTTTTTACATCGTGGCGACCAGAACTGAATGCAGTATTCCAAGTGTGGCCTTACCAAGGCATTATAAAGTGGTATTAACACTTCACGTGCTCTTGATTCTATCCCTCTGTTGATGCAGCCTAGAACTGTGTTGGCTTTTTTGGCAGCTGCTGCACACTGCTGGCTCATATTTAGATGGTTGTCCACTAGGACTCCAAGATCCCTCTCACAGTTACTACTATTGAGCACGGTACCACCTATACTGTACCTGTGCATTCCGTTTTTGTTGCCTAAATGTATGACTTATGACTTTTTAAAGTCATAAGAACAGGGATCTTGCACCAAGAAGAAAAAATTGCTCTGGATGTGATTTAGCCTGTTATAGGAGCCAGCCAGGGTGGACTAGAAACCATATTTGATGACTTAGTGTTGTGTTTGTTAAACTCAGCACCGTTAAGCCCTGTGGACTTCAACTCCCAGAATTCCCCAGCCAGCCATGCTGGCTGGGGAATTCTGGGAGTTGAAGACCACACAGTTTAAAACTGCCGAGGTTCCAAAATACTGTAGCAGAGAATTCATTTAAAATATCCAGGGGAGCAATTCCAAAAAAGAAAGATGAATCATCCCTGCGGAAGGTTTTCCTCCCTTATATTCAGTTCCTACAATTTGGACAATCTGGAACTGCGCCGCCTGCAGTCGGATCTCAGCACAGTACACAAAATTGTCTGCTGCAACGTCTTACCTGTCAACGACCACTTCAGCTTCAACCTCAATAATACACGGGGCAAACAATCGATACAAACTCAAAGTAAACCGCTCCAAACTCGATTGCAGCAAATATGACTTCATCAACAGAGTGGTGAACGCCTGGGATGCTCTCCCTGACTCCGTTGTTACATCCTCCAACCCTCGTAGCTTCAACCTTAAACTGTCTACCGCATCTTATTCCTAAGAGGTCCCTAAAAGGGGGTGTGCATAAGCGCACCAGCGTGCCTACCGTCCCTGTCCTACTGTCCCCATTTATTTGTATTCATTTCTTTCGTTCATGTCCATGTTTATATTTATACCTGTTATCTTCCACTGTTTGACAGACTAATAAATAAGAATGCTATAGGCTGGCACAGAGAAACCCCGCTCCATCTTGACCACATAAGAAACGGCGACTGCTTTTGCTGTCCACAGATCCAGAGCCATGTCAGCGTGATGCACGCCCACTTATTTGGGGCCTACTTTGGCTTAATGGTCTCCTGGACACTCTACCACTCCTCGCTGAGTCGGAAAGCTGAGAAGGAAAGATCCAGGCCCGTCTCGGATATGTTTGCAATGCTGGGTAAGCAGTCTGCTTTAGGCAAAAGGAAAGGTCAAATGGCATCCTTCCTGGGGCCGAAACGAATGCATGCCCCACCAAATTAGGAGGTTCCCATGTTGGCCAGCTGTACGGCATCCAGCGTAGGACGTATTGCTCAGCAGTTGACATTTGGCTTTTGTCTCTTATTTCAGCATGACTCTGACAATTTAGCTGCTAACACCGAGAGGTATTATAGTATGATAGTAATGGTGACTCAGTTCCTGGCTTTTATGGAGGACATTAGATCTCTTCCAACCTGGATTCAGGCCCCCTTTTCAGAATTGAGATTGCCCTGGCGCTTGGATCCACAAGAGCCTGTGGATCTCCGAAGATGGCGAATTTACAATCTCAGTTAATAGACTTTCTATCGTTGTACGAACGTTATTGTCAAGTAAATCTGGGTCAGCGTCTCTCAACCTTGGCAACGTTAAGACATGTGGACTTCAACTTTTTGGGAGCTGAAGTTCAAAACATCTTAGAGGTGCCAAGGTTTAGAAATGCTGATTTAGGTAGTTGAATCTGTTGCGACCCGTCTGTTATTTCTGGCCATGGTTTCTATGGGCATGGGAAAGAGTTGGCCATCTTCTTGGCAGCTTCTCTTTTGAAATACCTGAACATGGTTATCATCACACCTTCAAACAACTATCTTTTCTCCAGACCAAACATCTCATGTTTGTCAGAGTTTGCAGCAGCAATCACACCCAGAAAGCACACACAGGTAACTGATTCAGCAGGATTCATTGACATCTCTTTATAGATAATACATGAAGTAAGTATAGGATACCAAATGCAGGTTTTCCAATGCGGTAGCAAATATACGTAAACACAAGCAGAGGAGAGGAGTTTTAGTTTCAGTTCAGAGCAGCAGACTAGTTTAGAGCTCAGCACAGACTCAGAGCTACAGAGCTAAGCCAGGCCCAGGCTCCAAACTGTCTCAGCCCCCATTGGCTGACCTTGTTACTAAGCCCTATTCGAGTTCAAGAATACTACACAGACAATGTTCCTTCAGTTAATCCTCTTCCACTGCTCTGCTACGGATTCTCCCTTCCAATAATGCAGAAGGCAGAGCATTCAGTCTGGCAGATGAAAAAGCTACCCGGTGAAGCAGCCGCACTGTATTGATTAGATAATTTAGCAAGTGTTAACTTCTGAACTGGCCTAGCATCGGTTATTTCTACCGATCGTTACTTACTCCATCAAGGATGTCTGCAGGGCATTGGCGGAAAAGTTAAAACTAACTAACCACCACAGTGCTATCCAAATTCTGCTGTTTTTATGCACGCTGCGTATGACACGCACAAAAAGCAGGTGAAGCTTTTTTTTTCTTTCAATATATTTTTATTGTTTTTACATTTAAAACAATGCAATGCCGTGGAGTCGGGGTGATCATATATTCACATTATGTACAGCTGGTTTCAACCATTAACAGTTATTCTACTTAATACATTGTCTGTCCTTCTGTTCGATCGCCATATATACATTTGTTCCAGTCTTGTCACCTTAACTTATACCAGTCATAAAATCTATTCCATACCTCAAAATATTCTGATTCCCCTTTATTTTTAAGTTCCAAAGTGAGCCTATCTGCTTCTGCACAGGCCAACACTTTTCTGATTATATCTAGCTCTGATGGTGTATTTTCTTTTTTCCAATGCTGTGCATAGGTTATGCACGCTGCATTTAGTATATGTATAATTAGATAAAGTGTATCTTTCTTAAACCTCTCCGGTATTATGCCTAGGAGAAAAGTTTCTGGTTTAAACATAATTTGTTCTCCCACCATTTGTTCTAACCATGATTGGATCATTTTCCAATATTTTTTTGCCTCATTGCACGTCCACCACATATGGTAGAAAGTGCCTGGTGTTTTTTTTACACTTCCAACAATTTGGGGCCAAATTTTTGAACATTTTAGAAAGCCGTGCTGGCGGGAGATGCCATCTGTAGAACATCTTGTAAAGATTTTCTTTATACGGCGTAGCCAATGTTAATTTCTGATTAAGTATCCAAAGTTTTTCCCACTTAGCCAATTCCACATTGTAACTGAAATTTTTCGCCCAGGCGACCATGTTTTCTTTGACATGATCTTCCTCTAGTTTATATTCCAACAAAAATCTATACAGCACTTTGATCAGTCTGTTTTCTGTCTGTATCAACAGTTTATCTAATATTGTGTAGTCTTTGGCAATACCTTCGTTCTTCCTATCCAAGCAGGTGAAGCTTTGATCATACCGTTGTGGTGGTTGTCTTGATCTTTCCGAGCATGCTCTGCAGATAGCCTTTGTCCGTGGTTCCTTTAATTAAGGATTAGCATACCGTGCAAGTACAGTTACAGATAAATGGACAGATCATGAAAGAGAATGCCGATGGAGCTGTAAAACCCAGCTCTAGTCTGTTGATATTTGTTTACGTTTTGGCAGGGAGCCCTGTCTGGGGAGGATTATGACTCTGCTCCGAGCCACCTATCTTAGAAAGAGCTCTGAGGCATTGCTTTCTGCTTAGAGAGAGATAAACAGACTTCATTCTTCCTAGAAGGTCAAGGACAGGGAACACCCATCCAACTGGCGTCGGGATCTTGCCTGCAACTTACCAGTATCGACTGAAAACTAATCATAAGAACCAAGCATCCAGGGAGATGCTCTTTTATTTAAAATTCGGGTTAATATTTAGAGCAGTCCTTGGGTTGCAATGGCAACCGAGAGCAGGATTCCCATCGCTAAGCGATGCGGTCGTAAAATGAAACATCCCATGACCGCAGCAGCAACAGCAATCCCAGCACTGCCAAAGTTGCCATCATAACCTCGAGATTTTGCTTGTGGGAAGGTGGTAGGGAAGGTGGCAAATTGCAGTCACCTGAGAATAGGAATAGAGTAGAATAGAGAATCTAATATGTATAGCATAGCATAGCATGGAACAGCATTGCACTGCACTGGATATCATAGCATAGCATATGAATAGAATAGGGGATGGAATATGAATAGAATAGAGAATGGAATATGAATACAATATAGAATAGTGTAGTGTAGCATAGGGAATAGAATTAGAATTAGGAATGGAATGGAATATGAATAAAAGGAAATAGAAGTAGAGCAGAGTAGAGTAGAATAGAATAGAATAGAATAGAATAGAATAACAGAATTGGAAGGGATCTTGGAGGTCTTCTAGTCCATTTCTTGCAACTTCTCTTACAGGAATCCCTATACCAGGGGTGTCCAAACTTGGCAACTTTAAGACTTGTGGACTTCAACTCCCAGAATTCCCCAGCCAGCAGAGCAGAGCTGGCTGGGGAATTCTGGGAGTTGAAGTCCACAAGTCTTAAAGTTGCCAAGTTTGGACACCCCTGCCCTATACCATTTCAGACAAATGGTTGTCCAATCTCATAGGGCTGTTGCAACAGCTGGAACTTTGAGGATTGGTTGTAGTTACCACTTGTTCAGTGTTGTTGCAACTTCAAATGGTTGCTGAATGAATGGTTGGTAAATGAGGATTACCTGTTGACATAAAGGGCTTAATTTAAGTCAAAAGTTACTTCAAGTCAAGGAGTGGATTTATAGTGTATTAAGCCAGCCAATGGGTGGTTTGGGTTGGGTTGGTGTAGCATGGTGTAACATGTAATATCACATTTTGGGGGGGTCAAGCAACCAGATCCACACGTGAAAGGTTCAGGTTAGCTACCGTATATTCCGCCGTATAAGGCGACTGGGCATATAAGACAACCCCCTACTTTCAGGTGAGCCAGCTAAAGGCCTCTGTGCTGTCAGGCTTTCGTAGTTTGAGCTCAGCGCCTTCCTCCTCCAGCTCTCCAGATAGACCTTACTAAGCCATCCCAGCGCTCATCCATCCATGCATGCAGGCGAGGAGCGTCGAGGTTATCGATTGAAAAGCCGGCATCTGCGCTGGTGGCGGCGTGGCTTTTTGCTTGATGGCGTTGCTTTTTCTTTTGGTTTGGTTTGTTGGTGTACCCGGCATATAAGTCCCCCAATTTTTGAAATAATTTTTTGGGGTTAAAAAGTCATCTTATATGCTGGAAAATACGGTACTTTATTGCGTTCTACAGCTACTACAAGAATCTCTCTAATCTGCTTCCCTTCCTGGGGAACAAACAGATAAGGTCCCATGGAACCTGGTGTTTCAAAATTTAGGGGAATAACCAAGATGTGCAAATCTACTCATCAAGGTAGAAGAACAGGTGAAAAGAGGATAAACGGCAATATAAAATGCTGGTATCAGCATTTTGCAGAGGCACCTTTTGAAATACTTATTCTGATCCCTGGTTGATAGAAGGATAGATGACAGAACAGTCCACTCTTTGCCAGAATAAATTCCAGACTTAACACAGGCAGTCCTCCATGTCCATCATAAATTGTAAGCCACTTGCACCTGTTATTTCTCTTCAAACATAACATTGCAAAGGGAGATTGGGTTGCGTAGCTTCTTGAGCGAGTACCGGTTCTGCCACTTACTCTGACAGTCTGACTGATAGATCAAATGTTCAGCATAGATTTAAAAAAGTAAAAAGTAAAAAAAAGTAGATTAAAAAAGTATCCAAAGTTGGGACAATAATACCAGTACTTCCAGATCTGGGCTGCAAAACATCCAGATGCCCATTAGATGGCAGCAAAGACACGCAGAAAAACTTAAATCTTTGCTGCCATCTAATGGGACTGAGATCAGGCTCAAAAAACCAAGAAAGTCCCTGTGTTTCTTCTAAGACTCACCTGTTCCGTTTAGCCGGCCTGGACCATTCATAACCTTATTACACCTCCTGGCAGATATATTTTAACTGGGTAATTTTAATTGGGTATTTTTAGGATTGTTGAAATATTGTTTTTATCTACTTTACTTCGTACAGTGTCGTATTGCCTCCTCTTCTATGTTTTTATGTTTGTATGTTTGTATTTTCATTTTATCTGTTTTATTTGACTGTACACCGCCCCGAGTCCCTTTGGGGAGAGGGGGCGGTATAAAAATCGAAATAAAGGTAAGGTAAGGTAAAGGTAAGCAGTTTCCTTTATTGTTCCTCACCTATCGACGGGAATCTTACCAAACTGAAGCAAACTATTTTCAAAATCAGAGATATACTCTGAGAACTTTCAGGGAGAAGTTATCTTGACCCTCTTCCTCCCAAACTATCTAAATGTTGCTGCCTATTTTTTCCTCTGGAATGCAGCCTGTCCCTCTTGGGAATCCTGACTACATGCCCATCACACCTGTAGGCAGGGGGGGGGGGCTTCACATCATTTAACAACCGGTTCGCCCAGAAATCGAAAATGTGAGCAAGCGCATGTGCTGTTTCAAAAACATGGCAATTGTATAGGACGGGATGGCTTCGCACATGCCTGCCTTACACACATTCATGCTGCTTCAAAAACACAGTGATTGTATAAGACGGGATAGTGCGGATGGGCCCAGCCACTGGCCATAACTACCTGTTTGCCCACACTGGACCGAACCAGCTGAATCCCACTCCTGCCTGTAGACTTCTACAAGTCAAAGCTGTTAGCCTTAACCCTGGTAGTATGCTCACGATACACAGGGGGAAATTGCTAGAGAGAAGTACTATGATAAGCAGAAGCAAGCCACACAGGCTTTATAAAGTTACATATTTCTGGACTACACGTTTCCATTCCTTATCAAATCAGAGGCTTCCTTGAGGTCTATGTCTTTGAAGAAGTTGCAAGGAATGGCAAATTGTAAGCATTGGTTTGATTTGTTTGAGGAGATAATCTGCTTGGCTTTAGCCTTCCCCTCAGGCAAGGTGCATAATGCAAGGTCTTATCAGAATCACAGAGTTGGAAGGGGCCCTTGGAGGTCTTCTAGTCCAACCCCCTGCTAGTGAGGTCATCTGGGTGAAAGAGACTGGTGAATATGGGAAGCAAAGATAGTACCTTGGTCAACTAACTGATTAAGAGGCTGCAAGTTCACAAAAGCTATTATTTAATTTGTCCAAGGAAGTGTTTCCAGACTTAGCGCTGTAGACTAGCAATGGCTCTGCTCCCATCACGCGGAAAACTGGAGCTCGGTTACATTTGAGAGTTTAACCATTTCCCCCCTCTTGTGGTTGATCAGGTACCCTCTTTCTCTGGATCTTCTGGCCCAGCTTCAACTCTGCCCTGATCACGGAAGAAGACAAAAAATGGACCGCCATCTACAACACCTACTTTGTCATGGCTACAAGCACCATTGCTGCTTTTTCTGTCTCAATTGCAACCAGCAAAAATGGAAAACTCAGCATGGTGAGACACCTGTTTCCTCAGCCAGACGAGCGATACTCTTGAGCCTGTCACCCTCCAGATGTCAGGGCTTGGGGAACAGTGTTTCTCAACTTTAGCAACTCTAAGCTATATAGACTTCAACTCCCAGAATTCCCTAGCCAGCCATGCTGACTGGGGAATTTTGGGAGTTGAAGTCCACGTACCTTAAAGTTGCTAAGGTTGAAAAACCTTGGTTTAGAATGAGTGAGGCTAGATAATTAGGTTGGGGTTATTTTGAGTTTTTTCATCCTTTCCTCTTTCTCAGGACTGTGTTAATCTTTTCTTGAAGTCCCCCCTTAATTCCTTGGCCATTCCTTCCCCATTTCTGTAGGTCTACATTCCTTCACTAAGATAAAGGGAGACACCATATGTACCACTCTGACCTCCTTGAAAGGCAAAAGGAGTTGCAAGTACATAAATAAAATCCTAGTTCAAAATTATTGTTGTTAGTGTCCGATCCATCGCGACCCCATGGACAACATTCCTCCAGGGCTTCCTGTCCTCTAGAGAGACGGGGTGGTGAAGAGATGCTGCCGAGAGCAATGTTTCTCAACCTTGGCTGCTTGAAGATGTGTGGACTTCAACTCCCAGAATTTCCCACCCAGTTCTGGGAGCTGAAGGCCACATAACTTCAAGCAGCCAAAGTTGAGAAACACTGGCCTAAAGGGTGTTCAGATAAGGAACGGCGCAGCCTACAGCTGCATAGTGGGCAGAGCGAGAAACTCACAAGAGACCTTAAGCATAAAGTAGAATTGTTGTTGTTAGTTGTGAAGTCATGTCCAACCCATCGCAACCCCATGGACAACATTCCTCCAGGCCTTCCTGTCCTCTACCATCCTCTGGAGTCCATTGAAGCTTACACCAACTGCTTCGGTGACTCCATCCAGCCACCTCATTCTCTGTCGTCCCTTTCTTCTTTTGCTCTCAGCATGAGGCTCCTCTCCAGTGAGTCCTTCCTTCTCATTAGGTGGCCAAAGTATTTGAGTTTCCTCTTCAGGATCTGGCCTTCTAAAGAGCAGTCAGGGTTCAAGATACTATTGTCTTTCTATTTTGTCTTTCATGCTATTTTGTCTTTTATGAACAGAAAGCGGCCACTCAGCTTAAACCCAGACTCTGATTTCTTCTTCTTCTTCTTCTTCTTCTTCTTCTTCTTCTTCTTCTTCTTCTTCTTCTTCTTCTTCTTCTTCTTCTTCTTCTTCTTCTTCTTCTTCTTCTTCTTCTTCTTCTTCTTCTTCTTCTTCTTCTTCTTCTTCTTCTTCTTCTTCTCCTCCTCCTCCTCCTCCTCCTCCTCCTCCTCCTCCTCCTCCTCCTCCTCCTCCTCCTCCTCCTCCTCCTCCTCCTCCTCCTCCTCCTCCTCCTCCTCCTCCTCCTCCTTCTTTTTTTTTCAGGCTCACATCCAGAATGCTACGCTGGCAGGTGGGGTTGCCCTTGGCTTCTCCGCTTCCAACATCCAACAGCCTTGGATTGCAATGGTTTTGGGTCTGGCAGCAGGCACAGTTTCTGTCCTTGGCATGGCCTGTTTACAGGTAACTCTCCCTGTTTTAAAACTTTTCATTGCTGGTTACGGAACAAGCAAACTGGGACGCTTTAGAATTTTGGCTTTCTGGAGGAAATATTCTTGAATATGTCCGGGATTCGTGCTAGTCTTTTCCGTAATTATGATGATGCTCACATAGTCCACGTGGCCAAGGCCTGTGCATTCCACATTTTTGTGGAAAGTAGGCATGTAGGCTATTCTATCTAAAGCCCAGCTTTGGGACTGGCTAGAAAATTAATATGAGGGTAGGCTGTATGTTTACAAATAAACATTGATTGTTGTAATTTCTAATTCAAAAACCTTATTGTGTGTTGCCTTTTCTACATTCCTCTTCCTATCAAACTCAGAAACGCTTGGATCCAGCACTCAAAATCCATGATACTTCTGGAATTCTCTACACTTTCGGCTTGCCCAGTTTGCTTGGAGGGACACTCCACGTTATTCTCATCCTAACAAACCACAGCAAGAACCTCTCAGTGTAAGCTGAATGTCCGTTTTTAATACCCTTGATTCATTTTAAGAACCCTTGGTTGATATCAGAGTCAATTACATGTTGTATAATCAGGTGAAAGGAGGATGTCTACAGAGAGGGATCTGGTGTGATGGATTGTAGTGAAATGGAAGTTTCCCAGGAAGAGGGGAAGGAGAAGGGCAGGACAAGTAGCAGCAAGTCTGGAGATGGGTTGGAACAGAGTCAGGATCTCTCAAGATATATCCATTAGGATGAGAACAGTATGAGTTTACTCTGGCAAGATTCTGTCTATTGGATATGAGCAAATAGCAATAACACTTCAATTCAATTTCAATTCAATTTATTTGTGCTTCTAGACCGCCCCCTCTCCCAGAAGGGACTCGGGGCGGTGTACAGTCCATAGAGAATATCACAAAAATACAATAAAAAATTAAATATGTACAGTTAGACTTATATACCACTTCACAGTGGTTTACAGCTCTCTCTAAGTGGCTTAGAGTCAGCCTATTGCCTCCAACAATTTGGGTCCTCATTTTACCAACCTCAGAAGGATGGAAGGCTGAGTCAACCTTGAGCCTGAGGATTGAACTGCCAAACCGCTGGCAGTCAGCGGTCAGCAGAATTTGCCTGCAATACTGCATTCTAAACATTGCGCCGCCAGAGCTCTTAAAGCTAAAGAACTGAACTCTGGATGAATTATTCCAGTTGTCCTTGTGTTGAGCCTGTCAAGATTTTATTCTTGTTGTTATGTTGGATCAGTCTGGAAAGACCCATATACAACTTCCTTCTCAAGCGTGGGAATCCTTAGGTGACCTTGACTCAGTCGCTCTATTCTCACAAGCCTAGAATTACCTTCAGGTTTTGGGAAAGTGATTTGGAGGTTCATATATGAAGTTTGGGTTCTTCAATTTTCCCTACAAGATAGATGACCTCCATTATCTTTGCGCACCTGTAGTAGAGTTAGGCATGTTTCAGGAAATATTCAGTTTTAACAGCTATAGAGAAATAGCCAACACCTGGAAAACTCCTGGGTGTACCATACCCAAGGAAGTATGGTGTCCTCAAGAAAGTTTGAGAATTACTGAAACTGTTCATAAGGACCACCAGAGATCATATTTAGAAAGCAGAAGCGGACTCTCCCTCCTCCCTTCTTTTACTCAATTTTGAACATTTCTCTCTCTTTATGAACCTCTACAGAGTTGGTTATTCAGCTTTAATTGAAGTTGGTGCACTCAGCTTGAGCCTATGCCTCAGTCTATTCAGCGGTCTACTTACAGGTCTGTATCACAAAACCACTTCACTGTCAGTAGAACAACGACAACAAGCGTTTTATTGGGTCTGCAATTGTCCTCCAAGATTGTCCAATTTTTAAGGGACAAATCATCCTTCTAAAACTTGTATTAAAATCTGAATTCAGTGAAGCTAACATAGATCAGATTTTTGTAATAAAAGGACCTGGATTTCTGGGAAATTCAGTTTGTCAGATGTGATGGCAGAAATTAAAACTACTACCATCCTATACTGGTTACTGACTATCCAACTGAAGGATTTCTTGAACATTTTCACCATTCCTTATGATGGGGACAAGAAAGCCTGAGATTTTAAAAAGTGGGATAATTCATAAACCAAGTTTTGCACAACTGGACATTTGTGTACGCAACCCAGCAACATGGTTATTTTACATTCCAAATCCTGCCATATATTTACAGATCCTTAACTGTATTTTGGCAAAAATCATGTCTCTAAAAGGATATTGTAGAGTTAAAAACATAGCTAGGGGGATGTTGTGGCACTATAGTCCAGTTTTGTTTAAATTCAATTCAAAGTAAATTACATATACTGTATTTTTTGGAGTATAAGACACACCTAGCTTTTGGGGAGGAAAACAAGAAAGAAAAATCTGCCTCTGCCTCCCAGCAATTTGCCTCCTTGCAGCAAACAGTACAGAAGATACACACAGTTTGTGGTATACTTCTGTGCACATATGCCTGACCCATAGAAATAGCAAAGAATTGGAGAAATGTACATTAAGGCAATATATTAATGCCAGAAAGTTTTCTTAAATGTAGTCACACTAACCCCTCCTAATTATTTAAATAGATATACTCCAAACATCACTAAGTCAGGGTCTAACTCAGCTGCCTTATCTCAATACTACAACAAGGACGCTGTTACATTTCAGACTATACTTGTATAGTTGTTGTTAAAATTGATGTGGCCTTCTGGAAGTATATGTTATTCTCTGCTATTTAAAAGAAGATACAATAGCACTGGAACTCTTTAGATCAAGCATTTATTTTAAAAAGCTTCTTCCATCCTGTTACATGAGCAAATGTATATTGATGGCAACTTTTTGGCAGGATCCAGGGGTCTCCCATGCTTATGGAATAGAAAAAACTTTAGAGAAAAAAGAATTGCAGTTCAGATTTGGATAAAGGGGAAATCAGATGAAGCAAGGGACACTTAGGGAGATTGGTGATGTAGAATTAGATGGGAAGCTAAAAGACCCAAAATGCAGTGATTTGGCTGGGTATCATTAACGGGGATAAACTGTAGACATTTTTTGCAGTTGTTCAGATTCTGAATGCAGGTCTGGTTTCAACTTATTTTTATAGGTCTCATTTTAACTTGCAAATTATGGAAAACACCTCCTGTCACAAAGTACTTCGATGATCAAGTTTATTGGGAGGTAGGATTATATTTTATAGTTTTGTGTCTTGACGGTCAGCTTTACATAAAGATCTGATTCCTTTTTGCTTCTTGGCAGCAGAGTTATGTTGAACTGAATGTCATAGGGTCAGCAGCCTTAAACACTCAAAAGAGCCACAAAGTTCCAAACCGGAAGCCCCCGTTCAATTCTGGAGTCGACTGGAAATCCGGTTCCCTCACCATAGAGTCTCCTCCTAGCGCGATGTCCTTTTTCCTATGCCGACCGGAAATCTGGTTCCCCCACCATAGAGTCTCCTCCTAGCTCAGTGTCCTTTTTCCTCTACCTGTCCTAACCGAAAGCCCTATCAATTGTGGAGCCGACGGGCGACAGGGAGCCACAGCAGAGGAATGTAAAAGCCATATGCGGCTCCAGAGCCATGGATTGCTCTGGATATGAGCTATTTTAATCATACATTGTTCTTCAACTAAAGCCAGAAAAAAAGAAATAAAGTCCCAGAATGTCTAGATCAGTGGTTCTCAACCTTCCCAATGCCACGACCCTTTAATATAGTTCCTCATGTTGTGGTGACCCCCAACCATAAAATTGGTGTCTCGGTTCCTAAGACCATTGAAAATATGTGTTTTCCAGTGGTCTTAGGCAACCCTTGTGAAAGGGTCATTCGACCCCCAAAGGGGTCCCGACCCACGGGTTGAGAATCGCTGGTCTAGATGCATTTCATTCAATGGGCAGTGGTGTCTGGTTTTGGCTTAGTGCGTTATGGAGATTCAGTCAATAATCATAATCAAACAAACCATACATATCATACTGAATGCTACCATATTAAAAAGTTCAGAACCAAATCTTTCTCATTGATGAATACATGAATATGTAATATGAATATGTTACAATCAGCCTACTTGCTTCTCTCTCTTTTGGCTATCTAGAATCAGATCCCACATGAATGTAATTTGCCTGATTTGGTGTTGATGTGTTGTGTAAACCTAGTAATTTTCATTTGTAAGCTATGCTTATGGCTAAGCATATGAATTAGCCATGTAGGGGGATTCAAGAACTTTACTTAAGCAAGCAAGAGTTGTATATATCTCACACTTCTGCAGAATGAACTCTCCACTATATACAGTATAAACCAATCCTAATTAGTTGCATTTAAGAGTGCATTACTGAGATAGAAAACCATTTTTAAAAGAATCTTTTTTTTAATATCTAGTTCCCCCACTTAGCTGTTGGATTCTGAACACCGTCTTCAGGAGGGCAGCAAGTCACACAGCTAAGAGACTTTCTCTCTGATGCCACAAGAATGCATGAAAAAGAGACTTATTTGCTTTATTAAATTTGCCAGAATATTTGGTAAGCATTTAGTATAAAATACTTGCTTGTAAGGCTAAAATGAATGCCAAGTGTTTCTTTTAAAAAATGTTTCTTTATATTCCAGCGGCTTTTAAACACTTAAATAATGTAAGTTGAAAGTGAAGATTAAAATATGTGTGAAGCTAAGTCCAGTCATGTCATTCTCACTGTGTTTATATACAGTGTTTTTCACAGTCATGGAGTTCATGTATTACTCTAAGCCAGTGATGGCAAACCTTTTTGACACTGAGTGCTCAAACTGGAGCACATGTGCATGTGCCAAAGCCATGAAAACTTGAAGCCCAGTTGGCCTGTGCGCATACATATGCCGGCCACCCGGTTTTCGGGTTTCTGGCCAGATGGTCTTTGTGGAAACCCAAAAACCAGGTGGCTAGAGTGCATATTTGCACCAAGCAGCTGGTCTTTGGGCATGTGCGAAGATCAGCTGGCCAGCACGCATGCGCACTCCAGAAACCAGAAGAGCAGCTGGCAACGGTGCGTGTCCCCACAGAGAGGGCTCTGCCTGCCACTTCTGACACATGTGCCATAGGTTTGCCATCACGGCTCTGAACTGTCATATGGTTTGGTTTAGCATCCTGTGTCAAGAGTGCTTTGATTAAAAATAAATAAATAAAACAATGGACAAATCAGTCTACTGATTCTTTTCCCCAACTGAGAATTGACTTCCCTGCAAAGTGAGAAGGTTGCACGGAACATTTCTTATATAGCCTTCTGCAAATAGCACCTCCCAGACATGTTGGAAAACTACAATGTGCAGGGAAGACAAGAGTGTGTATTTGAGGAAAAAGCTAGTCTTTCCATTATGGATCTGCTTTTGCTAAAATTCTACAAACTTTGCAAGAAATTTCAAGAAGAAAGTCGCATTAGAAATACAATAAGAGTATATTTCTTATTACATTTTATGCACATATGTAATAACCTTCATATACAAGCATTCCACATATACTGTCAGTCAAATATTTCACATTAAAAAATCCCAGCACTTATACCCCCGAATAAAGGAATGGTAAAAGATACATTAATATTAAGGTATAACAAAAACATTCAGTAAGAGGACAGTAAGACTTCCTCTTCCTTCTCAGCTTAATCACAGGCTACAATATTTAATGTCAAAAAGCCAAGAGTAGAAAAGTGTCAGCTTGAAAGGAACAGAAATGGAAACGTGTATCATGATTTTAAAATGTGGCAGTTTTCTTTTTTGCTGATAGCAGAGCACTAATACTACAAAATGGTAATTAAAAAAAGCAGGTGAGATGCTCCACGTCACTTATTGCCACAAATCCTCAGTGCGACCAAATTTAAACACCAGACCGCTGTTAGAAAGAAAGACAAACTATTAGATACATGGATATCAGAATCCTAATATTAAAAAGAGCAGACCAGGAAAGATTTCCTTCAGTCACAGATTACTATAGCTCCTGTCATTTCTTTTTGCTATGCTTACAGGTGTTTCACTATATAAAATATACCTGAAATATGGACATGCAGCATAGTTAGTAAAATAGCAAGTTTGGTGTGTGCTTACAAAAAAGCTTACCATACTTTTCGGACTATAAGACGCTCCAAAGTGTAAGACGCAACTAGCTTTTAGGGAGGAAAACAAAACAAAACAAAATCTGCCTCTGCCTCCCAGCAATTTGCCTCCTTGCAGCAAACAGCATGGTCAGTTTCAGCACAGCCTGATTTAGCACAAGCAGCTGATTGGCGGTTTGATTGGCCTCCCGGAATATCTCCTATCAGCCCGTTCCAGGCCGTGAGGATTGCTACCGCCGCCTATCCTCACTACCTGGAACTGGATGAAAATGAGGCGCGTCGAGGCGGCGATAGGTGGCAGCGCTGATGGGTGGTGCCAATCCCCGCAGTCTGGAACAGCTGATAGGTTTTCAGGGAGGCCAATCAGCTGCTCATGCTAAATCAGGCTGTGCTGAAGCTGACCACACTGTTTGCTCTAAGGAGGCAAATTGTTGGGAGGCAGAGGCCGCAGGGTGGGTGCTGCAGGGTGGGCGGGGCTTCGGCAATATTCGCTGTATAAGACGCACAGACATTTCCACCCATTTTTTTGCGGGGGGAAGGCGTCTTAATACTCTGATTATTGTACTATTGTTGGCATAAACGTCTCTCTCATTTCCTCATTTTCAAAATCAAGCATTACCCCCATTTTTTTGGACAAATAAGGATTCCTTAGGCATATAAGCTATCCTTATCTTGAAAACGTCTTTAGATGCCTTTCTGTAGAAAAAGATAAAGAGGAAGAGCCTTGTCTTGAATCAGATTGAATATTATTTCAGATGGCGGATACAAGGGTTAACCTAAGCTTCCATTTTATTTATAAAATTTTTTATAAATAAAAAAACTTTATTTCATCAGATTCTGCTGCTGGTTCTTGTTTGATATTGTTATTTGCTTTGTTTAGTTTTGCTTTTATACTTTTATTGGGTAAAGATTTACATTTATTGCCCTTCTTTGACATTACTATTTTAACTAAGGTGGTTGTTGTGTATCTCAATAAAAGGCACTCTATAAATACATTTTTATGATTAGTTTTGTTGGCTCTGTAAGCATTTTAATTAGCATAAAAGAGAACGATGATATAAATATCCCAAATAAATCTTTTTAAAGCATTCCAATTTTATAAGTTTTATGGTAATGCTCCCACACATCAGTGCTAAAATTTATATCAGTATCATAAACTGATTCATTTTTACCACTGCCTCCAATCTTTTTTAACAACTACTTACACAGGGCTTGCAAAAATATCCAGGTTGAAAACATCCATATATATATATTCATCACACTAGATAATAGATGAGCATAATAATGTACATAATAAATCGAAATAAAGAATTGAAAGCATTCTTACCCAAAGAAAATAAAAGCATTTTGAAAGAAGACTGCTATCCCTGGATAAACTGGTGGTTTGTTTTGCTTGTCTGTGAAAAAAAGAATTATTTTACCAGGTTCCTAAAGTTTATTATTTGCATCTTCCCAGTGTACTCTATTTTCTCAATGCTAAAAGCATTAATAGATGGCTTCCGATGTTGCCATTTTTATCAAAATCTGGCAAACAGTTTTTAGGAATGCCTCTAACCGTTTTATTTAGGAATGTATTTACTTGCAAAATTTGATACTGTTTTCTATCATGATAATCTTTTAGCTAGCTTTTTAATTGACACAATTAAAACATTGTTCAAGGCATTCCATTTCAAACTACACACTGAAAAACAAACCAGCAAATACGAGTTGAAATGGTAGAAAGATGGAATATAAACAAACTTCCTCAAAGCAAATCTCATTCAGCTAGGGAAGATAATGCTTTGATCACATTCTAAAGAATATATTTCTTACATACAATAGTTTCTACAAAGATGTTAGGGATGAGCTTTCACAAGTCAGGATTCTCTGAAGCCATGTTCATATACAAGTGAAACTCGAAAAATTAGAATATGAAAGGATGTCTTTTTTCCTTAGATTCCAAAACTTGCCAGAAACAGAAAAATTAGAATATCGTGCAAAAGTTCATTTATTTCAGTAATGCAACTTAAAAGGTGAAACTAATATATGAGATAGACTCATTACATGCAAAGCAAGATAGTTCAAGATGTGATTTATCATAATTGTGATGATTATGGCTTACAGATCATGAAAATCCCAAATCCACAATCTCAGAAAATTAGAATATTGTGAAAAAATGTAATATTCTAGGCTCAATGTGTCCCACTCTAATTAGCTAATTAAGCCATAACACCTGCAAAGGGTTCCAGAGCCTTTAAATGGTCTCTCAGTCTGGTTCGGTAGGCATCACAATCATGGGAAAGACTGTTGACCTGACAGTTGTGCAGAAGAGATTGTGGATTTGGGGTTTTCATGAGCTGTAAGCCATAATCATCACAATTACGACAAATCACAGCTTGAACTATCTTGCTTTGCATGTAATCATATATATTAGTTTCACCTTTTAAGTTGCATTACTGAAATAAATGAACTTTTGCACGATATTCTAATTTTTCGAGTTTCACCTGTAACATATATAAAGCACAATATGATTTGTGTATATTTAAAACTCATCCCCTTGTGACTTATGCTATAAATATATTAGATTTCATACCTGTATGAACACAGCCTAAAACCTTTTAAAGAAAAAGACAGTCGTAATATAACTTACGTTGAGCCTCCAGGAAAGAACTATCTCAATGTAAGAGAAGAGCTTTATGCAATGCTGTGATTTCGTATTTCCAATGGAATTTTAGAAGAGCTTCACACAGAGGAAAAAGATAAACTACAATTTCAACAACATTTCTTACCATTGATAACGTAGCCTCCAAAGAGAACCCACATTGAGGCAATCAGGGATCCAAATGCCAACATGAAACCGATGAATAGCCAGATGCGAGCACCTTAATGTACCCAAAGATAACCTCATTATTTTCAAAATAAGTAAGTTCAACATTCATGACACAAACAGATTTCCTTGCTTGCGTGGTAACACCCGTGGATTGCTAGGTATGTTCTATGATCAAAACTGTAAAAATGTATTCCCCCAATGTACAACACAGCACATTATGTTTTCAAACACATCCCTTTAGGAAAAGAAGCTTTTTTTCACTGCATCTCCTTAAAAGCAAATTTTGAGAGATGTTGAAAATTTTTGAACAGGGGGGCTAGGAAGATCTATCTCCCATCCTCTGCATAACCAAAATAGTACATATGTAAAGACATAGATAGACTAAAAGTTAATTGTTAGAACTCATTTTAAAAACAATCATTCTCCTAGAAACAGAGGGAACAAAACCACAGTCTAAGTCAGTTAGCATGGCATATAAATTACTAATATAGGAGAATTGGGCTTCAAAATAAAATGGAACATACATTATTTTTACAATGTAACTGAATTTTCTCCATAAAATTAGGAATATTATACCCCAGCTTGCTAAATGAATAGAATAAAGGAGAATTATTATTTCTCATTCATGACAAAAAAGTAAATTTGTAAATAGATGGGAAAGGGGCTGTCATTATTTCTTTTTTAAAAAAAATTAGCTTTCTTTCCATTGAGATATAAATAGTAAGAGAAAAAATGTTTACCTGTCTGCCCAAGACACCCTTCACTGTAACTGTCTCCACGCACTTGACCGTTGGAGACGGCATTGATCCTACAAAAACAACAACAGAATGGAATTTGGCATGAGCATTGAGAATTCAGCAACTGATGACATTCTGAAGGGTCTGAAATATTAACTTTGCATTATATTGTTGCGTTTCTTGCAGTAACAGCATGAGGCAGACCAGAATTCTTATCCCTATGTTGCAAAAGGAAGAAAGGCGATAGCAAAAACTTGCTAGTGCCATCTAGCATTTCCATGACACAAGTCAGCCTTCAGGCACTTCTGAGCCTAATTTTTCACTACTATGGCAATGCGGTCCCCTATCGCAGTGGTGGGCAACCTTTTTTTTCAACTGAGCCAAATCTCGCCAAAACACGATTGAAATTTATTTTGAGAGCCACATTTTTAAAACCGAAAATACATAGGATGGTACACTGTTTTTAGTTTCAATAAACTCTGGCATTTGAAGCACGCAAGTCTTAAAGCTGTCAAGTTACAAGATCCTTGCATCCCTAACCCTTTAGGAAAAAAAACCCAAGGGGTCTTCAAACCTGACAGCTTTAAGACTTGTGGACTTCAACTCCCAGAATTCCTCCTCCAGTCATGTTGGCTCAGGAACTCTGGCATTGAAGCATGCAAGTCTTAAAGCTGTCAAGTTGCAAGACCCTTGCACCCCTAACCCTTTAGAAAAAAAAACCCAGGGTCTTCAAACCTGACAGCTTGAAGACTTGTGGACTTCAACTCCCAGAATTCTGAGAATTGAAGTCCACCAAGGGCATCAATCATATTAGCCCAGGGATCTGCAAAATTGGCTCTTAAGACTGGTGGACTTCAACTCCCAGAATTCTGAGAATTGAAGTCCACCAGTCTTAAAACAGCCAACTTTGCAGACCTCTGTGTTAGCCCAAAGCCTGGTGCTGGGCGGGCCTTGCTCCCCCATTGGTGGAGCCCCAGGAAGCGAGGAGGGAGAAAAAGAGACGGAGGCCAAGGAGCTTCTCCCCCCCCCCCCGCAAAAATCTTATCAGGGAGCCGGCGGGCAGTAGCAAATTAGCCGATCACGCCGCGTGATCGGCTAATTTGCTACTGCCCACCCGGCTCCCTGATAAGATTTTTGCGGGGGGGGGGGGGGGAGAAGCTCCTTGGCCTCCGTCTCTTTTTCTCCCTCCTCGCTTCTCGTCCCTGCCCGACTTCAGGATCCTCCCTAATCATTGTGGGTCGAAAAGAAAAAAGGGAAAGAGGCGCTTGTTTTGAAGTGCCCGAGAGGAGGGAGGGGAGCAGGCGCCCGGCACACAGAAGAGCCACATTAAAGTGTGTAAAGAGCCGCAGGTGGCTCGTGAGCCGCGGCTTGCCGACCACTGCCCTATCGGGACTTTTCATCTGAAACTGGGACAACTGTGGGCAATATGTAGCCTTCTTTCTAAACTCCAAGCAATCTCAGTCCATTGCCCATAAGAGTCATTTACACTAAGGTAGCTATATCTCATAACAAAATAAACCCAGGGCTTGGTTAAACTGAGCATGATTAAATTACAGAACATTCAATTAGATGTTGAATATCAGGCATTAAGAGTTGAACATATATTTTAACACAAGTCCTAAAGAAATATTTTTAAGATTGGGATGGAAATGTTACCTACATTAGGAATGCAACTGTAGCTATAACTCCACAAGTATGGTAAGAATGGTTGAACTCTGCTGAACCTGGATATTTGACAGCTGCATCTATTATAATCCACCACCCTGTAAAAAACTGAACACATTTCCATTATCAGCATCATCAACACAATGCTTATATTTTATCACTACTCTCACAGACATTAAAATAACAATATTCCAGAGACAATGAGAAAAGATTACAATAAACATGAACCCTTTGTTGGCTCCAAGGCACAATACTTTTAGAGAAGAATATGAAAAGATAAGCTGCATTCTAAATTTACTGAATTAGATCAACACATTTCAAGGTGGACCTATGGATTCTTTCATATTATGCATGTACAATATTCATAATAACAATAGATTTTTATATTACCTAGTAGTTTAGTTTAATTTAGTTTACTGATTAACCCTTGGGCCATATCAAAGTGCAGAGTTCCAGATGTAATATAAGGCATGTTAATGTGCAAATAAGAATTAAACATACACACCAGTACACCAGCTGCAATAGAAGCTATTGTATTTCGTTTTTCTCCCCAGTCAACACACTCGGAGCATCTAACATTTTCAAGGAACCCAGACATATTTCAATCCTCTGAAAAACCTAGGCAAGAAAATGAATGTAATTATTCTTTCGCTGGTTTTGTTTTAAATGCGTGTTCAATGTACTAACTGTATTTACTGTATTACACTTCTTTCAAAGTGTTAGAATCCGAGATGCATATAAAAATGTGACAGATATCTTTAGGCATATATGAAGTACACATATACAGAGACCCAGAGGTTCTAAAACACACATCTCAGCTGTGCTCTGTTAGTCTCCAGGTGCATTTGACTATAAAATATGCTGTTAACAAGCAAATGTTTACCATCCACAAACTGCTTTTTAAAAACAAAAACAGATGATCAGACAATTGAAAATATCCCACTTACAACTTCCTTTACTGGACAGATTTTCAGCAAACTCAGGCTAAAAAAAATGTATGCAAATATAGTTATTCATATACTCTTCCGCTTAGTACAGTGAAGTTTTCTCAAATGAACAGAGAGTTTGGCCTTCATATCAACAAAACGGCTACATTTCAACAAACACAAAACTAACTGGAGCCCCACTTTACAAATATCCATTTATAAGGAAACTTCAGTATCTCAGTTAGTGAACATTATGGTATTCACAGATCAAAAATAAATTGCCCCAAATGCATAGCAATCAAGTTCACTGAAATAGTCTGACTGTTCTACTGAAATATCTATGGAGATTCTCAGTCATCCAGTCATGGTTGTCCCAAAGGTGCTTTTCCAAAAGGCAACCGAAGAAGCTTCTTGGATGAGAAGTGAAATGTCTTCAAGGAAAAACAAAAGCCCAGTTGCCTTTTGAAAAAGCATCTTTTGAGTTCTACTGAAATAGTTCTTGCTTTTCTATACGAGTTTTATTGTGTGGCTAAAATACTCCCATTTCCTACCACAAGAAGAGCACGACTCACACATCCTGTTGAATTTATCCCCAAAAGCACACTGTTTAATTCAATTAACCCACTGTTCTCTAGGCCCACACAACATGCATCGTTATAAAGCTGCCAGCCACATTTTAGTGTAGTTCAGAACTGCAGAAAAAACAATTGCGACCAACCCGCCTTCCATTGAGGACCTGTACACTGCACAAATCAAAAAGAAGGATGTAAATATTTACAGACCCCTCGCATCTTGGACATAAATTATTTAAACTCCTACCCTCAAAACGACATTATAGAGCCCGGCACACCAAGACAACTAGACACAAGAACAGTTTTTCCCTGAACGCCATCACTCTGCTAAACAAATAATTCCCTCACCACTGTCAAACTATTCACTAAGACTGCATTACTATTACTATTAGTCTTCTCATCGTTCCTATCACCCATCTCCTCCCACTTATGACTGCAGGACTGTAACTTTGTTGCTTTGAAGCTTATGATTTATATTCACATTGTTTCCTGATTTGCTTATTTGTACCCTATGGCTATCATTAAGTGCTGTACCTTATGATTCTTGACGAATGTACCCAGGGGTGAAATTCAGCAGGTTCTGGAGAACCGATAGCGGAAATTTCAAATAGTTAGGAGAACCGGCAAATACCACCTCTGGCTGGCCCCCGAGTGGGAAGGGAATGGAGATTTTGCAATATCCTTTCCCTGCCACGCCCACCAAGCCATGCCTACAGAACCAGTAGTAAAATAATTGGAATTTCACCACTGAATGTACTGGTATCTTGTGTTTTTATGTACACTGCGAGCATATACACCAAAGACAAATTCCTTGTGTGTCCAATCACACTTGGCCAATAAAGAATTCTATTCTATTCTATCCTTCATTCCATATTCTATTCTATATTCTATGTTCCATATTCTATTCTATTCTATTCTTCATTCCATATTCTATTCTATATTCCATATTCTATTCTATATTCTACATTCCATATTCTATACTTCATTCCATATTCTATTCTATATTCCATATTCTATACTTCATTCCTATTCTATTCTATTCTTCATTCCATATTCCTATTCTATTCTATTTTATTTTATTCTATTTTATTCTTCATTCCATATTCTATTCTATTTCATTCTATTCTATTCTTCATTCCGTATTTTCTATTCTATTCTATTCTATTCTATTCTATTCTTGTATGCCAGGCTAACTAAAAAAAATCCCCTACTAAATCAATCACGGTTACATAGACCTGGAAATCCCAGTTACTGAACCCTAAAAATTTCCACACACTTTGGGATTGCACAACAAGAACACACCAATGTTTTGCGATCGAATCCCGTTTAGAGGTGTGGACTTCAACTCCCAGAATCCCCCAGGCAGCCATTGGGGCCCGACGCCCTTCGGAATTACGCAGCAGTCGAACCCCCCTCCCCCCCGCCCCCAAGCGGATTCATGCAGTCCACCGAGTGAGGCGGGTCGCGAGAGCGAAGGAGCGCGGCTCCTCCAGACGCTCAGGCCCTGGTTCTGCGGGAAAATCCCTCGGGCGACCCGAGGCTTTTCCAACCCCGCGACCCACCCACGCCGGTCAGCGCTAGCACCGGGCTAAGACCCTCTGGGGCACATCCAGACTCTTCGCTGGAGGCCGAGCAGGTCACCCCTCCCCTCCTCACTTACCGCACCTCGAGCGCCTTGGAAATGTAGCCGGCGCGCGCTCAGCTGACTGCGGGCGTCGCCTCGCTAACCCCGCCTACTCTCCGAGGTAAACAAGAGCGGGGCCGGCTCAAGAACCCGTATGCTTGAAAGGCCGCATCCAGGGTGTCTCTCGTCTTGCGCAAGCGCGAACTCGACTCGTCCGCGCGCAGGCGTTCTCCAGCTCCCGCTTGTAACCAGAGCTTTGGAGCTCCGCATGCGCCCCCAAGCGGCGGCAACGGGGGTGGGTGGGTGGGTGGAAATCGATTTGGCAGCCAGCTGCAAGGCTGCGCAGGCGCTCTGCCCCAAACGGAGTCGTTTTGGTGATGTGTTTTGAAGCTTTTTTAAAAAAAAAAATCGAAACAGTTATTCTGCTATGTCAAGGTCAAATCTAGGGTACTAGGAGCTAAAACTGTGGCATTTTTTTTAAAAAGTGGCAATTGCCCCCATGAATGCTTTTGATGTTTAAGAATGACGCCCTAACAAAGGCAAGGTGGAGAGTGCAATTCATGGGAATGTTTCTGAAAGATTCATATAGAATAGAACGGAACAATAGAATAATAGAATGGAATGGAACGGAATGAAATAGAATAATGAATAGAATAGAACAATAGAGTAATAGAATGGAACGGAATGGAATAGAATAATGAATAGAATAGAATAATAGACTAATAGAAAGGAACGGAACAGAACAGAACAATGGAATGGAATGGAATAGAATACCAGAGTTGGAAGAGACCTTGGAGGTCTTCTAGTCCAACCCCCTGCTCAGGTAGGAAACCCTACACCACTTCAGACAAATGGTTATCCAACATCTTCTTAAAAATGTCTACTGTTGGATGTTCACAACTTATGGAGGCAAATTGTTCCACAGATGAATTGTTCTAACTGTCAGGAAATTTCTCCTTAGTTCTAAGTTGCTTCTCTCCTTGATTCCCGATTTTTAACTCCATGGGGCGAATTCCCTAGGAAGTACATACAGAATTGCAAGTCGATTTGTGTAGGTTTACTTTCCCCCCCCCTATAAGGTAAAGTAATCAAATATATTTCCTTGAATAAACCATAATACTGTTTGGCCTTTTCTCCACCTGGGCACCAAAGCACCCTCATATCACTTTTGCTCACACAGAGCTGGTTTTTTCTCCTTCCCAGTCCCCTTTCTAAATCTTGAAACATTTGTTAAGTGAGCTTGTCCCATTTTGCGACTTTTCTCGCCACAGTTGTTAAGTGAATCATTCCATTTGTTAAGTTAGCAACATGGTGGTTAAGTGAATCTGGATTTCCCATTGATTTTCTTTGTCAGAAGGTTGCAAAAGGAAATCACATGACCCCAGGAAATGGCAACCATCATGTGAGTCAGTTGCCAAGCATCTTGAGTTTTGATCATGTGACCATGGGGATGCTGCAATGGACATAACTGTGCAAAACGGTCATAAGTCACTTTTCAGGACTGTTGTAAATGAACAGTCTCTAAATGAACTGTTGTAAGTCAAGGAAACCCGTACATAGCTGCTGCTGTTGTTAGTGGCAAAGTTATGTCCGACCCATCTCGACCCCATTCTTCCAGGCCTTCCTGTCCTCTACCATCCTCTGGAGTCCATTGAAGCTCACACCTATTGTTTCGGTGACTCCATCCAGCCACCTCATTCTCTGTTGTCCCCTTTTTCTTTTGCCCTCCATCGTTCCCAGCATGAGGCTCTTCTCCAGTGAGTCCTTCCTTCTCATTAGGTGGCCAAAGTACTTGAGTTTCATCTTCAGGATCTGGCCTTCTAAAGAGCAGTCAGGGTTGATCTCCTCTAGGACTGACCGGTTAGATGGCCTTGCAGTCCAAGGGACTCACAGGAGTCTTCTCCAGCACTAGAGTTCAAAGGCCTCCATTCTTTGGCGCTCAGCCTTCCTTATGGTCCAACCTTCACAGCCATCCATTGCAACTGGGAAAACCATAGCCTTGACTATACACACTTGTGATGTCGGGGTAATGTCTCTGCTTTTTCGTATGCTGTCTAGATTTCTCATCGCTTTCCTCCCCAGGAGCAAGCATCTTTTAATTTCTTGGCTGCAGTCCCCATCTGCAGCCTTGGAGCCCAGGAAAATAAAATCTGTCACTACCTCCATTTCTTCCCCATCTAATTGAGAGGGCCGGATGTCATGATCTTAGTTTTCTTAATGTTGAGTTTGAACTTTTTTTCTCCTTCAACCGCATCAAGAGGCTCTTTAGTTCCTCTTCACCTGGGATCCCCAAGCTTGGCAAACTTTAAGACTTGTGGACTTCAACTCCCAGAATTCTCCAGGAGTTGAAGTCCACAAGCCTTAAAGTTTGCCAAGGTTGAAGACCTGCACTTTCTGCCATTCACTTTCTTTAACGGCAGAAACTACACAGCTGAGGGAGCACAACCCTGTTTCCATGGTGAAGATCCTGGCCCCGCCCATACTCTACCACGCATGCGCAATAACGCCGTTGACAGCCAACGGGCGCTCGTTTTACCCCCGCTCTTCTGGAACCTTCTGCTTCCCTCAGTCGGAGTCGGGCGCTCGAAGGTGGCGCTGGATGCCGCTTCTAACGGGGAACCAATTGAACGCGCTTTTTTTTCTCCTCAGGAGTCTTGACCGGCAGCCGAGTTGACTTTTGTAAAACCTATTTCATCGTTGGCGTGCGGAATTCGGAGTGGGGTTTTTTTTTTTGAGGTGTTTCCTAGTCTCGGCTTTTTTTGCTCTAATGGCGCTGACTGACGAAGCCGAGCTCTCCCCCTCAGGAACCTCCGCAAAGCCAGTAAGTCTTTATTCGGCTTTTTACGTTTTTTTTCTTGAACCTTAGAAATCCCCCTCCCCAAAAAGGAAATATTGGGCGGGCGTCTTCGTAATATTACCTCAGCACGAAGGCTACGTTCAGACAACGCTGCACCTCAAGGCCTGTGATGGAGGTATCGGGTTTCCACCTCACTCCAAGAAGCTTCAGGGCGCGTCTTTCGGGGCATGAAGATGACCGTGTTGAAATGTTGCAGAATAGATTTTGCTCACCCCTTAGTTATTGTCTATTGTTGTTTATGGAGGTGTGTGTGAGAGGTAATCTTGCTATGGTCTTGTCTGTAAAAATTCGGTCTAAGGTGCTCGAGGTGTGTAGAAATCTGGCTTTGCCTGCATTAAAATCTTCCCTCCAAGCCCACGTTTTTCGCGTTGCCCGTGATTTGTTTTGTAAAATAATCCTTCATCGGCCTTAAAATTCAATTCGGTTCTGAATTTTTTTATTCGGAATTCCTGTATCAAGCCTGTTTTCGTAAAAAATAAATGCAAATTGCTTTGGTTTATACAGAAATTGTACCTAATTTCTGCTGCTGTCGGGTTTTAATGGGCAATTTACAGACTTTTCCCCCTTAATTTGTATTTAAACAAATGTCTTACTTTCTTCCTACCTTTCTTTGTTGTAGTCCTCCCATTATTTGGCTATACATTTGAAGGAGCGTTGGATTATGTATGTCTGCCCGTTTTTTTTAAAAAAAAAAACTCTTGTCCATCTGCTCTTGGTCTTTTCCCCCTAATAGGTTTGCTTAAAATCATCACCAAAGGCACTGAGTATATTTACAATAACCAGTATTGCTAATCTGTGGGCAAGGAGAAATGGTTAAATTAGAACAACAAAGCACTCTGTAAACTGCACTTTAACACAGGGAAATTAAGGACCATTCCAGCCAAATAATTTAATATATGCAATTTTGTGCTGATTGGGTTTGCATCTGGCTGGTAGTTGTTTTGTGGTTGTGTTGTGCAAAGCCAGAGTGATTAACATGGCTTGATATACTTCGGTAGCCTTTTAATTTGATAAAATGAATATTGCAGGTGGATGGTAGATCAATTGCTGAACACAATTGATTTCCTCCCCCACCCCCATGTAGGGTTTATGGTGTGCTTGAATGCTTACGCTAATGTCAGTGCAATTTTACAGTGCATTTCATTGCAAACTACAGTACTATGAAATAAATCTCAGTGCCATGTTACTAGGAAAAATACTGATGTTTTTGCATTAGGAAGAGACTGATTTAGTTATAAATTTGATTGAGAATCTTAAAACTCTTTTACAGGAGTCCTCACCAAATCAATGGAAGTTGCAAGAAGAAAGAGATTTCTGTGGCACGTAATGGTAATTTCTTTTCAACAATGAATTGGTTTACCTTGTTAATGCTTTATAACTAGGATATTTGTAGTTGTCTGAAATTCTGAGATAGAGGAAAACAGCAGGGTACAATCTTTCTAAATATGCAGCAAATTTATTAAAAATGATGAAAGTGAAAATAAGGAAAAAAGCAGATGTATAGAAGGAAAGACTTAGATTTGTGTTTATAGCAGGATGGACTCCATAGCAATGCTGTGTGTTGATAAAATGGCTGTTACGTAACAGCTGCATTTTGACTAAGTGCAGATAGACAATAATTCTAATCCTGTTGCTTTGTATTGGTATTAGTGAAACAGGTTTTTGAGTAAATTGTTTAGGCTTGTCTCCTCTTGATTATTGCTAGGATTTGAATAAAGTTGGAAAATAGTTCTAGTGATGGTTATAAAATGGAATATGAATAAGACAATTCAGAAAGACATAAGTAGTAGAAGAAGTAAGTTTATGGTGTTGAGGTTTTCTAAAACTTTTTTTTTCAATCTAAAGTAATTGGGACTGAACAGCAGAAGAAACATGTTCTAAAATTTTTGAAAAGCAGAAGGTGAGCAAGAAGACAGATGAAATGACAGGATTCCTGGATAACTTGACTCTGAGCTCATCTAAAGGGAGATCTCAATTATATTCAAGGAGCAGCTGTAGCAGGCAATCTTCCTCTGTATCTTCTAGTGATTCATCTTACAGTTCTACTTCAAGTATTTCATCTTACTCCACAAGCAGAAGTAGATCAAGGAGCAGATCAAGATGACATGCTAAAAGCATTTGTTCTCGTAGATCCAGAGGATACTCAAGATCTTATTCCAGGAGTTACTTAAGATCACACAATTATTGATACCAGGAAAGATCCCATCTTAGATATTATAGAAGACATCCTCGCTCATCTCCAATATATAAATCATGGAGCAGACCTCCTATTAGATCATACTATCACAGGTCTTACTCCAGAAGTAGATCAAGAAGCCAAGGATACTATGAGTTTGGAAGAACCGTTTTCCTGAAGCTTATAGAAGGTGAAGAAACTCCTGATCAAGATCTCACAATAGAACCCCTCTTCGCTTGACAGAAAAAGGTATATTTTTTGGTGGTGGGGATATTGGGTTGTCAAGAGTATTCCAAAAATCTTTGTCCAGATATGCAAATGGCAATGTTTAAAGCATCTTAAAGTGTTTATTATAAATAATGGCAAATCTTGGAAAAAGGAATAAATACATCAGATGCCTTGTAATTGAGTGAATGGTGTTATATATCTCAGACCTGCCTTCAAATTACAGTGCAATTGCTGAATTATTGACTGGTTTTGAAAGTCATAACATTGCATTTATGAAAGAAAGAACAGTGCTAAATTAAAGCTGATGAGGGAATGTTAGTGCCTTTTAGTAAGTATGGAGGCAGGGGTAAAACTTCTCCCTGAATGAGAAATTTGTGTATTTTAAACAAATTCTTTCCATAGAAGACAGAACTACTTGAAATAGCCAAAACTAATGCAGCTAAAAACTTTGGGAAAGAAATCATCCTACCAGCCAGTTTAAAAATGGATTCCAAAACCAGTGAAAATGGAAAGCCAAAAGAGAACTTTGATTTTAAGGTAAATATAAAATATATTTTCAAATAATGAAACTCTTTTGTAAGAGTCCCTTGAAAAAACCTTGCATTATTTCATAGTTGGAAAATAAACTTTTTGAAAACTGAATTGTAGAATTTGTTAACAAATTCTGGTTACCAAATCTTAACTACTATGTAATCTTGAAATCATCTAACTTCTGATTTAAAAAAAATAAGAATCCTATTAATAAAACGGATATTTTTTTAAAAAAATCCTTCTATTTTTTTTCTTGTTAACCTATATCAAATGGATTTTAAACTTTAAACAGAATATACAGTAGTACCTGTCAAACTGTCATGGAACAAATAGTTTACAGAAATCCATTATCCAAACACACAACACATTTTACATGCTTTATTTCTGTCTCATGGAAATCATGAATATGGTCTGCAGCTCTGATGAAGAAAATCTATTCGCAATTGATTATGGGCTTTAGTTCTGACTCATGGGATGTGCTCAAATTAGTTGGAAAACATTTATATAAAATTGAACAAATTAAGAATCAAAACTGATGTTATGTGGTATTAAAATACTATACGTGTTCTATTTCACGTATTAAAAGACAGGTTAGAAACTACCTATTTGAAAATATTTCCTCAATTCTTTAATAGGAAATAACAAAATGTAATTCTTAATGAAGTGTGACCTTTCCATTAATCTATTTTAGAACAAACTAAAATTTAGGAATGGGTATCAATCTGAGCTAAATGTACTGAAAATAGCAAAGGTGGACATAAATTGCAGCCACTTGTCTGCACTTGCTTCTTAATACCATATAATACCAATAACACTTATTGTATGAAAGGAATACTGTAGGAATATCCTAAAATTCCACCATTTTAGTATGCTACCTGATAAAGGTATTATTTGCTTGAACAAATAATGAGTGACTTATTCTGACAATAATGACTGACAAATCCTTATTCTAATATTCTATTTTTCAGAATATAATGCCCAGGCCGCTGGCCCTGAAATCAGCAAGTCTGCTTTCTAAAAATCTGGTAGTATCCCAAGAAGAGAAGAAAAAGGCTCTGTTGGCCAATGGATTCCTGTTAAGGAAGAGGAAAATGTCCTATTTCATAATTTTTCACCTAAAAGTACAACTTTCAGAGCATGCTAGTAGTTCTGTTCTAGTTAGTAGCATCTAAAATATGAAATCCAAAATATCTCATTTTTGAGATTTAAATGTAGGTTTACCTCATTTGGAACTAGAATGTGTTTTGCAGATAGAAAATGGAACACAGACCCAGCGAATACAGGCATGATTTTTTTCTGTAAATTTTGCTTTTTGACTGAAATGGATTATGTCGCGAACAGGAATATCTTACTTTGGTGTGTAATATATGTAACATAAGAACAAATGAAGGTTTCTTCATTTTATAATTTTAAGCACTTTTAAAGAGTGATTTATGGCTCCTATTGGTAGTTCATTTTACCTGTGTAAATAACATTTTGCTCTAACAAGAATACTTGTTGCAATAAGAACAAAGGCGAGAAAAGATGCATTAGTGAAACAGTATTTGCATTTTAATTCTTGCCTGTTATCAACACTGCATAAATTACTGTTGAACTTTTGTAAGAAACATTTCTTATATGAATAGATTGCTTATTTAGCTGTGAATTAGCTTGGCACAAACATTTAAATAAGTCATGCTTCAAGCAGAAAAGGCTGGTCAGGGCAAATTTAGGTACTACTTAAGGTACTATTGTTTTTACTTAACTTCATAGTTTATGTAAATAGTGCGCTATAGCCAATATTTTGAACTCTGACATTACAATGATATTCAAGAAAAAATGGCATTCAAAATTAGGGAAGGATGAATTTATAAAAGTTGCATATTTCTGTTCTTTTCATAAAAATCTGTAATAGTAAAGAATTTCAAATAAACTTTGAATATTCTGTAGAAGTGTACTGTTTTTATTCAAAGGAACAAGACACGTGAAAATAGCTATTTTAGCAAACACATATTTGATTGGATTCTGTTGTTTGAAATATAAAAGACCCAAGTAGTATATGAGTACAGGAACGGATTACCCATAAGCTATTGGTGCACTTCTTGGAATGTTAGCATCTGTGGAACAGATTGAGTTGGAATAATTTTGTCTGCTTTTGTGTTAAAAGGTAAAATGGGTACTTTAGAGCAGAAGTATAATGTATCAGAAGTACCACTTCAATCTTCCAGATCGGTCCACATGTTTTCAGGGAATTTAAAGGGGCAAAATGAATGTTAACAATTTTCTGGAGTTGCCAGCTGCCTGTTTTTCCTTGCAAGTACCAAAATAAGGCATAGCTATAAATTTAGTTTCATCTGCTTAAGTGATGTTGCCAATTTTCTGTACCACCCTCAGTTTTGGAACCAACTCCAAAGGCAGTACGGTCATTATATATGTTACCTCGAATAAGTGATAGTTGAGTATACACTATAGCCCTAGAAACTTCAGAGGAAATGGACCCATTCAAGAACTTGTGGAGGAAAAGCTTCTATGTCATTTTACAGATTTTTGAGAATTTTGTTTAAGAACTTCAAGGCATAAAAGGAGGAAGGTAACCCTGAAGACCAATTGTTGGGGAAAGTGTGTGCCACCACTAACCCAGGCACAATTGACCATTTGGTCACATCCAACACCTGATGTCACAGAATAATAAAACTGACCCGATTATGGCATCTTTTGATGAAACAGACTTAATTTATTACAAAGGTATCCTCAGGTTATAATGGTAAGTTGACTGGAATTGCCAATACTAAATGACATAGTCATAAAGCATGATATTACATTAATGCATCACTTAGTGACAGCAGTCTGCATTGCTTCTGTAATCCAAGGACTGCAAGGGTCATTAAGTGGGAAGAGTTGAGTACCAAGTAAGGATCATGAGGGGATGAAAGAGTGCTGTGGGTGGGCATCGAGAAATAGGTTAGCTAGTAAGGGTAGCAGGTGGTGCTGGGAAGTGTGGGGGAGTGGGGCACTATGAAGATCCTTCAACAAGCAGTCATATGTTGAGGACTACGTGTATGAACAATATTACACACGTTTCTAAATACAATTAATATTTAGGGAGCTTTCTAACCCAGACTATGTGTACAAAAGCCAAGACTATTTGGATATGTTTTGCACATCCATCTGAATTATGTTTAATTACTTTGGGGGCTTCCCATTGCATTATAAACTAGAGGCCCATTAAGCAGACAAAGCATACCAAGAGTGTTTAAAAGCAGCTTTATACGCCATGGCTTAGTTTAATCAAACTACCAAAATTAACATATAAACAGTTGTAACGGTTTTCAAATAAACCATAAGTACATATAAAAACAAATACTTTGGTTTTCTATACTTACGTAATTTTAAAACTTTTCTAACATACCCTTCTTTGAGAGGAGGAGTAATATACGTGGACAAATTCCATTCTAGCATTAGAGCATGTTTGCAAAGCATATTTTACACATGAAGGTTTTAAAGAAGCCAAACTGAGAAAGCAAGGCCAGGCTCCTGAACTTTTCGGTCTACACAGCTGTCCCTCTTTCCAAATTCTGTTTAATTTCTGCAGTGTATTTCCCATAGAACCTCTCGGCCTTTTTATTGAACTTGGCGTTTCGCTCATTGATGTAGTCGATATCTGCATCATCATTGTAAGAACGTCTCCGACTGTATTTTTCACGTTTTTGAATTCTGAAAAGGAAACCGAAATGCTTGGCCTACATTCGTATATAGCTACGTCTTGAATTCATATTTTAATGAGGTACTGGATATTCTTCACTTGAGACAGTAATAGAATTTTTTTTTTGTATATTCAGCTAATGGGGGTCAACGGGAATAAACTCCATTTCACTAATTCACTCCAAAGCAGATCAATCACTGGGTTTTATAGTTAATATGATTACTTAGAATCATTTTAAAGGGGCAAAACCTTGCCTGATAATTATATTATTTGAAAAATAAATAGGAAAAAAAATGAGATGGCCTTTATAAGTACAAAGTGCTTAAATAATGCAATCTGAAATAAAACAGGAGGTCTATGATAGCAGTAGGTCTATGATAAGCACGTATACGAGATGCTTAATAAATTTAAACGTGCAGTTCATTATGAATATGGCACTTACTGTTTTCCAAGATCTGCAACCATTTTGTCAACGCCTTCTTTGGAGGGCACATGAGTTCCATGGAGTAAACTATTTGAAGTTGGAAAAAAATCTTCACCACTGAAGGAGAAAAAGGAGAAAATAAATGTTAATAGTAACACTTTTGTGAAATTTTTCCAGCTCAGGAATTTGGGACAGAAAATACCAATCTAACCCGTTACGGTAGCGCTGATTAAGAGTCTGAACTCTAATTCCATATCTGTAATCTTTTCCACTTTTCTCATTTTATTTAACCAAAATTGAACCAAGTAGATGGAACATTACCCCTCTACTTTAATACCAGCTGTGCAAAATGATTTAGAGGGAGTCTTTGACTTAGGACTGGTCATTTAGTGACTGTTCAAAATTATAATGTAGTCCAGAAAAGCTACTTACACTCAGATTCATCAATCTTGCATACACACGCACAGGTCACATTATGGACAACCAGCCGCATTTATGGACGGTTGCATTGTCCTGTAGTCATGGATTACCTGTATTCTAATTCATATGCGTTTGGGAATGATCTCATCAGTAAATATTTCTTCTAGATCCTTCTACCACATAATTAAAAAAACTGAAACAAAATTACTTGCCTTTCTTCTCTTAATTTTTCATACTTTTCTAGGTCAGGTTTAATTTGCCTGGTCAACCGCTGATACTGGCGTAACTGAGCAGCTGCATAGTCTATAGAGCAAAGTAATTAGCTAAGTAAACAATACACTTTTATTAAATAGGGCAATTTATTTCAGCAATATTGTGATTCCCTCCGCAATGATAAATAAGTTTGTGAAACCCCGTTCTCAGGAAAAAGATGAAGAATATTTAAAAGATTAAATCATGGAAATTGGACCAAAGTTTATTAAACAGAGATGTTTCGTTACTCACCCAAGTAAGTTCTTCAATCAAAATGAATTTTTGGGGGGATAGGTTAGGCATACAGAGTCCTTAGAATGTACTAACTCTTCCAGACTGACTGCAGCGGGATTTCCCCCCAAAATGAAATGCAATATGTAAATAATGCTCTTCATTTACATATTGCATTTCATTTTGGGAAGAAACTCCTTGCAGTCAGTATGGCAGAGTTAGTACATTCCACACAACTTTCTGGCACTATGCCTAACCAAAGAATTTTCATTTTGATTGAAGAAGTTACTGTATTTTTTCAGACTATAAAACATTCTGGACTATAAGATGCACAGTATCTTTAGCGGAGGAAAACAAAAAAAAATCTGCCTCTGCCACCTATTTGCCATCGCCGCGGCCTGTTCACCACAGCCCGTTTGCCACTGATTGCTGTGACTGGGTGGCGGCGATAAGAGGCAGCGGCAATCGCCCACGCCTAGAACAGCTGATCGGCGCCACACCGACCCCCCCCCCCACCTGCTGCAATATTCCCTCTATAAGACACAGACATTTCCACCCACTTTGGGAAGGGGGGGAGGGAGTGGGTCTTATAATCCGAAAAATACGCTATTTGGATGAGTAACAAAACATCTCAGTTTAATAAACTTTGGTCCAGTTGCCATGTTTTAACCCCCTTAGATACTTTTGGCCTGGATAGTTGCCCCCCCCTTAGATACTTTTGGCCTGGACTCAACTATCTTTTACATAAAGATGAAGAATAATAGATAATAAATAAAGCTGCTTTGTTTGTCATGTATCTCTGATTTTTGCTCTCAGTTTGAACTTGCCATGACAAACAGGAATTTTGACAATGTTCCCTCTTTGGCTGGGTAACCACAGTCAATTCTGAAAATGTTTTATGATCCCCTTCCAATATTCTTACGACCCACAGGACCAAGTCCTATAGAAGAACCCCTGATATGGGCCACTGCGTAAAACTTTTATTTTTATTCAACGTGTATTTGATAACAGTAAGGATCATTTCCCCCTACCTGAAAATCCAAAATCAGGATTTCTCTTCTTTCTTTTCCTCTCAAAACGTTCTGCATCTTCTGCACTTACTTCTAGCAGCTTTACTCTCTCATAATCTTCTCCTTTCAGCAGGCATTCCTAGTATACAGTAAACTCATTTTAATAATTTGAAACAGTTCCTCAAAAAAATGTTCCTCTGAGCTAAAATTTATATTTTACATTTCCTTATAAAATTAGTCTTCAGTTGAATTATACGCGATCTACTGTTGATTTCTCTTTCTGGTAGGTCTATATCCATAATAATTCCCACCTCTTTTGACAGTGTTCTAGAACATCCTGACAAAAGAAATGAATTATGAAATTCCTTGTTTAAATTGTGCCTAATCCAAATACTCACTGGGTGGGGCTGATGCAAGCACATGGCACGAAAAAATAACCGTTTTCTTGAAATCAAAATGCTTCCTAATGTTATATTAGAAATTCTAAAAAATATTATGTGAACTGTGGTTTTACTCGTTTGGTGAAGGGTTATCAAATCTCATTTTTGGAATAACAACAGAATTTTGCTCTTTCAGAAGCTACATTGCGCCCTTCCATTTAAAACATAAAAATATCTATCTTTCATAGAATTACTTTGGGAGTTATTAATGTACATCACTTATTTTGCACACGAATGCAAAAGGGCTATATTTGGATGCCAGTATTTTCCAGTAATGAGTATCTATCATTGCTCATTTCTAATATAACCCAGTGAAAAAATAGTAACTGTGGGACTTTTTTTAAGCTTTCTAATTGTCTTAAAGGTACACATCATATTATTTGCTTGTTTACCTTTTTCTTTTCTTCCACTTTGAGTTCCCATTCTAAGCGAGCCTTTTTTGCTTCCCAGTTGCTTGGTAACTTCAGCCTTTTATCTTCTTCCACAACTTCCTGATGATTTAACTTACGGGCTTCATTCTTTTAAAAATAAACATAACAACATCTCCCATTTACTAGCGATTGATAAATTAGAAAATAGAAACAAATCAGGGATAAGCAGCAAAAAAAATGAAGAAAGATACAAACTTCACCAATAATAAGAAATACTCTACCAGTGAATGCTAAATTCTCATGGCAATGCAAATAAAAATTGAAAAACAGATCCTGCAGCAGAGGTTTATCAGTCTGCTTATTGGTGGGCTGTTACTGCATAATAGTAATTGTTCTGGATCTTATTATCATTTATTTTAACTTAATACAACAAGCATTACCCAGGCGAAGAACATGGTGATTTAAGGACAACCCTTAAGGCTATGTACTACTGAAAATGGTGAGTGATGTTCTTCTTCTTGAGCTGATGAATTGCTAAAGTTATGTTTTTATATACAGTGTTTTCAATGGTTCCTGAAAGTGGACTTTCAGTGACTCATTGGCTCCAGCAAGGATAACGCCATCTGCCATTTTTAGTAGTAGGCAGTTGGCTTGTAAGTACAAGTTCTGACTTAAGAATTTGAGTTACAGATGAATTTAGGAGCTCTTTCTTCACCCAGGCACTACCTGTAACATCACTCCTCAGCCTTGGTAACATAAAACATTTATTTATGGTTAGTGATTCCCAGGACCTTAGACTGCCTCTAATTAGGGAGTTGTATTTATTTATCCCATTTATATAGTTGCCTATCTCAACTCTAGGCAGCAAACAGAATTAAAATAAAAAACTATTACAAATTTTATATCCTGAACTACCAACTTTTTTTCTTCTCACCCTCTTCAAGCCTTCTATCTTGCATGCTAAATTGTTGCCCCATAAATCTTGTACACTGTGCTATATAATTTAATTAGGTCTCAGAAGGGTATAACCCAGCAGATTTACTGTTCTGGGATTTGAATCCAAAAGTCACAAGGTAACCTTACCCTTTTCAAATGAAGCTCTCGGAATTTTCTAAGCCGTTCTTCTCTCTTTTGGGCAGCAGCTTCTTCAGCTGTCATCGGGCTGTCTGAAGTATTGGAAGCCATCTGGAATATCACCCCACATGTATTTAAAAAAATTATAATTTGGGGTTGAGATAAATGGTTATACAATACACTATGTATAAAAAACAGTTTCACAATCAGGACCGCAAACTAAATAAAGCACTAGTTAAACACATGATGTTATACCTGCTCTCTTTTGTTACCATAATGATTTTAGCCACATCTCCTTTTAACTGACAGAGCCCACTTGTTATAGATTGGTTCTATTGCTTCTTGCATTTTAGCCCATAGTTGGCATGCAGGCCTGACACTTTTGGAATCTGATTTGGTGGATATATGGGTAAAGGTAAAGATTCCCCTCTCACATATGTGCTAGTTGTTCCCGACTCTAGGGGGTGGTGCTCATCTCCGTTTCAAAGCCGAAGAGCCAGTGCTGTCTGAAGATTTCTCTGTGGTCGTGTGGCCGGCATGACTAAAAGCCAAAGGCACACAGAAAGCTATTACTTTCCCACCAAAGTGGTTCCTATTTTTCTACTTGCATTTTTATATGCTTTTGAACTGTTAGGTTGGCAGAAGCTGGGACAAGTAACAGGAGCTCACCCCATTACACGACGCTAGGGATTCGAACTGCCACCCTTTCTGATTGACAAGCTCAGCATCTTAGCCACTGAGTCCCTCTGGATATATAGGATCAATCATTATTTTCACTGCTGTTATTGCCTTATTTGTACTGGTCTAAAACCCTTATCAAGATGTGTCTAATTTTGTCACTCAGGATCTGATATCTAATTCTATATTTTCTAACAGTTCAAAAAGTTCAAGACAGACACTTTTGAAGTATAATTATTGTCTTGAGCTTTAACAATACAGTATCAGGAGAAAATAAAAACTTTCATAGTAAACTCTCTCTACCCATTACAATTAAAATACAGAAAGGGATCAAGGAAGATGGAGTGATTTATCAAAACCCCAAGAAAAACCAATTATCCTTGTAAATCACTATCAACATATGTTAATAATTATATTATACAATGTGTAGTATATCTATATAATATATAATGTTAACACTATAAAAAGGGGAAAGGGGAAGAGGACAACCAGCAGCAAGATGGATAGATTCAGTTACAGTGATGATGAAGAATTGGGAGTCTTGAAAGAACAGATTACAGACCAATCATGGAGAAAATCTATGCAGTTGCTAGGCGTCAAAAACAACTTGATGGGTCCCAATCAACAAATCAATGGGCAAAATATCTCAACATGCAAGAGAAGAAGGGATGAGGCTACATTTAAAAGGCTTTTCTCAACTGATTCCTAAATACAGGGGAAATGGAACTAAACTGATAATTTGTAGAATATTCTAAACTTAACACTTCTAGGATCTACCTATACACCCTACAGCAGGGGTGTCCAAACTTGGGAGCTTTAAGACTTGTGGACTCCCAGAATTCTTAAAGTTCCCAAGTTTGGACACCCCTGCCTTACAGTATTAACAATGCGAAAAAGAATGAGATTCTTTCTCTCTCTCTCTTTTATCCTCCTCTCCGCCCTTAATTCTTCCGATCATCTGCTTTTCTACCAAGATCAAGTAGGCTTCTAGGCATTGATGAATTGCAGCTCACAGATAGGCCGCTGGGGATGTTGGGAGTTGTAGTCCACCCAGGTTCCCCATCCCTGCCCCATCAGAGCAGCAACTCCGGTCAAACCAAATCTCTTAGTTCCCAGGATACATGCAACTTTTCCCAACGCGGCACCTCCCTCGGCGGGTGCTGGACTAAAGCTTTCGGTTGCAGTATAAGCGGCCAGATTGCCCTACAACAACACTCATCTCTCACCGTCCCATCCGCAGAGGCTCCCGAATCCACAGCAGTCGCCATCTTCTCCTCCTCTCGGTATAAACATCGAGCACTTCCTGTTTCCGGCTTCCGCCTCGTGATGTCACTAAGGACGCGAATGAAAACAGACGCTCGAGGGGGAGGAAAATGTCGTTGACATTCCAGCAGGAGGCTCTATGTTTGGAGAAACCATCGAGATGCGTGCGCGAGAGGCTGCCATAGTGTGAGTGGGAGGAGGGGAGAATTGAGCTGCAGCGCTTAAGAGGCCAGGCGAGGAATTACAACCCACCAAAGATGATAAAAGGGAAGGAACCTGGTCAGAAAACAAACAAGGTTGAGGTAACAACATTTATCTCTTGGGAGCGAGTTTTTGTTATTCTGTTCTGCGGAAACTTTCCAGGTTTCCGCTGCGCATTAATGAGAGCTAAACAGGGCTGACAGAAGAAAGAAAAGCCTCCTTTATTTGCTAATTTCTTTAAGGGGCTGTTTCTCAACCTGAGGGTAGGACAAGAAGCAATGGGTGGAAACTAATCAAGGAGAGAAGCAACTTAGAACTGAGGAGAAACTTCCTGACAGTGAGAACAATTAATCAGTGGAACGGAAATTGCCTCCAGAAGTTGTGAATGCCCCAACACTGGAAGTCTTTAAGAAGATATTGGATAGCCATTTGTCTGAAATGGTATAGGGTTTCCTGCCTAGGCAGGGGGTTGGACTAGAAGACCTCCAAGGTCCCTTCCAACTCTGCTATTGTATTGTATAACCTCAGCAAGTTTAAGAGTTTAACTGCAAGAATTCCCAATAGGAGATTTATTTCTCACTTTCCTCCAGGAGCTCAAGGTGGTTTATGTGGGGAAATAAACCATAGTTCAGTAGAATGCATATATCCCTTTCCTACCCACTAATCATTTCTCTCTTTCAGAAGGTTGAAGGATCTCTTTAATATTCACGAGAGATGTCAAAAAAGATTTTGTTCTGTAGGGAGAACGAGGCAGACAGCAACTGAGGCAAGGCAGGTTGAAGCTAACACAACCTTTATTAACAGTATAATGCAGCAAAATGTAAGGCAAACCTCGACCCGGCAAACAGCAGCATTTGACAGATGACAGCCCTTTTTATACTAGAGCTGTCAGATGCTGAACCAATAGAATGGCTGCATTCTCCCGCCAGCTGGCTGCTCACGTCTCAATCAATCGGGCTGGCAATGATATTCAATGGCGTCGTAGCCTCGAGGACTTAACAGATTTCTCTTTGGTTAAAGCAGTGGTTCTCAACCTTCCCAATGCCATGACCCTTTAATACAGGTCCTCTTGTTGTGGTGACCCTCAACCATAGAGGAGTGGTGTCTCGGTTCCTAAGACCATCGAAAATATGTGTTTTCCGATGGTCTTAGGCGACCCCTGTGAAAGGGCCATTCGACCCCCAAAGCGGTCCTGACCCACAGGTTGAGAACCGCTGGGTTAAAGGTAAAGGTTCCCCTCGCACATATGTGCTAGTCGTTCCTGACTCTCCGGTTCAAAGCCAAAGAGCCAGCGCTGTCCAAAGACGTTTCTGTGGTCATGTGACTGGCATGATTCAATGCCAAAACAGCACTGAACACTGTTACCTTCCCACCAAAGGTGGTTCCTATTTTTCTACTTGCATTTTTACATACTTTTGAACTGGTAAATTGGCAGAAGCTGGGACAAGTAATGGGAGCTCACTCCGTTACATGGCGCTAGGGATTCAAACTGCCAAACTGCTGACCTTTCTGATCGACAAGCTCAGCGTCTTAGCCACTGAGCCATCACGTCCCTTCTTTGGTTAAACATAGATTAAAAACCAAACAGTAAAATCCAGAAAATTTCATTTTACCTGAGCTGCAGTTATTAAAACACCTCTTTATTTTCCAAGGCAGGATTTTATACTTAATCCTGTGAAACACAAGTGTGTCCATTGTTCGAGTAGTGAAAATCAAAACAACACCTCTCAGTTCTGCAGAATGAACTTGCTGTATTGACCAAAACCTTGGCCTATTTTATTCACATTTTAATATTCATAGAAACCCATCCTGTCTTTGCACTAAGCTACATTGGTCATACGATGGCAGTATAGTTCTAAATATTCATCTGGTGAACTAATGAAAGGAAACACCCTCATCACCACTCTCTGAAAATACATAAAGAAATTGTATTTTTCTTTTCCTCCACTTCACCTTTAACAAATCCAGGCTAACACATCTTTGAGTAAAAGGCTTGGGCAACTGTGTACTTTCATTAGAAGCTAGGTTGAGGGAAATGCTGAACTAAATAACTCTTCATTTCTTAAATGCAGAGGTTGCAATGAGCTGGGGGATATTTATCTTTCACCCCCTCCCCTCCATACAGATTATGTGGGTACGGATAATCCTCAGTTTATGACTGGGATCAGAATTTTCATTGCTAAGTAAAGTAGTTGCTAAGTGAATAGCACTTGACTTTATGATGATTTTGGCACCAGTTGTTTGCAGTTGTTAAGGCAATCACAGATTTGTTAAGCAAATCCAGCTTCCCCCATTGACTTTGTTTGGCACAACACAAAAGGCAACATCACAAAAGGCAATCACGTGGCCACAGGACACTATAAATACATTGTATATCAATGCAGATAGTATAAATACATTGTATATAAATACATTGTACATATAAAATGCATGTAATACATTGTAAATACATGCCAGTTGCCCAAACACTTGAATTTTGATCACACGTGGGGTTGCTACACTGTAACTTTGAACAATCACCAAAGCTTACATTAATAAAAAAATATATCAAGATAAAAACTCTACATTCATGTAGAAATGTGGATGTTTATAAAATTTCACTTCCAATTTTCAAATCTGTCATTTCTTCTGCATAAAAATTATCTTAAGAAATTACTTCAAAATCACATTACCAAATACTGTTATAAAAATGAAATTGTTAGCTGATAGAGGGGTGTTCCCCACCTAAGTTGTTTAGGCCAATTCTGATTGTCTTTACTCTGAAAATACGTATTAAAAAAGAGGTCAAATAGCATAACACAGACTAGTTTGTTCACTGCTTTGAAGCTAATAAGAAATAAGCTGCTAAACCTGCTACATTAACATTCACACATTAACTATTTTCATTGTTGAGGATCTAAAAATGACCTGGAAATTGTATTTCCAACCAGGTGGGCAATTTCTGTCTAATTTGCTATTTTTCATTAAGGAGAAATTGACTCCAAATTAAATTTCCTTGTATGGAGGAATAAAATATTGTAGGTTGTTTTCTACTGCCCTCTACTGGTTGCTATCAGCCACTGATAATTATTTAATACATGCCTGTCATGTATTGGGAGTCAGCCACTGGCTTCCTTGTGTACAAGTTAAAATACCTTCCACAACATTAGTTGTTGTCTAATGCAGTATTTTTCAACCTTAGGAGTTTCAATCTGTGGACTTCCACTCCCAGAATTCTCTGTTGGCTGAGGAATTCTGGGAATAGAATTCACACATCTTTTAAGTTGCCAAGATTGAAGGCATTGGTTAAATTTAAGGCATTGGTTAAATACTTTAAGACACTTTGCATTAAAATGTGTGGACTTAAATTGCTGGTTGGGGAATTCTGGGAATTGAAATCCACACCTCTCAAAGTTGCTGAGATGGAGAGAGACCATTTTAGGATAGTGTTTTGAATTTTACTTTAGCTACTTAGTATGAATTAAACCATGATAATTGATAAGACATGATTTACAGCTTTATGCAAATGCATCAAGCTATGAACCATGTGGCAGAACTGTAGTCGCAAGAAAGGTAGTAAAATGGGGCAAAACAACTATCTTACTTAGCAACAGAAATATGGGTCTCAATTGTGGTTGTAACTCGAGGGCTACCTGTACATTAGTTGGCTTTTGTGTTGTGGGGTTCGTGCAATACTGCTAAGATTAGGGCAAATGGCTGAGATTGCAGAAATCTGATTGAGAACAGCAGAGAGATTTAGAAACCTCCAAGTTTTTGCTCCCATCTAGCGGTAACCCTAGTTTTAATTTTTCAAAGCCCAGAGACATATAATCATTTGATTGGGGAGATAGAAGTACCTGACTAATGTGCTTAACAGAAATTAACCTGGTTAGAGCAGTACTCTATTGAAAATGAAAGAGTGCTAAGGATCAAAATCAATTCCTTGACAGCCAAATTAGTGCAAGGCTGGCTTTAAATTTCATCCGACTACCCTTAAAACGATAATCCTAATTGCGTTATATCCATGTCCCTGATCAGATAGTTCAGATGATGATAAAATGGTTGCACTGGGAGATGGATAAGAAAGCCAGGAGGGACATCTGAATGATTCCAAAGAAATATTTCATTCCTGTATAAAATTGATAGAGGTCTCCTACTTAGAGGTTGCCCAAATCGGTGTCCTACCCAGCAACCCGTAGGAGATTATTGCCTACTTGATAAATCACAGTTCAACAAAACTTGGGTTTGTTGTGTGATATATGAAAGGAAGTATTAGTTCTTGTTTTGGTTGAAGTAGTTTATGGGCTAATTCTTGTACAATTTCCAATTTTATTTGATTTATAGACTGCCCCCTCTCCCCGAAGTGACTCGGGGTGGTGTACAGGCACATTAAAAACCGTATACAAAGAATAAATACACTTAAAATCAAATTAAACCTTAAGGCTGTACAGGATGGTAAAAATTAAAAATCAACTTAAAACCAACCCCTAAAAATTTAAAAGTGCAGAATTGAGGGACTAAACTGGGATTAGGCCAGGCCAGCTAAGCTAAACAGGTGGGTTTTAAGCTTCTTACGGAAGGAGCGGAAATCGGTAGTTGTCCTGATGTACAGGTTGCTCTCAATTTACAACCACTCATTTAGTGATTGCTGAAAGTTAAAGGTAAAGATAAAGGTTCCACTTGTACATAAATGCTAGTTGTTCCTGACTCTAAGG